>NW_026516216.1:600000-965139 GCF_025602895.1 Polychytrium aggregatum
GCCAGATCCAACGCCGCTAGCTCCCCTACCGCACCAGGCGAGGCTGTTTCTGGACTCAAGAAACGGGCTCCCGCACCCACGACCCCGCCGGCAGCTAAGCACAGTGTGGCCGAGGCCACCACGGACGATGAGCGCCCCAAGCACGCCCACGCCGCTGGCGAGGCTCCCGCGACACCCAAGCCTCCCAAAAAGAAAAAGGCTGGCAGGCGCAGCTCGGTGCGAAGAAAGGATACCACACTCCCACCCAAAGGATCTGGGCTCTGGATGCTCTGGTTGGCCCTGGCCGTGCTGCTCGGATACGGCTATTTCGACTGGCGCAACGGTATCGAAGGCGACATGGGCTACTGCGGCCCCAACAAAGAAGATCAGCGACCCAGCTACAAAGGCTACAATCCATTTGGATATGCCCTGCCGACCTGCATCCCATGCCCGGAGCGTGGCACCTGCACCGAGAGCAACCTTCTGGCGTGCGAAGGTGACTACTATCTGGCTCCCAACTGGGTCACTTCTGTTGTCGGCACCCGGGGCTTGATTTACTCGCTCCTGCCTTTCCCCTGGACCGAGCCCACCTGCAAACCCGACCTCAAGAAGATAGCCAAGGAACAGAAGGAAGTCCAGCAGATCCGTAGCATGACCAACGCTCTGGAGGAGATTGTGCGACGATGGACTGGTCAGTTTGAGTGCAAACGGATCCTGCAGATCCGCAGCGCCCTCCACTCGCCCAAGAAACAAGACCCCCATCTCTCGGCTGAAGGCAACATTTGGTCCGAGGATGGTAGACACGTGCTTGGCATGCCGCTGTCGACCGCCAAGAACAGCCTCAAGGCGCTCATTGGCACTCGCTGGGACGATGTCCGGTTCGAGGAGCAGTGGAAGCTTGTGCTCAAGCGAATCAACACGACCGAGTGCCTCTTTGACGCTCCGCCGCGGCCTGAATCAGAGTCGGCTGCGTCGACATCCGTGACTTCAGCCACGCCAGCATCCAGCCCGACCCTCACCGACGCCAAGACCAAGCCGGAGGCAGCAGTAATCGATTCGGATCTGTCCTGCATCTATGCCAACCAACAACGCATGCTCCGATCCAGCAAGCCCCCGATCATGCCCCTGAGCTGCCGCATCAGTAGAAGTTTGCTGGACTGGATCTCAAAACACTTTCTGGAGCTCTCCGTGGCCGGTTTCACGATCTTTGGCGTTGCCTTCTATTGGGGCCAAGCGCACTATGCTCGACAAGAGTCCAAGATGATCTCGGAGCTGGTCGACGATGTGCTCGAGGCGCTCCACCAGGAAGGTGACAATCACTTCCGAGATCCCGTTCGATATCCCATCCCCGGCCTCAGCACCAACCAACTTCGCGACCACTTTCTGCCCGTCCACAAGAAGCTCGGATCGCCGTCTCTCGGCCGCAGCGAGAGCGCTGTTTCTGATGGGGAGGGCCTCGAGTCTCCCTCGGCTCTGGCGTCGATGATGAACAAGAAACGGTTCAACTTGGATCCACAGCAGCGCCAGAAGGTTTGGATCAAGGTTTCTGAGATGGTCCTCCTCAACTCGAATGTGCGCGAGACAAGCATGGACATATGTGGCGAGCAGCACCCGGTCTGGCAGTGGATCGGCTCACAAGCCCTGGCTCCCAAGAAAGCCATGAGCAGTATCGGCACGGGCGGCCCCTATGAGCTGTAGGGGCTCAACAGATCACTCGCCTGCCTTTGGCGTTCCAAACCACACAAGGCACCACCGCACGAGAACAGTGGCCCCGATGGCGCCGATGCCACAGCACATGCCTCTGCACCCCTTCATCAACATCAAATCCAACCACTCCACTCTTCACTTCATTCTGTACTCCTAACTTTCTTTCATTCGCTCATTGGGCCAGCTTGGCTGCTCCACACAAGGGCCATATCTTTGCAAAAGCACACTGATGTGGAGTCTACAGCGAGTACCGTTGTTCCCCTGGGCTTGCCGACGAAATAAACATCAAAGACCCGTCTGGATCGGCGATGACGATGTGCCGACACTGCTGCACTGGGCGTGGGTGACGTATGTGGGGTGAGAGAGCGTTCAGGGCCGCGAATCGATTCCGGTTACCGCCATCGAGCGGCGAGCCGACTCGGCAAACACCCTTCACCGTTTGCCTCAGAGCTCCATAAACTTGCAGATCGGTAGGTTGTAAGTGTTGAGGCTCCAGTACGGCCGCTTGGTGCCCTGCCAGACTTCATCGCCGAGAGCTTCGAGATCCAATTGGACGTATTCAGTCTGGATGCACATGTCCTGCAGATCGAGATCTGCGATCTGGCAGTAGACGTCGTGGAAGAACCGGTCGGTGCCTCCGAGGCCGTTGAAGTACGAGTAGATGCCGTCCTGTCGAAGGATGTTGGGCAGGACTTCGTGGAACTCTGAACACAGATGCCACGGTCAGTCCGATTCGGCGAGCAGGCCAGCGTTCTGTGCGGCGCCGACCATGCAAATCCTGCTATCCCGGCGGCCATACCGCCACTTTGGACACCACTTACCTTTCAGGTCGGCATAATACTCGCCAAAGGTATCTGGAACCAGGATCCATGGACATAAAGTTGAGCCGGAGGAGCCAGAGATGATCGGATACTGGAGTTCCGGCCAGCTGCTCGTCTGGTCAAGCCAGGTATGAGCACTCACCAAAGAAGATACCGTCGTAGGTCTCGAGTTGAGGAACGACATCTTGCCACCGACCAAACAGGATCTTGACTCCGGGGATCTTGTCCCAGCCTTCCTCGAGCATGTGCTTGTACACGTCCGGGTGTGCTTCGATGATTGTGTGCGTCCGCGGCTTCAGCTTCTGCAGCTCCTTGTCGACCAGTCCAAGGCCAAAGCCAACTGCCAGTCGGTGGACGGATGCGAGTGGTGAGCGAGGGTGTATCAGCCGCATCGGTGCCGGTGCATTGCCACGCTACGTCGCTGGCTGTAGTTGGTGGCTGCAGACAATCTATCTGCTGGACCTGGCCTCACACAGATGATAGAAGCCGAACCGCCTGCCAACGAGACATCTTCCGCTCTTGATCTCACCATTCAGCACGTCCAGGCCGGGTTTGGGAGCAATCACTTTGGCGTGATGGATCATCAGCGGATGCTCCCATCCCATCATGACGGCATTTCTTTCGCTATCCAGGAGTCGGCCCTCGGAAAAGACAAGCGGGCTCGCCAGATACTCGGCATTCGAGACCTTGGTCTTCTTCTTGGGAGGCTCTGCGGCAGCATCAGGTCCCGGCTTGGTGTCCTGGCGAAGTGCTCTGTCCGCGCCGACTTGATCGGGTGCTTGTGCATTGTCATGCTCGGTCTCGTGGATCTCCTCGCCGCCATCTTTGAGATTGCCATCGGCATCATCATCTTCCTCGGCACCATCGTCATCTTCATCGTCATGGTGGCGAGAAACAGCCTCAAGAAGCAGCTCGGATCGGATGCCTTCTTGTACGAGGGCATCGTACACATCCATGTGGCCGGCCTCAAGGGCGGCCTCGCCAGCGCTCTTGTGGGCGAAATCGACCGAATTCCACGGCACGCCGATGCGGATGAGGGCTTGGACGGCATCGAGGCTTCCAGAGCCGCAGGCATCGTGGAGAAGCGTTGCTCCGGTCTCGGGATCGACATAGTGGATGTCGGGCTTGGGGGTGGCCTGAAGCAGCACGGCGATCTGCTCGACATTGCCGTCGCGGCAGGCCTGGACGAGCAGCAGCGTGTTTTCGTTTGTGGAGACAGGCTGGTCGCTCATGCTGTCGTCGCCGCAAACGGGTCGGGGTGTGGGTCCGGAACGGTTGTTGGGTCTGAGCAGATCAGCAGCAGGCGCACTGGCGCTCGGTCCAAACACCAAACAAAAAAAGTGATTGCTGGCGCCTCTGTCGGCGGCGCGGCCGTGGCGCTGCCGTTTGCGGCCAGCCGTCACCGGAATGCGAGGATTTCTGGAGCGAGCGCCCTCAGACCAGACCAGACCCGGCCTTCCTCTCTGCACCGCTTCGACCCATCGCTTCGACCCATCGCTTCAACCCATCGCTTCGACCCATCGCTCTCCATGCCCAGCGCCCCAGCAGCCAGCTCCGAAACTGCTCCGGCAGCTTCCAAAGCCGCCCCGCTCCGCGGCTTCTACGGCATCGACGACATCAGCGTGCCCTGGACGCTCCTCGCCGTCTCCATCGCTGTCATTTTCACCGCAGCAATGTGCCAGTGGATTACCCGGGTGATGTTTGCCGTTGCAGAAGAAAAAGCCAAGGCTCCGCTCTACCTGCGATCAACCTCCCAAATCCTGTACATCTTTGCGCTCTACAACCTCTACAAGGCTGCCCTCCATCTGTTCGGGTCATTGTCCACCAAAAAGACGCAGGCTCTCGAAATCGTCGATCGCCTCAAGGCGTCTGGCGTGCTTGTCAAGCCGGGCTGCCAGATCCTTGATGTCGGCACGGGACGGGGGCTGCTTGCCTGTGCTCTCGCGAGGGAATTTCAGCAGCTCGACCAAGAGCCAGGATCCGATCCAGCCTCGGAACTCGACGTGAATGTCAAGGGCAAGCGAAGGCAAGCCGGCGAGGCCCAGAGCACCGAGGCCCCGTCGATCCGCAGAGTGGTCGGCATCGACACCTGGGACACAAAGGATCTCTCGCATCAGGGCGGGGAGAAAGCCGTATTCCGCAACGCTCTCAAGGAAGGAATCGCCGATCCAAGCCGCTTCATTTCGATCCAGACCCAGGATGGCCGCAACACCGATTTTGAATCGGGTCAGTTCGACGCCGTCGTTTCGTCGCTGACGGTCCACTGCTTCTCGGAAAAGTATGTTGGCCCCGGGTCAAGCCAAGGCGGGGCCAGCTCAGAATCTGCGGCTGAAGCCCGGCTGCAGCGAGATTATGGGCTCCAGGAAATGGTCCGAGTGGCCAGACCCGGCGGCACGATCATGGTGTGGGACATTGCCCACTGCGACGAATACGAGGAATATCTTGCCAACCACAAGGACATCGACAGCTGCCAAAGCCAGGAGGCTGGCACGCTGTTTGGCACCACGGCGCATCTTATTATTGCCACCAAGAAAGCCAAGTGAGCCTTTCAGGCGAGCTCGGCCTCGTCGCCTCTGCCAGCCCCGCCACCTGATCCTATCTCAGCAGAGACAGCTCGGTGTGGCGGGCGGGTGATGCTCTCGATGACGGCTTGCGAGAGTGTGCAATCTGATGCAAGTTCAGGCGTTGACGCATCAGCAGGCAGCAGATTGCCACAGCAGCACAAGAGCATCCAAGCCAGGGCTGAACCTGGCGGGACACATGGTACCCATTTCATTTTCGAAACGCTGTAATAGCAGGCTCCCACTCGGATCCAAGCCAATCTCGCACCGCAATACACCAGCACTATCACCCACGGGCCTGTTTGATTTGCCTTTACAGTACTCTAGTTTCTGTTTAGGAATAGAAAGGGGCCGGAGACAATCGTGTGCCAGCGGAGATGCCAAAGCGATGGGGGGGCTGTTCGCGCCCATAGGCGGCACGGCACCAAGGGGCAGCGAGGATCTGTCTGCCCGGATGGGAAGTGATGCTGCAGTGATCGACAGACACCCACAAAAAGCGAGCACCGCCGCAGGATCATTTGTGAATGCTGCTCTGGGCTTCGAATGAGGAAAAGTCGGCCCATCCAGTGCTAACGGGCGGCCGGGCCGGAGGCGGTGGACTCGATACTTTGGCGCCGGATGCATCGGGCCCCGAATAAGTGATCGAAGGAGCGTTGCCACGGGCATCCTCAATAGGCCGCTCGATCCACTCCTGCAAACAGAGACCGCACGATATCGGTAAGTTTGCTCCACTGTCGTCTGTCTCGTCAGGGAGGGTTGTCCACCACGGACTCGTCTTGCAAGTGGCTGGTCCATCTGGCAGCAGAGCACGGCGGCTTTCGGCTGGCTGTCCCAGAAATGGGTCGTCAGACTCAAAACTCGTACCTCGCCACTGTCGCCGCCACTGACACTCGAGATCTTGGAGAGACGCGTGGCGTCTGGGTGCTCCTCGGTCGCGGGCTGTTCATCTTCATCGTCATCGTCGTCGTCATCGTCGTCGTCGAATTCGCCAGAGTCTCCACCTTCCTGGCGTGCTCCCGGGACTCGAGTTTCCACGGCCAAGTGTCCCTGAACATTCCACGAATGCGAGCCAGCAGTAGTGCTTTGCGTCAGTCGACTCGGCGTCAATGTGATTGCATGTTCATGGCTATTGCAAAGCGACAGGTACGGTGCTTACCGAGATCTGGAATGTTGGTGAGATTGCAGAGTTCTTGTTGTCCAGGTCGCTGTTATCATTGCAAGAAACGTGGGTGTCCATACGAATGTCAGCCCACTACACATGTTGGGCCGAGGCAATCAAGCAATGTGGCTCGGGGCCGTTGCAGTGACACAGCCACCCCCGCATCACTCGGCAGTGCCCAACACCCGACGCTTTGATCATACTCTATCCAGCCTTGCTCGTCTTCTTCGTCGTCTGAGCTTTCAGCCCCGAGCAGCCGGTCGGGCAAGTCGTTGACGATTTGCTGGCACAGGTAGCGCGCGAACTGGTCGGTTGTGGAGGAGCGGGATCGAATCGAGAGAAGGGGAGGGTGTCGGTTGATTCAGTTCGGAATAGTATCGATGTCGAGTTGTGGGCAAGTTGGTAGTTGGAGTCCGGTCGGTCGCATCGTATCGTATCGTATCGTATCGTATCGTATCGTATCGTATCGTATCGTATCGTATCGTATCGTATCGTATCGTCCGCAGTTACAGTGAGAGTGGGGGGGGGAGCCGTTTGCAGGAAGGGGTTGGAGGCAGAAGGGGAAGCAGGTCAAAAGTCAAATTAGTACTTTTATTCGTGCACACCGACACCCAGGCGGCCACGGAGAATTGACAATAAATAGGAAGGCGTGGCGAAGGAGAGAGGAGGAAAGGGGAGGAGAGGAAAGGAGGAGTAACCAGCAAAGACACTCTGGCATGGGAAGGAGCGCGGGTGAGAAAAGGAATGAATGCTCGTCCTGCTCTCCTACGCCTTCTGACAACCAAGTTGCTTTAATAAATATGACTACAAAGGAAGAGCCATACGCCAATACATTCATATCGCTCGGTATGAAATACACAAGGCTTGCCGACAAGCACAAACGAAAGCCAGGAAGGAGGGAGGACAAGAGTGGCACCGCAAGTAACAGTGGGGTCCTCGTCATCGAACCGAATCCAGTGAATGGAGGGGGGGATGGGAGGGCCAAGCAACCACAGACATGCCAAAGCTCAGAGAAAACCAAATCATCATCATAGCACCAAGAGTGGAGGGACAACAACAACAAAGGAAGATGGATAGACGCCCATACGAAAACGGCAGATGAAAGGTGGCACGGGCGAGTCATGGAGCGCAACCAGGCGGCGGCTAGTCCCAGTTGCTGCCGGCCCATTCATCTTGCATCATCACCAGTTTCCTCACCTGGTCGTTCGAGGCCTCCCCTTCCCCACTATACCTATGGTCTCTATTCGCGACTCCATCAATATCATCATCTTCATCATCACTCAGCCCTGTGATGCCACTCATCGCGTAGCTTGGCGCGTTTCGGTTGATTATGACGCCGGTATCTGCGTCGTCGAAGGCTCCTGACATGGGCGGCATGGCCGACGGGTTGCTTGCAGGGCGGACGCCGCCAAGAGGCTGTCGGTCTCGCTCCTTGGTGTCCTTGAGAATGCCGTTCACATAGTCTTGCCAGTCGGATGAAGCAATGGTGTCTTGGTGGCAGAGGGAAAGCAAGGGCAGAGAGTCAGGCCAGTGATTGTCATCTTCACAAACGGCACACAAGCGCCGCCAGCGATAACTTGAACATAGAGACACCTGTTCCGGAATACACAGTCGAGGAAGGCAGAGGCACGACCAAACAGACCTTTGATATCATCCATGAGTTCAGGACCACACTTCTCCAACAGCTTGCTGACCTCGTCGGAAATGTAGGTCAAATGGCCCATGTAGCCAAGCCGGACGCCTTTAGGTTGCTCCCTATGATCGATGCAGGCAAATATGTGCGCGTGAGTGAGGACTGTGGCGATAACGGAGCATCCACTGACGAGGTCCACGGAACAGGCATCCGGACAGGCCACATTGCGAGTTGCAGACTTACTCTCCGGCGTCGTTTCGCCGTTGGGCCTCGGTGATCCTCTTGGTGAGGGCGCCGTCGCGCAGGATCTGGGCAGGAAATCGAAAGAAGGATCGTCAGTCACAGCATCAGTCGCTGGCCGCCAGGAAGGCGACGGATCAACCCGAGAGCAGAGCAATCCAAGCGCGATTCGACACCATGGATTACTGGACTCGATTCTCTGCGGAATCAAGAATGGGTGCACAGGCACAAGAACAGCACGTCGGGTGAGGCTGAGCCAAGTCCCACCAAGAGGGCACCACCCCAATACTCACCGAAACCACAGCCCTTCGCACGGTGGTCTGAACCCGCTCGATCTTGGCGTCGAAGGCAGGGTTTGGCACAAAGTCTGCGGGAGGAGCGTCCGTGCCCTGGATAATGGCGGCGCGCTGCGCAGAGAGCGAGCTCGTGAACGAGTATGTGTTGAAAACCTTGGCGATCATATCGTACACAACCGAGTGCAAAAAGTTGTTCCATTCGTGCTGGAAAAACAGATTCTGTGTCCGACAGAGCCTCCTGTCAGCATCGGGCAACGCTGTTCTCGTCCGCCCACCTCCTCAAACGGCATCGCCACATCGAGACGTGTAAATGCGCCTCTCCCCCAACGTACCAGACAGGTCGGCAGAATGTTGAATGTAGAAAAGATTTCGGTGATGCGGATGAGCTCGTCCACGATGGTCTGGTCGCACACTTGCATTGGATCTACTCCGTTCACGAGACCCGCGGTCGGCGACAGCCCGGGATATCCGGCGGGGTTTAGCGAGCCGCTCTCGGTGAGACGCTCGAACAATGGGCTGGAGGTGTAGAGGTATTGCAGATGGAGTATCTCGGCAAACAGCTCGCAGGTTTTTAGGCGCTCGGGGCCAAGACGCTGCGCAGAGGCGCGGACGGTGGGAAGGCTCTGAAAACCACAGCGACCGGCATTGTCAGCGCAAAGCAGACGGGAGGCAGAAATAGCAAGGAGTCATGTCAAGTGCAAGTGTCGCCGGCGCTTGGTCAGGACAAACGGGCTCGAGCGATGAGAGTGCTTACACTCGTCCATTGGTGGTCGAGGAGCTTGGCAAAGTCGGTCAGGCGCTCTCTCAGCACCGAGAGCATGTCGCTGAGGTCGATGGCCAGCATCCGGATTCGCGCGGGCGAAGGCTCAGTCGTGCTAAGTTGCTGCTGGTTCTGTTGCTGGAGCTGCATTTGATGCTGCTGGTACTCGGCTTGCTCGATATCGCTGGAGCAAACGTGTTTGTCAGGACATGGGCGAGCCGAGGCAGGCTTGGATGGGACCAGTGTGATGGACATGTGCAACCATACCTGCAGTATCTCCGGATAAGCTCGATAAAGATGTTGATGCCGTTGGTCAGCGAGCTGGATGTATTGGGGGCAGCCGTGTCGAGCATGTAGGTTACAAGGACCAGAACGATTTCCTTGCTGTAGATCGTACGGCGAGATAACGAGAACGGAGAGTTAAAGTCTGTACCCGTGCAATGCAAACCGCTCGCCAATGGCAGACGGCGTGTAGAGGACATACCTTTTGAGCTCGTTTACGAGCGAGTTTCCAAGGAAATCGCTCTGGGGCATGGCGTCGCCTCCGCCGGTTGGGTCGGCAATGTTGCTCTGATAGCTCACAGCGATAATATCGAGCAGAGTTTGGGCGGCGGTGTTGTGCATCTAACGACCAGGAGGGCAGACGTGAGTGGGCGACCTGGCCGAGCATACGAGAATAGGGGTGGATTTTGTGCCGCAGTTGCACGGCCGAGTCATTACCTCGGGATCCAGGTTTGGGTCCAAGCGGCTGACCAAATGTGCAATAAGGCCTTGGGCATTGAGCCACTGAATTGATTGCGTCGCAGATCGAAGATTGGTCAGAGACGAAGCCGCATACCCATTCCGATGTATCGGCGCAGCGGCCGAGGAGGCGAGCGAGCCAGGAAGCAAGTCGCGCATGTATACGATGAACCACAACGTAGATGAGGAGCAACAAAAGACCATGATCAAGCCATAGGTCAGGGTGGTCGATCTTTGGAGCAGCCTTCCATTGGGGGGGGGAGCAAGACATCAGGATGGGCCCATTTCCGGTGAATGCGCTGTGGTTACCTCGACGATGCCGTTGCCTTCTGGGAGCTCGGCAGCGCTAATCAGCTTGAGCAGCAGGTCGGCGATCGCTGACGAGCCAATGTGCCGGAGGATATTTGTTACAAAGTTTGGGACGCTCCGGACGAATTGGATAAACTGGTAGAGTTGGCAAGGTGCGACGGATGTGTAGGTGAGTGTGAGAGTTCACAGCCAAGGACACCCGGAAGGCGACGGGACGCGGGAGGCTGGTTTGAGGCGACAAAGGTCGAGATGTGAAGCAGTGCGATGCATCCTTGGAGACAGAAACGTCGTCTCGGCACGGAGAATCACCTCGGCGGTTTTCTTTTGCAGCAGCACGCCGTTGACCTTGCAAAAGTAGCTGGCCTGCAGAGGATTGATTCCCACGGGCCCCTCGAGTATGGACCAGAAGTGGTTTAGCAGGGAAATATTGGACATGATTCCTTCGCAGATCGAAAAGATTTCGCAGCTGACAATTTCGCTTGCTAGATATGGATATCTAGGGTTTGGACGAGGAGACTGCTGTTAATGGACAGGCTGGCCTGGGATCGATCGCAGATTCGCGACAGAACTGCACAGCGAGAAGATCAATAAGCTAGCAGTGGTAGGAGGAGGGGGAGCGCATGTGTGAATAATGACGGAATGGCTCGGCGACAAGGATCTGGCTGCAGGACTCGTGGATCATGGTCCGGACGATTGGCATAGAAATCAACAGCTGACAGAGGCCAGCCAGAAGCTTCCAATGCGCTCTGTCGGCCGACGCCAAAGAGTGAAGGCGGATGCATAGATGAACCAAGATAATCCAACGGGACGCGAAGCCAAGGGCTCAGGAGACAGGAGCAGCCGTGCCATCGCTAAATGACCCCGGTTGTCGCGCCCGAGGATCGATTCGAGGATCGATTCGAGGACCCAGAAGTAACCGCCGAGCGTGATACTGAGCGAGAGGGGAGGGGCATGCGAGCACGAGCCGACGGCGGAACGACGGATACTTGAATGCCTTTGTTTCGTCCAGATTGTTATCGACGATGTATCCGAGGAGCTTTGTGAGCGATTCGGGTTTGCAAAGGCTGGCGGGTGGGATAGGAAGAGGAGGATGGGGTGAGTTCCGCGGCAAAGGAATGGCTCAGAACCAAGGCCATCGTCCACACCGGCAGGCAAAGCCAAAGGGATCCAAATGCCGGGTGTGATCGCTGAATGAAGACAGGGTGGGTCCCGGGACAGGTGGAGGGGGGAGGGTGAGGACGAGATCAAGCAGTGATGGGTGGAGAGCATCGAGCGGACAAGGGTCTGGGCCACACGAGAGGGGGGAAAGGGTGGCAGATGCGACCGATATCGGGATGCATGGCGAGCACATTATGCAGGAATGTGATGCCCATGCCTGGGTCCGGAGACGAGCCAAGAAGAGAAAATACACGTAACCCAGGAGCAGAGTGCAGGCAGCAGACGCCCTTCTGTTCTGAGTCAACAGGCAGCCGAGCACCACGCGGCAATATCGGCATCGACAGCACCGGCGGGAGCAACAGCAACAGAAACAGCAGCAGCGCGAGATAGGACGATCGGCACGGCAACATACAAATCGATAAGCTTGGTGTTGTGTGCCTTGCATTCCTGCAGGAGCTCCTCCTCCTCCATCAGCTCATCGAGGGTGACGCCTTCCTTCTCGAGCAGGGTGTCGATCGCCGAGGCAGCGTTGTGGAATCCAAATCGCCAGAACATGTGGGGCGCGGCAGAATGGTGCGAGAGGCCAGGGGTCTTGGAGACGGAGAGACAGGGCCGTCGCAGGCGGGGAGAGCACGATCGGGCAGGGGTGCTTGCGTCCTGGGAAGGAGGACAGGGTGATGTGGATGCCCAAGCGAGCGGGTGGCAGACGGCCGTCTGGCGGCCCCAGGAAGGCAAGGGAGCGGCGAGGGGCGAGAGCGGCGGCGAGACAGCGGCGAGCGAGAGGTTGGTGGGTGGACTATTAATTTCATTAGGCGGCCGGCTGTGCGATCTGGCGGGGTGGACAGCGCCGACGCCGCTGGCCGCACAGCACGACGACCGCAGATCTGGCCGAACATTGGGGAGAGCAGCTGGATGTATATCTGATTGATTGCATATCTGATTGATTGCATATCTGATTGATTGCATATCTGATTGATTGCATATCTGGGTGCATAGTTGGTCAAGCAGCAGCACGGGCATCGCCATCCGACTGAATAGCAGCGCAAGCCATGGCCACCACCACCACCACCACGCTGCCGCTCCCAGGATTTCTGGTGCCTCCTCCCAGCGACCATCCGTATCCGTCTGTCGCTGTCCACCAGGACGCCAGCGTCGATCCATGCTCCATCCATGTGTCGCTCTTTGTCAAGGTCCAGAATCCCGCCCAGATCAAGAACACAATCATCAAGAGCCCTGACACGATTCCACAATGCTCGATGTTGGATGCTCGCAAGGTTCGGGCCGCCTCGATGAAGAGCCGAGAAAAGCCGGGGAAAGCCGGGGGAAAGCCGAGGAAATACGACCCTGCAGCTCATTCTCCATCTCCATCCCCCTCCCTCGGTTCCTCACAAACAATCGCGCAGGTTCTGGACCCGTCGCTGATCCAGCTTGCGGCGCAGAAGGCCATCCTCGCGCGAGTTCAGGGCAAGATGAAAACCAAATCGATCTATTCGGAACTGCTATTCAACTTTACGCCAGGAACGAGTGTATGTACAATGAGAAAGGAAGGTGGGAAGGAGGCCACGTGCGACTGCACATCAGAGGCGTATGTCGACATGCAGCAGCTTCACGGACGAATATGCAAGGCCGGCCAGGACCGGCGAGCCAGCGGACTCACCCGTAGCCGTCGCCTCTGCTCGGCGCTCCTGTTTCGGGACGCAGATTACCGAATCGCTCAAGTTCTTTGGAGTCTCGGACAAGACCAATGCCATATTTGTAGTTTTCATCGGAGAGCCATCGGCAGAGGTATGGCTGTGTGCATCCGGATCGGCGTCGCTCTCTTGTGGATTCGCCGGACGGCGAGCTGCCATAGAGAAGGCTTTGCTCCAAGTCTGAACAGCATGCTTGGCGGTCCTATTCTCGAAGGGATTGGCCAAGATCCAGTCGCTCGTGCAAGGAGAACTTGTGCCGCTGAGTCGCCACGCCGAACTGGTGGACCTGCAGGCGGTTGAGAAGGTAAAGTGCAGCCCGCGCACGATTGCTCCCCGAAAAGCAGGCCTGGATCTGCCAGGATGTGTGAACTGAGAGCCCCTGTATGCATTCGCTCATTCCGCCAGATCTACAAGCTCGGATCGAGCAATGCAGCAGAGCGACTATCGCTGGTCACAAGCTCGATGGCGCTGAAGGGATACCAGTGACGATCCGAGGGCAGGGTGGACGAGGCACGACCAGCGCAGAACGGGCTTTGAGACAAAACCACAGCAGGTGTCCGCGCCCGTCTGAGACTCGCTCTGCGGCGGACGGAGGTGGCCGCTGCACGTTGCTGTCATGAATGGAACTATCAAGTCGTTGGCCCATGTCTTGAGACAGAGCGGCCCGAAGCGAGCAGCGTGATGGCAACCAGGAACGCCCGCGAACCCTGGCACACATGGTCCTTGGCACACATGGTCCTTGGCGTGGACGGGAGGCGACCAGAGGGGTGATGCCTTTGAGCCTGGAGACGAGAGCGTTGCCAGGACCAACCCACGCCAAGTCACGCGCCTGTCCTGCCACAGCCACAGCCACTGCCACAGTCACCGCCCCGCTCGTGCGACACGGTCTCTGAGGCGCGACCCCCCAGCCTTGTACCTCGCGGAGCGCGATCATGTGCGAGACCGGCCAGGGACACGGCGCGACGGCGCGGCCACATGAGCAACCATGCAACGCGCACACTTGATCCTTGGGGAGGTGCAGCAAGGGCGCTCACGGCTTTTCCTTGCGCCGTTGCTATCTGGGCACACTGCCTCTGCACCCGACAGACCAGCAGGCCAGGCGACGCTCACGCTGGGCAACGCTTCCTTTGCCCCTCCCCACTGCAAGGGAGGCACGCCGCGGACGGATACCGGCATCACTTGTCCTCCCGAGCGACAAACCGCTCGTGCGGAGCGGCCTTGCTGGCCCGTTCATCGTTGCCGCGGCAGAGTCCCGTTCCCACGCTCGGCCGATAACGAGCGACCGCTCAGCCGGACAGCGCGAATGCGAGCCATTGGTCTCGCCCTTGTGTCGAGCCGCAGCCTGTGCGGATGCACCGCCGAGGGCGAGCCTGGCAGAGAGGCAGTTGCTGGCTGCTGGTCGTCGCCGCAAGCACGCAATGCGGCGCCAAACACGTTCTGCTCAGTCTGCACCGCTGACCACAGCCATGACGATCTCTGCTGCAAACTCTGCTGCCAAGATTGTGCACCAGACCAGCACCAGCATCATCACCAGCACCTGCGGAGGAGCCGAGGCCAACGCAGACATGGTCAGCGGGCACACGACCGATTCAGGAGCCACGGGTCTCATAACATAAACCAGGCAGTTTGTATTACAACGCGCAAAAGCTCGGGGAGGACGTTTCCGCGATGAGGGTGCATTGATACGAGGGAGGAGAAACATCCGCGGGGTGCTTTTGGGGGGGGGTTGGGGTTTCCTATTGATTTTCTGGGGGGGGGAGTTTCGCCTGACTGTTTTGAACAATAACGAGGGGGGTTTTCCAGAATCAGAACTTGAGTGGCACATAGGAGAGTTGGTAAGGCAGGAAGAAACGAGGAAAACAACCCGTTTTGTGGGGGCAAGAGAGAGAGAGAGAAACGGATCAAGCTATGCAATCAAAATCACACAGCGTCCTAAGAGGGATGGATAAGGAGACGAGACAAAAGCCACAACCTCGACGAGAAAGCCCATTAAAGACGACCAGCAGCTAAGAAAAGGAAAAGAGGAGAGAAAAAAAAAGGATAACAACAGCGACGAGTATATGTTGACGGAGAGACGAGAAAAGCAGAGGGGGGGGGGAGTCGACAAAGCAGCAACCGACGAGAACTGTTAACTGGGTACATGAGAGTCCCTCTCGACGGCCCTCAGTGCCAGGATGTAAAAGGTACATGCATAAACAGGCCAAACAATGAGATCAGTCGAGGATACAAGGAGGGAGGTTGTCGAGGGCAGGACTGCGATGGACGTGCTATGTATAGCAGGGGGGAGGGACAATGATACGATGCGTGCCGTTGTCATCAAGACGTAGCCAAACAAAACTGGTTCGATGAGAGGAGCGAGCGGCAATGGCGAGGCTGTGCTTGCCGTCGGGAAGGGTTTCACACCGTCGCCGTGTCTAGCCGTGGTATGGCCAGAGCCAGAGCCAGAGCCAGAGCCAGAGCCAGAGCCAGAGCCAGAGCCATCAACAGTCGGCGGGGCTGGTGAGGGCCTTCTCTGGAGACGACGGGAAAAGCCAGCCGGGGTCGACCGCTCAGAGCTTTCGGGGCAAAGGTTTGCCCTCGTCTCGCAGCTTGGCTTCGTGGGCGATTTTGAAGATGGCATCGGGGGTACGCAGAGGATCCTTGGGGTCAACGCAGTTGATCAAGACGGCCTTGCCGGAGAGTAGGTGCTTTCGCAGCCCGTCCGCTCGGGCAAAGGGCGACTGACATCCGGGGCAGACCCAGCGCTTGTCATCGGGGCCGCCGTGGAGCGACTTTGTGTGGCGACGCAGCTCCTGCGGGCGGCGGAAGGAGATGGAGCAAATGGAGCACGAGTAGGGTCGCTCGGAGGAGTGGCTGATGAGGTGGTTGGTGAGGTTGTGGCGACGCTCAAACTTGGCACCGCAGACGTTGCAGATGAAGTTGGAAGCCCCCGAGGCCGTGGTTGCGCCAGCCGAGGTCTGATTGGCAGAGGTGGGTGAGTTGAGGGTCTGCGGCGAGCCGTAGCAGGCATCCATGTCCATGTCGTTGATAGAGGCGAGGTCGATCGAGACAGCGCTGCTCTTTCGTCTCTCGAGGTAGTGCGACTGGCCGTGGGGGCTTTGGTACGGGATCGATCGACTCGAAAGGGCGGGCGAGTTGATTGACATGGGGGATTGACGAGAGTGAGCTGCATGCGGCACAGGCGAGCTCATGTGGTCGGCAGAGCAGCAGGCGCCATCGTGGGCGTGGAAGGACGAGGCAGCAGATGCGTCGGACGACTTGTGAGCATCCTGATGGGCACCCTGATGGGTACCGTGGCTGAGAGACTGGAGCTGCTGGAACGACGGGAGCTGGTTCAGAGGGGGAAGCTGCTGCAGCGGAGGCAGCATCGGACGGATCGGTTCGTCCACAGTCGCAGAGATCGAGCGGTTGGAAGCAAAGTAGCTTGGCAGCGGCAGCGAGGGTCGTCTGTTGGGGCTGAGGTTGAGCTGATGCGGGAATCCATGTGACTGGGGCGTAGCGGAGACGGGAGCATCGGGGGTGTAATGGTGATGATGATGGTGATGGTGGTGATGGTGGTGCTGGCCAAGGAGCGACGATTGCGACGGGGTGGCCATCGAATCGTCCTGAGACACAGTCTGGTCGTTCAAAGGCTGCAGAGTCGAAGGGGTAGGATCGGTGTTGACGATATCTTGGATGCGCATCATCTTGGCAGACAGAGACAGGGGGGGGTGAATGCCAGTGGGGGGGAGGTGGTGTTGGTTGCTGCAGGAGTGTACAGCGCAGATGAGGGTGTCTTTCTCTTGGGAAGAAGGGGCGGGCAGGCGAGATATCTGGCAGTCGAATCGAAGCGTTGAGGGATTGAAATGTTAGCGGTTGGGGCGTTGGTGGGGAGACACTGACAGAAAGGTGTAGAGCACAACGATGCAGGGGAAGTAGCAGTCCAGGACAACCCAAGACAACCCAAGACAACCCAAGACAATCCAGGACAATCCAGGACAACCCAGGACAATCCAGGACAAGACTCACTGCTCACGGGAGAGAGACGAAGCGGAAAGCAGCCCACCAGACGACCGTCAGAGCCGAAGAGAAAAAGGCACTTGGGGGGTTGCCGGGCGGCGTGGTGCAAGAATATAAATCGAGCGGGGGGGGTTGCGAGCGACAGCGGGGGCGGCGAGGGGCTCGGCCGTGGAACGAATGGCAGGCCGCGGTTGGTCCTGCAGCGCAATGGGCGGCCACAGCGTGCGGGCGGGTGGGTGGCCCCGCACGGCCGCGAGTGGGCAGCAAGCGGGCAGCAAGCGGGCAGCGCGCACAAGGGCCGACCCCGCAGGTGCAACGGGTGCTCGCCCGTGGAGCCCACTGACCCGCCTTGCCCGCGACAGCAAGGCGCTCGACGGCGCAACAAGGGGCGGCCACATGATGCCGCAGACTCGCACGGCAAGGGGCGGGTGCGCCTGCGAGTGCGAGTGGGATCTGCGAATGACAAATGTGTTAATGGCAGTGTTAATGATGATGTGCTAATGATATATGTGTTTATGCTAATGATATGTGTGTGTGTTAATGATATGTGTGTGTGTTAATGGTATGCGACCAATGATACATGCTCGTGGCCCATGTGTTAATGATACGTGGCCCAATGCTCCATCTCTGAATGGCCGGCGCTGCTCTCGCATCTCATCCACTGCCGCTGTCGACACAACGGCGCGGCAGACAACAAGCCGGCGAACGGGGGCATGTGAGCGCGTTGCCTGGTCTGTGCGGCCGCGCTCGGCCACACAACGGGGCTGCCCACTCGCACAACGCCGATAACCTTGGGCCAGCCGCAGTGGTGTTTGTGGCGGCAATGTTACCGCATCGGGGCACGGCACTTGAACAACATTAACGCACGTTGGCCACGCTCCAGCAACATGACCACACTCTCGCAACGCTCGCAACACTCTCGCAACTGCCCCCACTCTCCAGAAACAGCACCAACACAACACAACACACCACCAACGCAATACAACACCACCAACACACCACCACATCTCCACAACAACGTTACAGCCCAGCACCAACCCCCACGGACCAATCGCATCGCCCTGCTCAGGCACTGTCCGGGCTGCCCACGTCCTGCTTCTCCACAGCCCCCCACGCTGCTGTTGGGCTGCTCGCCGTCCTGCCCACGGCGTCTGTTGCCGTGCCAAGGCCCTGTGTGCTCGCTCGACGGCCTGGTCTGACCTGGCCTGACCCAGACCAGCGCCTTGTCGCTCGGCATCCCACACCGGCTCGCCGTGGCCGCCTCGGTTGAGCAAAACCTGCCCTCGTCGGCCCAGATCCGCCACGGTCGCAGCCATGACCAGTCGCAACCTACCAGCCGAAGCCGCCCTATCTTCGCCGCCACACGCACCTCTATCTCTCTGTGCAACTCCACCAGCCCCCACCTCTGTGGCCCCCTCTGCTCCTCGTGTGCGAGAAAACAGCCTGATCCTGTCTCGTGTGTGGGAAATGCATGGGGGGCTGCTGCCTCGAGCAGTGCGCGGCACTGCCGGGGAGATGTCTGGCCAGGTCCAGATAGCGTCTCATGGGGGCCCTCACTCTCACAGATGCCCATGGTGCTGGGAGCTGGAGGTCAGTTTTTTTTTTCTCTCCTTGCTCACTCACTCCCTCACTCTCATTCACTCACTCACTCACTCATTCACTCGCTGGTGCCCTCTCTGGCTCCGGACCCGCACATGCTGGCAGCAGTGACAGATTGTCGAACCACCGCCTCTTGGCGAACAGAGCCGTCATCGGGCAGCATCAAAGGAAAGGGGGTCCTCGCAAATTTGGGCGTTTTCGTGGTCGAGAGCGGGAGGGTTGACTTTGGCTTGTGCGGCCGTGGGATTAGGCGCTGGTGGGTTCTCCGCCAGAACAGCCGGGGGGGCACGCATCGTGACGAGAATAACCAGCAAATGTGAAGAGAAACAAAAAGACAAGACAAAAATATCATTTGTACATGCAAAGAAGCCAAAATTCGTAGGGGAAAGAGACGAGGCAAGAGCTGGACAAAACACGGAAGGATGAAGCCGCTTGGGGGTGGCGCTCAGGGCTGGTATGCGATACACACCGCGAGTGCCGAGCAGACGGTAGAAGCGAGAATCAGGCAAGCGCACATAAAATAGGAATGGCAAAGAACAAAACAAAGCAAGGCAAAAAAATAACCCGGACCAGACGAACATCGGACACGAGTCTGCCAGGGCAGCAGCAGCAGCCGGTCCACCATCGATAGCATCCAAACAACCCGTGGCCAAACCGAGACACCACTACCAGACCAGAACAGAAATGCGCAAATGTACAAGCACTGCAGGGCAAGCCGTGGGACCAGCCCGTCCCCGAGCGAGATCATAATCAGGCATGCATGCACAGCAGGATCAGGCCGTGGCTCCCACGACGGATCGAGGGGCGTGGGAGGAGCGCACCGGTCGAGCCTATGATCTCGTTGGGAGGGGGATCACAGGCCATCCCGTCCGGACGCTCCCCCCCCCCGCGACGAACAAGAAAAAAAAATAACCATGATAAGCAGGTGCCAACTTGGAAGCGCAATTCGATTCGTGGTATGCGGGGTGCGCTGGCCTGGGCACATGGCGAGCACCAGACAGGCTTCCCACGGTCTTGTCTATGAGCCTCGGTGGAGAGCGTGGCTGGGAGAGCCTGGGGGTCATGACAGCTGCCCTGGTCCGAGTTTCTAATGCCACCCACCCATTCCGCTTCTTGGTCTGGGGAAGGGCGGGCCCTCTAGTTGCTCTGGCTCTTCAGAGACTTGACCTTTTGGCGCTTGAGCTTGTTTTCGTGAGCCAGATTGAACACATGGTTCGGGTTGCGGGCATCAATATCGACACAGCCCTTGAGCAGTGCCCGGTTCGAGTTGAGATGCTTCCGCAGCCCGTCCGCCCGCGCAAAAGGCGCCGAGCATCCCGGGCAGACCCATTGGCGCTCCTCGGGGCCGCAGTGGATCGACTTGGTGTGTCGCCGCAGCTCCTGCGGCCGACGGAACGAGCGGCAGCAGAACTCGCAGACAAACGGCTTGGAATAGTCGGCAACGGCAGTACCTCCGTGGTGATGGTGGTGGTGATGGTGGTGGTGGTGGTGGGGTTGGTGGGGTTGGTGATGGTCGGGCCTTGGTGGCGCCTTGATTTCGCCGTTGTCCTGGGTGTGGGCGGCAGCGTGTTCAGGGGGCTGCGACGCCGGGGGCTGTGGGAGAGCGGCAACGCTTGGCAGCAGGAGGCGAGCAGTGTCCCGCGAGCGAGACCAGGGGAACTCATGGTCGGGCTGGCAGTCGGGGTCGCTACTGTCCAGGTCGTCGGGCCCTCGCTTCTGGCGGTCGAGTTCTTTGCTCGGATGCTCAAAGTCTTCCTGGTGCTGGCTCTCGCCGCCATCGGAGCTGGTGGCGAGAGCCCGGGACCGCAGCTGGCTGTGGAAGGCATGCGGGCCAGACTCTTGGTGGGCGCAATCCGGGCAGCTTGGGTGTGCTGCTGGCTCGGTCCTGGGTCCGGGACGGCCGGCACGCCCCGGTATGTCGGCCAAGAAGGTTGAGGCAGGCAGAGAGGCCGGTTGCAGGGAGCTGGCAAGGGTGCGGCTGGGAGGAAACGGCGCATAGATGGTGGTGTCCGAGGGATGCACGACGAGCTCTGAGCGAGCGTGGAGACCAGGGAGTTCGACCCAGGGTTGGGTGGCGGAGCGGAGACGGCGGTCAAGCGAAGTGCGAGCTGGAATGCTGCTGGCATCATAGAGCCGAACGCCGGAGGGCCGGAGGATGGGCGAAGTATCTTCGCGGTTGACGATGTCGGCAATGCGAATCATGATAGGGGAGAGCAGTTGGGGACGACGAAGAGTTGGTGGGCTGGTGGAGACCAGGACCGATATAGACAGGGAGACAGGGAGACAGGGAGACAGGGAAACGGAGCAAGGTGTAAGCCCGGGGGTTCGGAAAGCCAAGACGGCGCCCAACACGATGCCGGACGATGGCAGAGGACGCTGCTGCATCGCCCACGGCTCCCGCCGCAGCACCCACAACATGATGCCGGGCCATAAGCACATGGCGGCGGCTCTCTCCATGGCGCTGGCGACAATTGCTTTCTGCATGTCGCTGGCTCAGATTCCCGTGGTCACGATGGGGGTGGCGAGCGGCCTGGCATGGTGTCATGCTTCGGACTTACAGGCGGAGATGACGACACCAGCAGGTTGCGAGTGGCAAAGGGAAGTGGCAAAGGGAAGTGGAGGAGCAAGAACCACCAATGTGCTGGGATGGACTCGGCCGAACAGATGAGGCAAATGCAGGAAAATGCAGGAAAATGTAGACAAATGCAGGCAAGACCAATGCAGACGAGACAAGTGCCAGGACCAGAGTCGCCAGAGGGAGGCTGGAGAGCAGTGGGCTGGAGCAGATGGGTGTGGATGCGCTTGTGCCTGGGCCGACAAGGAGAGGGGGGAACGAGAGCGGGCGGGGGGAGGCAATAAATGCAAGATTCCGGTCACGAAGGCGGGCGATACTGACTCGCGCATTGGGGCCGTGCGCCCCCCGGAGTTGTACTCGCAAGATAAGACCAGAGCGCTTTGCGCCCCCGCGGCAGGTGGGCGACAAAGAGTGCGACGCAGGCGGGCTGTGTCCATTTCGCAGCCTTCGGCAGCCGCCAGCAGCAGCGGGACGAAGTGCCCTGGCAAGGACATGGGCCGTCTGCTGTCTGGTCGTGGTCCACCGAGCAGGCAAGCAGGCAGGAGAGGAGGAAGGGGGGGGGCTCGTACGCCAAGGCTGTCGGCAGACGGTGTTGCAATCGCACTGCTCGTTGCTCAGCCAGGCATGCCTGCCGTGCCTGCGGCGATTCCGGAGCTCGAGACGGCCGGGCATCGGTCGGGCATCGGCCACGACGCACACGCTGCCAGGCATCGATGCACAGAGGGCGCGCGAGGGAAGCAGCGCAGGACGCATGGCTGATCGATGGATGTTGTTGAAGAGGGTTGCATTGAAATGCCATGGGAGGGCGATTCCTTGGAGGGTGATATCATTGAAAAGCGGTTGATCGACAGCGGCTGCATCAGAAAATGGATACATCTATATTACTGGTCCTGCTCAACGGCAATGACTACCTCCATCGATTGCACATTGCGCATCGCACATCGTACATCGCACATCCCCGATTTTCCCACACCCTCGGCCGGCGCCGCTGCCCAAGTGTGTCGGCGGCGGCCTTGTTCGGCACGCGCGCCCCACGCCCAACAAGGACGCACGCTTGTGCTGCCTGCCCGCCGGCCCCGTGATCGGTCATCCCAGCCAGCCGTACCCCCGACCAATCCCGGTTTCGTCCGAGGCCCTGTTCCGCCGAGGCGTGTCCAGCCCATTCCTGGAGGGGCCAGGCGAAGGGCCAGGCGAAGGGCCAGGCGAGGGCCGGTCGACGCAGCCGCAACCCAAACTCTATTGCTGGCTGGCAGTCGGCCGAGGTGTGTTGTCCTTGGCTGGAGCGAGTTTCTGGTGCAGAACATCAGGTTCGGCGGCGCTGGGCTGGGCTGGGCTGGGCTGGGCTGTCGGGGACAGGGTCGCTCTCTGCAGGCACGCGTCCGTTGTTGCCGCGGCGCTGGTGATCGCATTTGGTGCGAGGCTGTTTTGGGCTCGGATTGCTGTTGCGTCACAGCGCGTGCTGCCGGACGCTGCGTTTGTGGATGTGTTTCGTGCCTTGCTGATTGCTTGAGATTGGGGTTGAGATTGGAGTGAGATTGGGGTTGAGATTGTGGTTGAGATTGGGATCGAGACTGAGACTCGCATTGGCAGCCTCGATCCGTCTCTGGCGATCTCGATTCCAGTCTCAGAGATCGCCCTATAGTGCCACAGTGCCGCTGTGTGTGGGCACTGCCCCATTCCAGAGCCCCCTTGTGCCTGCTCTGGTGACCAGCGGGGGGCGCGATTCCCCCTTGCCTTCAAAGCCCCCCTCCGCTGTGCACCCACCATCCTGGTGCAACCGCCCTCGGCTTCCTTACCGGCCATGCAAGCCGGTGGGGTCGGAGCTGCAACGAAGGACTCTCCCGAGGACGCAGGCGTGCTTCCGCTGGCAAGCCGGAGGAAAGCCGATGGAAGGCGCAAGGACGGAGGAAGAGGCTGGCTCTTGCGTCGCAGATGGCGCGCATGTCGGCTTTGCGAGCGGGTCATGCCCTTTCGCCGCTTCATCCCCAGCCAGCCCCCGATCTCCATGGCGAGAGGCCACCGGCAAAAAGCAGCAAGACCAGCAGCAGCCGACAAAGCAGCAAGACCAGCAGCAGCCATGTTGGCGCCTGCAAAAGCCGCAAGCGGCACCTCCCACGCCGATCATGTGGGCAGCTTCCCCCAGTTGCCCCAGTAGGCCGATCTCGAGATAGCAGCGACCCATTGCGAGCCGGAAAGATATCGCCGCTCCACGGCGCTGTCGATGCTGCTGGGCAAGTTGTCCCATGACATGAAACAGACGGCACGCAGAACCACCCGCCGGCGCCGCCTGCTTGTGTAAAAACCGCTCCCACCCAGCCAGGCCCCACTGGCCGGGGATATCGAGCACTGGCCAATGCCGAGGATCTGCCCGACCGAGAGCAGCGAGCAGTGAGCACGCCAAGTACTCTGCTGCCTGGTCTGCACTTGGCTGCTCCTATCGACCTTGCTGCTTTGCCAGCATGGCCGAGCCAATGTCCCACGCAGGTCAGCCGGCCACATCGCTCGCCCGCCCGTCCGGCTGTCCACATCCCACACACTTGCACCATTCGCCCATCTATCACTCGCTGGGGGCTCTGCCCTTGATCAGTTGTCCGGCTCGTCCTCGCCATCTGCACACCACTCGCAGGCACCACTCGCAGGCACCACTCGCAGGCACCACTCGCAGGCACCACTCGCGCCGTCTCGACTGGCGGCCGTGCGAGTGGTGCAGAGGTGATGGTGTTATCTTGGTTGCGTCGCTGTCGCATATCCGGCCTCGTTACGATTGCGCTGCTGGCCCTGCGCCGCCATCGCCTGGCAGCTCGTCATCGCCACGGCCCCTGGCTCTGACACGCGAGGAGGCGCAATATTCGGACTCTGCGTTCTTGGGCGGCTCCGTGACGTCACCGCGGGAAATGGGGGTTAGTCCCGTTGGCCATGGCAATGGCGCCGGTGATGACGCCGATGTCGATGCTGGTGCTGCTGGTGGTGGTGCTGCTGGTGGTGCTGGTGGTGCTGGTGCTGCTGATGGTGGCGGCTGCTTTCGAGATCGATTGGTTTCGCACAGCACACCAGCCGCTCTGCACAGCCGACCCTTCCCCGCTTTCCCAATTCGACAATCGCCAAATCGCATCAGGGTCCGTCGCTGTCATGCCCTGCTGTTCGCTCTCTCCTCTCCCCCCTCGAAGGAGTGTGCGAGCCGAATCGGGCCACCGGCTCATCCCCGTCCTCGCATCGGCAGCAAACTCTACTCTGCTGCTCAGCTCTCCGTCCAAGGCAGGGACGACTGACCCCCTCATTCCCAACACGATGGACCCTGGGGATAGCCACAGCCGCTCCCAGCGGCAACAAGGCCTGCTCAGGCAGTACTCTCTGGATCACACCAAGCACGATCCCCCGGCTCCAATCGATGTCGACGAGGGGCAGGCGCCATGTCCCGCCAAGCCAGACATGGTCATGAGTTCCGCCCATAGAGTGCTCTCGGGCAACTGGCTGGCTGGCTGGCTGGCTGGCTGGCTGGCTGGTGTAGCATATGAGACCAGGGTTGTATTTGTGCATCTCGGAGCAGCGCAGTTGCGGTCATGCATAGTCATCCAGGCCACGGCTGGTCTGCTTTTGGAGGCGAGAGGAGGGACATGTTTTGTCGTCCTTGTGGTTGTGGTTGTGGTTGTGGTTGTGGTTGTGGTTGTGGTTGTGGTTGTGGTTGTGGTTGTGGTTGTGGTTGTGGTTGTGGGAATGGGGCAGGATCCCCTCCTCTCGGCCTTACAGCGTTCGGTCATACGATGCGGTTCTTGATCATCATGAAGCGGTCTATCTTGTCGAGTTTGGCGTCCTCGAGCGATGCGGGTGGCTTGTCCTTTGCGTGGTGGCTCTCGCCAGCGCCTTCGCCGCTGGTTTTCGAGACATCTTTGCCAGAGTCGGGTTCGGGATGGGGCTTCCGTCGGCTCAGGTCCAGGACCTCAAAGTTTGGCACGGGATCAGGCACACCCCGGCCCTTGGCCGTGAGCTCGAGGATGCGAGACCGAGCAACAGACGCCAGGATGTACCCGACGCTCAGTTTGGCCACCACCAGTCTGCGAAATGGGGTAGAGACCGGAAGCAGCGAGAGTACGCAGATGGATGCATATCAGCGATAGACAGGCTTTCTGCGACGCAAAGAGCCGCAGTGGTCTACCCACGGCCTTTCTGCCGGAAAAAAGGCTTCCACTCCGGGCGAGCCTCACACTTACAGCCCATACACGGCAAGTCCATAGAGGACGTAGGCCGTGCCATCTTCAATATCCTGCCAACGATAGCGCTCCGGAATCGAGTTGAGAAAGCCAAGGAGGTCATCTTGCGTGCGCGGAATGGCCGCAAAGAATCGCCCAACACTGGCGGTCTCGAACTCGGAGACGATTTCGCCCATTTCCAAGGCCTGGATCGATATTCGGACGACCACGCACGCCAGCGGGATCGAGACAAAGCCTATTCTTCGGGCGACAAAGGGGGATTGATCCGGAACCTGCCGATGCCAAGCAAGGTGGGATGGTGCCCGATTAGTTTGCCCGTTTGCGGAAACAGGAGGTACGTTATCCACTGGGTTCGGGGTGCTTCGACTATGACTGCTTCGACTATGCATGCTCGACTATGCATGCTCGACTATCCATGCGGAAAGTCGTGGATTGTTGCGCAAGTAGGGTGACGAAATAGGGCTGAGAGGAGGATCAAAGAGTAGTCCAACTCCCACACAGCGCATGCTGTGGAGCAGAGCACAAAGGACACCACAAGACACATCGCAGATGTTTCGGTACACTCATAAAGTCGATCGAGACGTAGGAGTAGTAGTCTCGAAGCAGATATAAAGCCGCCAGACCGCAAGCATAGCCAAGAACACTTTAGCAGCGCCCCAAGGGCGACACAGACGCACCATGGTCGTTTTCAGACGAACGCCCATCAGATCGCGGAACAGGCTGTCCCTGAACTCCTGATAGACTTGCGGTTTTGTGTGGTTGAACTTGGTGATGAAGGCATGCTTGAGATTGTCAACCAGAATCTCGGTTCCCATGACGAAAAACACGGGCGTGGCCAAGGTCTCGATGAGCTTGTAGGTCGGCGACGATACCAACACAGCCAGCCGAGAGACCATGACAGCCAGGTCTTGGATGTTGGCGGGAAAGCGCAGCTCCAGCGACTGATACAAAGCCAGGGGCGAGATCTGGTACAAGTAGCCAATGACCGTGTCCATGCTGCCGTCTCCAGAGATTTCCACAAAGTTGAGAACCGTGATCATGCACAGGAACGCGGACAACTGAAATCGCTCGACCATGTCTGCGGACCCAAGGGTACCATTCCAAGCGCGGGGCCATCAGATCGATATACAAAGGAACAGAAAACCCACGATCCACATCCACATTCGCATGCACATTCGCATGCACATCCGCATCTGCGTGCGTGGTGGCAGTTGTGCATTCGGAATGCGGTTGGTATACCACAGTCGCTTGCCAGGGGGGTTCCGTTGTCTTACCTCCACTAGCCAGCTGGAAGAGATTCTCTCGCTCGAATCGCTTAAACACGTGGCTCTTGATTTCGCTAAAGTGGTTGCTGAGGAGCAGCGTCAGCAGTGCGTTGGAGAATGAGTTGATGGCCACGTTGAGGGTCATGACTTCGTAAAAGAGGATGATTGAATGCACATAGACATAGACCATGGCGATGCAAAAGTGGGGGATCCGCCCCCAGTAGCGATGGCGCGTGAAGCTCTCATTGAGCCGTTCGTTGGACTGCCGCTTGACGGTCGAGAACAGCGAGTCCAGGATATCGTGGCCGAACGCGCTACAGAGCTTGTCGCAGATCTACCACACCGAGAGCAAAAGTGATGTGATTTAGGACAGATGCCCACAGCCATTAGCTCCTCGGTTGCAGATGCCTAATGATATCTATTGAGGCTGCTTCGAGCTTTCAATGCACGATCCAAGTCGGGCGAGGGGAGGGACGCCATCAATCCGCCAAGCGCCAAATGCCGACATCGCACCGGCGCTTCTTTGCATCGAGCACGACCCACCTCCAGGGAGCTGAAAATGAAGTAGAGCTTGATGACGGACTGTCCGCGGATCGAATGGTATGCATATGACGTGTCGGTGTACTGCAGTGCGTAGCAGCATATAAATATGATGATGCCTTTGAGCAGGTCGATGGTGCGCACGCCCTTCATGGGCTTGCCGCTGTCCCAGGAGCGATGAGAGGGAGAGAGAGAGACAAGGGCCATCAGCACTGCGTTCCAACAAATATCTGCCAAGGGTGAGCCAGCTCGCACCGGGTGCTCGAGTCTCGACCACCACGAGACGCACGAGCCAGCCCGGGGAGCAGCCGACGCAAATTCTCTCCAAGGCAGCTCCGCCTACCAAAAGACAATGCTCTTCAGGAGGGAGCCGACCGAGATAAGGATGCGGACGGGCAGCACCGTGAACAGATACAGGAATGAATCTAGACAAATAAAGTAGCCAAGCAACATGAGCTGGAGCCATCAGAAGCCGGATGGTTAGGACACGGGCATGCTCAACACGTCGCTTCGCTGTCGCTGTCGCTCTGCCCCTCTGAGCATCATCATTATGCTGCACAATTTGCAGAGCATTCAGCTTGGCTCAAAGTCCAAAACCAACGACCGCACCTTCTCCAGCTCATAGGGAACCCGAAGAAAGTTCTGCACTCGTTCGCGCTTGCGCTCGTCGACGTGCTCTGCCTGTGCGGGGAAGAGCTCCAGATGCCAGTAGCTTTGAAGGTCGCGGGAGGCCAACGACAGCTCGGTAATCTCAGGATCCGGCGGGTCGGCGAATGGCTGGCTGCTATTCAAAAGAGGCTCGGATACGGGGCGTTGTATCGGCGGCAACGACGCCAGTGAGGCTGCCAGCGGTGCCGACGTGGACTCGGAAGGCGGCTTGTTTTCGGGCACAGGCTCGCTTGCTGATGTGAGGCTGCCGTCGATCCCCTTCGACCGAGGATCGGCTGGTGGAAGCGGCAGCGGCGGGACGGCTTGCGGTTGTGTATGCGACGGCAGGGGGTCAGAGGACGACGATAGCGACGGGACGAGCTGATCGGCGTGTGAGTCGATTGAGGCATGTGAGTGCGCCGCCGATAAGAGTCCGTCGGTGCTATATGCAGTTTCCATATCGGCGGGTGCAGGTGGTATAACTTGGATGGCGGCAGGAGTGCCCCAGGCTGGGTCTGGAAGGGCAACAGCGGCGATGGCGCCGAGAAAAGGCCGATGGGTCCGGAGGATGCGCGTTTGGGCGAGGAGGTCCAGAGGGTCGCCAGCGACTTTTTTTTGGGGGGGGGGCATCCGATTTGGCAAAACGAGATTGGCGGGCTGAAGCGTTGCAGGCCGGCCAGACAGAACCATGATTCGCTGGGGCTGCGCCCTGGCCCGCCTGGATCGATGCTGGTTTCCACTCAGATACCCTGCTGCGGCCGTGAAAATACATGCATTCGAGGCCAAGCACAGGCCGCTGGCGCTGTCGACCTTGACATGATTCCTCGCTGCTTCAGAGCGGGCTGTGGCTGTGGAGGAGAGCCCTTGGCGACACCACACGCCGTGACTGCCGATCCAATCCCAGATCCAATCCCAGATCCAATCTCAGATCCAATCTCAGATCCAGTGCCATATGCCTTGGCAATCTTGGTTGCTGCACGTGTTGCATGGCCGGCTGGCAGGACGAGCCAAAGGAGCCACACGCCGCACTGCTCGGCAGGTTGGTGCGTTGGATTCAGGCAACAGAGAGGGCGATGGCGAAATGCGGCAGAGACTGGCACTATGAAAAAAAAGCTGACGTGTAAATTACGCGTTGGCCAATACTTCCCTCGCAAATCCCCCACCGGACTCAGCATAACAAGGAAAAACACGTCTTCTCGCGTTTTGTTTTGCCTTGGGGGTCGCGTCTGGCCACTGAAGCGACCGCGACGGGCTCGGGTCACCCGCATTTCTCCTTGTTCGTCCAGGTTGCTGGCTCCCTGGGTGTCCCCGAACCCGCACTGCCACATCCCGTGGAGCCCTCGGCCAATGGGCTGCTTCCGTTCACGTGACATGGCATCCGAGTCATCCCGGCTTTTCACTGTCTTCCGCGACTCGTTCACTGTCCATGACCCCCGGCTGCTTTCCTGACTCATCTGTGTTCATGGGTCATCAGAGCCTTCGGACTTGGACAAAAACCGGGCATTTCCGCCCCCAGTTGCTTCGTCAATCTCCTCTTGATCCTTTCTCCCCTCGACCTTCTCATCCGACTCTAATCATGAGTTCAGCCGCTCAACCATCTGGGCACGATCACCCAAGGCATACTCCATATCCAATATCATCGACCAGGGTACCATCCTCGATAAATAGGGCTCACGATGGGCTTCCCAAGAACAGATCCATCTGTCGTTGTCGCAAGTGTAGCACCGATTCGCAAGGCTTCAGGATTGTCTCCAGAACGACCTACTACGACCACTTCTATCGCTATGGCTTTCCACCTGGAGTCCCCCCTGTTCACATGTACTCGCTCAAAGATCCTCAAGAAAACACAGCTGGCCATCTTTCTTCGTTCCCTCACCGTCCTATTACAAGCATATGCGAAAATAACCCCAATTTGCGAACTTCGCCGACATTTCATCCCCCAGTGTTGGTGGTAGATGAACTGCGACCACATGGGATAACATCGCAGCGACCTTCATTGGGTAAGACTGAGCACCTGATATCACATTCTCGCTAAATTTTTGTGTGCGTCACGGTTTCAGTCTTGAGCAATAATCAGTGATCTGTGCTTGGACGCTGCCAGAGCTCACTACGAAATGACCAATACACTCTCGATTTGTCCGACTTTGTTTCTTCATCCTTGGCCTGGCCCAAAGGCTCACCCCGCGCATTTGAGCACGAGAGCATGGATATCCAAACAGGAGCATCTATTCAGCAATGCACCCAAGACAACGAAGGCCCTGCTCCAGCTCAATTTGAACGCTGCCCTTCGTGGTCGCCAAGCATGTGGGCATCGCGGGACTCTGAAGAAGCGTCCATGTACTACGAAGACTCTGAAGACTCTTCGATAGACTCAGAAGACACCACTTCAAGCTCACCGAGAGAATTCGATGACATTTCGGGTGAGATATCAACGTCACCCAGCCTGATCGTATCGTCGAATCTTCCTGGTCTTGCTTCAGAGTCCGGTTGACTCATATAAATGCCACGGTTCACCTTCCAGGACAGTATCCGGATAGCTTCCTCGGCCACTTTCGACTGCTTGAAATGAATGAAGATGATGAAGAAACTGGTGACGAAGAGCCCCGCATATCAGATGGTGAGTCAAATTCAAAGGACAGATAGCAATCCGATGTAGCATCCGAATTGATGTATTCACCCGCGGCTTTCCCCCAGATATCCCGCCCTTCTATTCGCAGCTGGTCAAGGTGTTGACCGAGTGCAATGTTACCGACAAAGCCATCAAATCTGTCCTTAATCATTGCAACAAATTCCAAGGATTGTCATTACCAGCTGCACCCAGTCTGTACAAGATCCAAAAGATCATTTGTTGCGAGTGGAACGAGTATCTTCAGAGGCTTCCCTGCTGCCCAAACAGCTGCATGGGATTCGACATCAATGATAACCAGAGTCGAATATGCACGTTTTGTGGAGAGGATGCTTATGCGACGGTGAACGAAAAACTTCTGAATGGCGGCATTCAACCACAACTGAGGCCGATTCAGACCTACAAGTATTTCGATTTTGTTCAGATACTTCAGACACTCTACCGAAATCCAACTATGGCAGAGTTGATGATGTACAGAGCAAACAGAGCGAGCGAACCAGGTACTTTCCACCCGTATTATTTCCCAATACTATATTGCTATATGGTGCTCTGAACTCACCAAATCTGAATCTTCAGGCATCATGAACGACATATTCGATGCCGAATATTACCAGCACCTTTGTAGTCGCTCAATGTTCCAGCAGCCCACCGACGTTGCTCTCGGGCTGCATTTTGATGTCTTCAATATCAATCAGAGGTACGCCCGCTCTCTGTTTCAAAATCAGATTATAACCACAGCTGACCTTTGTATCTGGTGTAGGCAAAGCCATCAATCGTGGGGCTTCATCTTGATCAACTTCAATCTTCCACCTGCTCTGCGCTACAAAAAGGAAAATCTCATTACGGTCTTGCTTACGCCTGGTCCACGATCGCCTCGTGACTTTGATACATTTTTGAAGCCGTTTTTCGAAGATATGAAGAGACTTGAGACCGGTGCGTAAGCCCCTCTGGTGTGGATCACTTGGTCACTCCACATAATCCTCGCGAGAGCACGCTGCTGACGGAGCAATGTCTCTCGCTCCCAGGTGTTGAGGCGATAAGGGTCGACAAAAATGGCGTGGAACATTCTTTCACTCTCCGAGGTCACTTGCTGTACTGCCAGAGTGACATGCCCGGATCCAACAAATTCGGTAAATTTTCTGGGCACACCGCCACGAAGGGCTGTCGTCTCTGCGAAATAACGGCCACGAGGGCCGGGGGTGCCATGTGCTTCTATGAGCGTGACACTCCCAGTCCATACCGCACCGAAGAGAGTCTGAACAGAATATGGGAGGCCATCGATCAAGACGGCATGCCCCGAAACGGTACGTTAACGAGACGAGTCAGGGCGTTGTTTTCGACTCCGATGTTAACATTAACTATGTTGATCAGGGATCGTGGGGCGACCAGGTGTAACTCAACTTGAGTCCATCGAGCTCAGCTTCTGTCTTCCTCTCGATCTGATGCATGTGATCTCGAACATCGGTCCACTCATGATGGAGATTTGGAATGGAACGCGGAAGGCTCCCTCATCCTCAAGTTTGGACCAAAAGATCACGTCCAAGTGCCTGAAAAAGATCGGAAGATGGATCAGCGAAGGCAGGATTCAGATTCCAACAGGCTTTGGTGCCTCTTGTCGGGACCCTGTCTCATACAAAAGCTTCAAAACCGAAGAATGGAAGAATTGGATTATCATGTACTCCCTACCTCTGCTCAATGCGGCGGGCTTTCCACTAGAACACTTGTAAGCTCTTGATATTGTACCCTGCTCGAACCGGGGCCCGTCCTACGGTCGATGAGATACTTGATTCGAATTGATCCTAACAGTGATGCTATTGTGCCTAGATTGGGATGGAGGCGCTTTGTCTATGCCCTTCGATTGATGCTGCTTCCCCAGTTGAATGTTGCTCAATGCAATCAGATCGAGAGAAATCTTCAGAGGTTCCAGGAGTACTACACAGAGCAAGTAGCACGAGACAGCAGTCCCTTCACTTGAGGATGTTGGGCAGCTCACTAATTCTCAATATCTAACCACGTATACTCGAAATGTATTCACCAGGTCAATCGCAAATCTCCCAGAGTCACTCGAACCTCCTCCAGACAGAGCTCCAGACCTGTCTGGACTTCGTTTGATGAAAACCTACGTGCATCAGCTCCAACACTTGCCCAGGTGCATCCGATTGTTTGGACCCTTGGTATATCAATGGCAGTTTGAAATGGAAAGAACCTGTGGTCGCCTGAAGCTCATCGGGCGATCGAAGGTCCATCCAGTGGACAATATGGCCAATCGGCTCGTCCTCCAAAGCTCTCTGAGCGGTCCAAGCATTGCTCCGAACTTGACCTTGAGAGGAACATCCAGGTTGGGCGAAGACCCTGGGATATGGCCATCCTCCTTTGCAAACAATGGGCGGGCCTCGAATCAAGATAGCCGCGGAACCTTGTCTGGCCAGCAACAAAAGCTGAAACTACCTTCTGAACAAGTCGCGAAGCTAAAGAGCGCTTATGCCAGGACGATTTCTGCCAATTCCTCATACGGCTATCGTGAAGCCTTGCAATATGTCCATTCACTTTGGGATCAGAATTCGGACACTTGCTCCAAACACACCAAGATGGACGCGGGGGAACTACATGTCATATCTCAATCACATCGGATGAGCACGGCACATCATCGGATGAACTCTGTTGTGAAGGTAAGGCATTCGGCAGCGCGCGATAGCGAAGCCTCATATGAGCTAATGCATTCTGAATCTACAGGTTTGGACCAATATGCCCGATGCATCAGCAAGCAATCACCCATATTCTTCTGTCCGCTTCTATCAAGTCCAATATTTCATCAGCCACTCCTTTGATGGAGAAACAACAAACTGGGCATACTGTGTGATTCCAAAGATCAACATCAGATATGGAGATGACAGTTCAGGATACCGCCCATGCAAAGAGTGTGCTACCTTTCACCTCGACAGCATGGAGTCAACGAATCATATCTTTGTCCCAGTCGATACAATCGTTTCTACTGTCGGATACTTCGAGATGGAAGGCGGTGGGTACAGCTTTGCTGCAATTGGAGAGGCAAAGTCAGGCTGATACTTATATCAACCATTCCAGGTGGCTTTTATATTATCGAGCAAGATCCTCCGATTTGACAAGTCGATGCAAATGTCGCAGGTAGTTGGGCCAAAAAGTGCTTGAGGCCGCTTGATGACGAAGGGAGTTTGTCCGAACTTGACCCATAGTGACCATATCAGTGTAATGACAGGTCAAGTCGGAAGGTTTGGAATATAAATATCCCCCCGACCACCGCTTCCTGCCCGCTTCCGTCGTCAGGCTCAAGTCAATACTCCCCTCAGGCCCTCTCTATCCTAACTTCCTCGGCGGGCCCATGAGCCGATCGATGACATAGGTGCCGTTAAACGCATGCATATTGAGGATGAGCCGCATCATGAATATGTCTCTAATGTTTTTAACTCTAACGCTTCCTCTTTCACTATCTTGAATATGTCTCGAATGTAGGAAGCCATCCAAATCCAAGTAAGTCCCTTCATGACGATTGAGTATCATCTGAGAGAGCTCGAAGGCGACGCTTCAACTAACCGCATCGCTCATTCCCTCCAGATATCCTCGCCCCCATGGGACATTATCTTGATTATTATCATTTCGGGTTTGTTATCACTTGCGTTTTTACTGAACACGGCATATCATACCGCATTCTGTTTGCGACTCTGAGGTTAAACTGGCTGGTGGAGCAGTGACCACCGCGGGTTTGACCTAATCCTGGACTAGTTAGAACGGCCGAGGATTGCCCCAGGAGTTCACGGTGCCGCCCAACGGCGGTCGGAACTGGGGTGTCCGAAAGGCAGTTCTCAGAACGGGTCATGGTGAGGGAGAATGAGGATATGAGAGGTTCGGGGCCGGGAGAAACCGGGGCGGAGGGGTCCCGGAACGGAGCGGGACGGAGCGGGACGGCAAGCGAATGCCAAATCGGGCCAGAGCACGTGTGGGAAGCAACGCTGTTGATTGGCTAGCGAGCAGTCCCAAAATGGCATCGTTCGGACGAGGCTGCACCAGACTGTCGGCACACACGTGACTCATTCTGTGTCTTAATGTGCCTGCTGACCAGGTCCCGAGCCGAACACAGCCACTGTAGAGGGGTCACGTCCTATTTTTTTCATCGTGTGGAATTGTGAATGCGCCGCGACCCGCAGCGACAATGAACAACCGATGCCGCTGGTGGGTGCCCTGCTGTGGATGCCGCTGGTGGAGGAGCTGGATCCGCGATGTTGCCGGCAACGTGCAGCAGGCCACGTTGAGCGGCTCCCTGGGCCGCAAGGATTGCCTGCCTTGCTGTTACTGCCCGCAGCGATCTGCGCCAATCACCCCTCGGCCGTCACATCGGCAACAGGATCGGTGTACAGCGCCAGCCACGGGCGCTGTTTGGCCCAGCACATGTCGCCGTGTCCGCGCCCACGAAGCGCGTCCCCAGCAGCGCTGTCCGCGACTGGACCGGTGCCGTCGCACACGCCCTCGCGCCGAACGCGTCCGCCAGCGCGTTTCACTCAACCGTCGCACCCACAGCGCGACAAGCACCGGCCAGACGCGACCAAGGCACAAGGCAGGGGAAAGCGAGGCGGCAGCGAGGGCCGGCCGTGCTGGACTGCCTGTGTTGCTGTGTAGACAGAGAGCCCTCTCGCTGCAGCGGGGACCCACCGAGAGCGGCCTGACGCCGTCGCTCGGGGGGCCTTCACCAGGCGTTCGCGGCCAAGGCCCTTTTCTCCTGCTTTGGCTCCTCCTGGGCTCGCTTGGACTGGCGTTCTTGGGCATCGCTTGCTTCGTCAACCGCCTTCTCCTCCTCCTCTCCCTCCATCGCGAGCCGTGGTGGTCGCAGCCCGACTCTGTGGATCCGTCCAAACCTCCCAGGCGCCTTAGACACATTCGCAGAGCAACCCCGTTCGATCCAATACTGCAGCCATGTCGGGTAAGGATCCCGGCCATGCAGTTTTAATACTCGTCGTTCACGGACCGTTTTCTTGGAGGAACGGATGTCATTTTTCAGGAGTCGCCGCCCCGTCCTGCCGAGAGCCAGCATCGCTCCTCCTGGTTTGGCTGCGATGCGAGACAGCGGGGCAATCGGCGGCAGGCCTCTCAATGCAGCCAGCAAGTCTGAACCAGATGCCGACTTGTCTCGGCTGCTCTGGGATCTCTGCCACCTCTCTTGCGTCCGTCGTCCGACTCTGCTCTCCTTGGCCCTCGTCTTCCACGCAATGTGCTCCCTGTTGCTCAGGACGACCGGAATTCCACCCAAACTGATACATTCTCTCGATGCGACCGCAGCCCAAAGCAGCACTTGTTCGAGCATCGGTGTCTCGGCACCCAATACATGCATGGCAAACGGAAACTGTGTGTATTGCTACGCCGCCACCCCAGGAACGTCGTCAAGCGGCTTCACTGCAGGATGTAACGACATCAACAGCGCCGGGGCGTGCACCAGTCTCCAGTACCGTACGTATCTACAGTTACCATGATCTTGGACAGCCGGGCGGGCTGTGGGATTACGGGTTTGCTGTGTTGCCGCCCAATCCGGCCACACCGCTTTTTGAGCCAAGAGTCCGAGAGCTCGTTCAGCAAGCCGGGGGGGGGCCTCTGGTTGCTAACTAGACTGGTCTCTGTGTCGCTTTGCTTGCCTCAACCATGTGCCATCGGCCCATCGAACATATGGCGGACAAACCCGTATGGGCTTGTGGAATCTGCAGTGCCGCCGACTCTGGAGAACGACCCCAAGTCGCTCCAGACCATGTGCTCGGCGGATGGCTCAAACTGCATCCAGTTCTCCAACAGCACTTCGAGCTGCAGCTTCAACAAGGGATGCCAGAAAGGTAAGCCGTTCGTCCGCTGAGCAGCGAGAGAATCGACCGCCACAATGTCAATTTGCCCCCCCCCATTTCTCACACGGTGTCTATGACTTGCTTTCCAGGCCAGGGATCCTGCTACATCTGTGATGCCGTTTGCCAGAGCACCCTTGCGAACAACAAATGGTGTCAGGGTAGGTGGATGCAACAGTCAAAAGCTTGCCGATGGATAGCTGTTGGATTGATCAGCACACACTCACGTTTCTCTATCGATCCGCTCTATCGATCCGCTCCATCGACCCAACATACTCCATGCCTTCCGCAACTGCTGTCCTCTTCGCGAAGCTCTTTCGTCTATTGCGCCGCTCCCGACCACGAGCTCGGTTCAGACAAGCAACTCTCTGCTGACTCTGGTCCTGCCAATCTGCCTCGGAGCCGTCGTCCTCATTGGCGCCATCTTTGGCTGGATCTACACCAAGCAAACCCGCAAGAGAAACCTGAGCTACAATATGACCAACCGCCGCAAGTCTATCTTGGCCATCCTCCCCTCGTCCCGGGCAGCTACGGTCTCTGCTGGTGGCCAGCCGCCGGCGCAACAGCAGTACCGCAAGCGACAGAGCTTCTTTGGCGCTGCTGCTCGACTCTCGGGCTTCCCGCTGCCTCCCAGCGACGCTGTTGTCAAGCCCGACAACGATATCCAGCGCACCGATAGCCAGCGCATGCGAGGTCCTCGTGATGCCGCCTTCCGATCCTATGCCAGCATTGTCAGTGACATCAACGAAACCCCCGAGCCGCCTGCGTCTCGTCGGGGCAAGGCAAAGCCGCTGCCCAACCGCCCGATCTCGCAGCTCTTTGGCGACAAGGGCCGCCGTCTCTCGTTCCTCGCCAGCGCCAAGACCAAGCCCACGGACATTGAGATGGCTGAGGAGCCTGTGCCCAAGCTGCCCTCCCTGGCGCGCAAGCACAACGAACAGCTCTCCAAGATCACCGAGGAGACAGAGCAGCCCGAGCCCGTGGACATCTTCTCGGACAAGCACTCAATCGAACCCGAGGGAAGCCCCTTTGCGGACACCCACTCGGTCAGCGTTGGAAAGGACAATGTCTTTTCGGACTCGCATGCCGTCAGCGGACAGAAGCTTGCCAAGAAGCCGTCAGTTGCATCGTACACCTCCCCCTCGCTACCACCCCTGTCGATTAGCACCACCATTACTCTGCCTAGAACCGGCGGCAACTCGAACAGCGACAGCTTTGGCGATTTTCTCAGTACTGTGGGTGAGGAGGCTCCTCCGCCTATGCCCGCTATGCCCACGGTACGGCCTGCGCTGAAGCAGACCTCGCAGTCGCAGTTGAAAACCACTACCCAGACGACCAAGGCCACCCACCAACCGGTGCAGCCGCTCCTGACGACCGCCAACATGAAGGTCACGGTGCCGACGGCCAAGTCTACCCATGACGACACTGGGTCCGTTGTCTCCAGCGTCTCGCGCCGGTCGATCGTCTCCAGCTCAAATATTGTGGTTGCCTCGGGAAACAACAGCTCGCTCTCGCGCAAGACCTCTGTTCCTTCGACCAAGATCATGGTCGTCTCTGCTGAGAAGCCCGAACGGGACTCTTGAACGGGCATCGTGGCATGAGATGTGCGACCTTTGTCTACCTCCCCTCTACTTGCTTCACTCCCCCCCCCTCGCTCTGCTTGCCCATGTTCCTGGGCCCACAACTGGCCTGTTTTTGTTATTATTCTGTTTGTTCGTTTTGTTTAGGGCTTCGAAATTGTTTTGAACTGAGCCGTTGGCAGTCACACCGAGGAGTCATGGTCCGAGACACTGCCCCAGACTCCCTCCCCCTCCCTTCCACAGCCGTGGCGGCGGTTGTCTCTCTGGTGCCAAGAGCCTGCTCCCAACACGGATTGTCTGACGACCATAACAATGAAACGGGGACACCTTGCGCTTGTTGTTTTTATTTTTGAATTGAAATACACATACATCGATCATCCACATTAGCCGTCTGTCCCGTGGAAGCAGGAGGCCAGGGGGACAGAGATATGGCAATGCTTGTGGATTGGCACGGAGTGGACATGGAGAGCAAGCCATGGGTTTTGGAGAGCGAGCCATCTCCGCCATGAGCCGAGCGCGCCCCCGGTCTTGGGCGGCTGGTGGCTGTTGCTCGCCGGGGTGCCTTGGATCCTGCCTGCACCTTCCCCGTTGGGTGTCCATCTTCTGTCGACCGATCTATTGGCAGCACCCAACCACGCACGCCCGTCTTCGCCAGCAGCCTTGCGAGCCTCCCACATCGTCTCCCATGCCCGCTGCACTCCCAAGACCAGCCCGCATCGAATGGTATTTTGACTTCATTTCGCCATACTCGTACCTGCAGTTCCATGTGCTCAAGCGCAAGGGCCTGTTCCAAGCCGGCACCGGCTGCGAGGTGATCCTGAAGCCCATCGTCTTTGGCGGCTTGCTCGACCACTGGAAGCAGCGGGGCCCCGCCGAGATCCCGCCAAAGCGAGTGTGGACCTACCGACTGTGTCAGTGGCTCGCATACGAGCACCAGATTCCCCTGACGATGCCAAGCACCCACCCATTCAACTCGCTCCCGCTCCTGCGACTCTGCGTCTTCCTGGGACCCACGCCCGAGACGGTCGAGCGCCTGTTCCAGTTTGTTTGGCGAGACGGGTATACCCCGACCGAGCCGCAGCATCAGGCTCGCTGGGCGGATCTCTTGTGCGAGATGCAGGTGGCCTCGCCCGAGCTGATCCATCAGGACTCGGTCAAGATCCGACTCCGGCAGAACTTTGACGACGCCGTTGGACTGCAGCTCTTTGGGGTGCCCTCTGCCGTTGTGCATCACCACCCCGGTCGCAACACCAACATCGACGACAAGAGCGACAACAAGAGCGAGGGCAGCGCCGTCGTTCCGCCAAAGGTGTTTTTCGGGTTTGATGCCACGACGATGATGCTGGCCTATCTCGCCGGCGATTCGTTCTTTGTGGGCCCCGAGAGTCCAGACGACAGCGAGCGACTCGATCGACTGCCGCAGGCGCATCGCAAGGGCGTGGCCAAGCTCTGATGGTGATGGGGGCTTCCCTGTGGGCTCGGGATGTCATGTCTGTCTGTGGCTCTGGGTCTGAGGTCCACTCCAGACCAGGGGGAAAGTCATCTCCTTCAAAATACAGTCAATCCAACCCGCCCACTCTCATCAGCACACCGAGTGGCAACAGGGCTCGACTCGACTCGATTCGCAGTAATTACGGCGTTTTTATTCCGGGAAACTTTGGGTGTGAGCCCCTGGGGCTTTCCGGACGAGAGCAGCACCATACATACGAGGAGCGCCGAATAGAACGATAGACAGATAGAAAGACGACGACGGGAGGCGGACACAGTCAAAGAAAAAGGACAGAGGAGCATTACGTGATCGGCATTTTCAGCTTATCATAGGAAAACTCAGACATCTACGGAGCAGTCAGGACGTCGACAGGGTTTGGGTTTTTGGTTTTGGGGCGGGGTTGGGACCGACGACTGTGAGCGGAGGGAGCGCGCACACATCAGGGGGAGGAGTCGGCCCCAGCCAGCATCATAATCATGATTGCTTTAGGCGGAAGCCTTGGCCTTGGCCTCGGCGGCCTCAGCCTCCTCGAAGGCAATGACATCGCGCTTGGCCTTCTCGGGGTTGGTCATCTGAATGATGACAAAGCCAATGAACATGAAGATGGTGGTGGGGATGAAGGCGATCCAGGTGGACTGGGGAGCACCGTTGGTGTTGTTGGCGGGGACGACGGCGGTGATCAGGGCAGAGATAAGAGGGCCAATGGCGGCAGAGAAACGACCGCAGATACCAAAGACGGAGAAGAAGAGGTAGGCCTTGCTGGGGGGGATAAGATCGGAGAGGTAGGTGTTCTGGTAAGCCCAGAAGGGAGCCTGGAAGAAGCCGAGGAGGGAGTTCTCGATGTAGAACTCGATGGCGGTCTTGTAGCCGATGCCGGGGGCCCAGATACCGACGACACCCCAGATGCTGACAAGGAGGGCAACCAAGTTGGTGACCTGGAACATGCGCTTGGTGGGGACCTTGAAGTGGTTGCCGACCCACCAGAAGACAATGCAACCCAAGACGGAGGTTCCGGCCTGGGCAAAGGTGTACAGGTTGTTGGTGAGGGTGTTGAAGGAGACAAAGTTGTTCTGGAGGTTGCCGACGAGGATACCCATGGTGGCGTTGCCATCAGCAAAGAAGAAGAAGCCGATGATGTAGAGCCAGGCCTGGGGGAGACGTCTCCAGAGCTTGACGGCGTGGCCAAACTCGCGGTAGCCGAGGGCGGCGATGTTGACATCCTTGGGGACGGGGGGACCGGGGCGGGGCTTGTTGAGGACGATCCAGGGCAGGGCAAAGACGAGCCAGTAGGAGATCAGGAAGAGCAGAATCCAGTTGTTGGTGACGAGGGAGGTCGGGTCGCCGGCAAGAATGTTGGCGGTGGGGTTGGCGGCGAAGATGAGACCGAAGGTCAGGACGGCGGGGACAAAGTAGCCGATGTTGGACCAGAGGGTCGAGATCATAGAGATACGGGAGCGCTGGAAGGCAATCTCGTTGTAGATGGACTCCTCCGAGTCACCACGCTCGATGGCAGCGCGGACTTCGGGCATGGCAGGGGCGAGACGGGGGAACAGGGCAAAGAAGTAGACAAGGGAGCCGGAGTAGGCGATCTGCTGGACACCCTGGAGGAAGAAGTGGAACCAGACAGTGCTCATGGGGGTGGTGTAGGGAAGGGCTGGCGGGGCAGATCAGGGTTGGTTAGTTGCGAGGAACCGGAGCAGCGCGACGCGAGGCAACGCATGAGCGACATGCGGCATGCACAATGCAGCATGCAATGTAGCGAGCAGTGCCAAAGGATGCCAGTGGATGCCATGGACACGCGAGGGGAACAGCAGGCGCACTTACGATCAGCAGAGCTACCGGGGAAACGGTAGAACATGAAGGCGGCTTGGGCAATCAGAGACAGGAAGGTGAAGAAGATCAAGAGGTTGCGGCCGTACATGGCGTAGTCACCATAACCAGAGATACTGATGAAGATGAAGGCAGCGAACAGGGAGGTGACGGACTGCTGGATCAGCACAAAGGTGGTGGTAGGCATGCCACCGCCGACGGGCAGGTTGCAGTCGGTGGAGTCGGCGGTACAGGCACCACCGCCGTTGGAGGGCGAGCGACGGGCATCGTTCTGGTAGAGCTGGACGATGGAGGCGATCCAGCCGTTCTGGACACCGGCGTCGCCGTTGTAGAAGAGGTAGTAGGACCAGAGCTCGGCCCTGGAGACAACGGGGTGGTCGGTGTTGATGTGGTCTTCGCTGACGTGGCCTTCGACTTGCTTGGCACCCATGGTTGCGGGGACGAGGAGGGGGAGGCAGAAGGTGGAAGGAAAGCTGCAAAGGGGGAAGGAGGGGGCATCGGCAGCGCGGTTATATAGCGAGGGGCGAGGCAAATTTGACTGGAGCGGCCGGCTGAGGCATTCGCCGGAGCATCGGGGCGGCAGCAAGGGGCGGCCGTGGGGCGATCGGCGGCCTTGCGAGGGCAAACAGCCGACGCCCAAGCACACACATGCCCAAAGGCGATGTACTCGCCCCTTCTTTGCGCCGCGACCGCGGCCGTCAGGCGGGCGGGCTTCGGCTTGTGCGCAGGCCGCGTGAGGGGTGGGGGCGGGCGGCAGCGACAGTGTCCGCTGTGTGTGCGCAGTGCGGCGGGCCCGCGCCTGAGAGGCATCCCCGCAAAATATTTGGTGCACACACGCGACACCGTTGTGCGACGGCTGGGCCGGCCGCGTCGAGGCGATCGGCGAGCGCGACGCGCACAGAGACGCCGGCGCGCACGGGCAAGCAAGGGCAAGCAAAGGCAAGCAAGGGCCAGCAAGGGCAAGCAAAGGCAAGCAAGGGCAGGAGCAAGCACACACACAACCACATGCCGCACAAGCCAGCACAAGCAAGCACAAGCACATGCTGCACTCGGACTGTACAGAACACACCGGCGCGCCAGTGACACACGGTGAAGCATCTTCTGTCGGCTGAGCGCCGTCACACGCAAAAGGAAAAGGCTTGCTCGGCGGATGACACAGCACAGCTCGACAGAACACAGGCAACAGCAGTCAACAGGGACTGCAGCTCACCGACGAAATACACCGACAGTACACACCAACAAGCACACCGACAATCCACATCGACAGCACACATCGACAAAACACACCAGCACAGCACGGCCCCCGCCTCACACAGCCGCCAGAGGGACAAACAAAGAGGAAAGGCCGCCGCACAGCACCACTTTCTTGCCCGCCACGCAGCCCACCGCCGTCGCACCGTCTTGTTTTCGTGTGTTGCCCCCCATGCTTGCTCTTGTCGGCTGTGTCACCGAAGCCACGGCGCCATGGGCCCCTGTCCCCGCCGCCTTGCTGTGGCTGGCTGTCCACTCCCGCGCAGCCGTCTGGCTTGCCTGCCATGTCGCGCCCTGCCGGTCTTGTGAGTGGTTCCCTCCCTGGCGCTGGCGCGGGCTGTCAGGCGAGCCGGTCATGTGTGCGACGGGATCGGGCGACCTCAGCTGCATTGTCGCTGCCCCTGTGGGCCCCTGTGCATTCCTGTGCGAGGCGTCGGCTCTCTGTCCTTGCCTCTTGTTGTTTCTGTGCTTCCAAAACACCAGCACAAGAGGCTCAGCCGCGGACCAATCAGCAGCGTGCTCAGGATCAAAGGGCCAGCCAACCACGGCAGCCCCAGTCGAGCCGAAGCCAGCTCGCGTGCTTCGGCTCGGCATCCGGTCCATGCTCCTGTCAGCATCCTGGTTGGCATCCTGGTTGGCATCCTGGTTGGCATCCTGGTTGGCATCTGGCAGCAACACTGGCAGCAACACTGGCAGCCTGGCACACATGTGCAGGCCGACATGCAAACATGCAAACATGCCGTCACCGCCAAACAAGCTCGCCCAGCCATCCAACCACCCAACTGACCTTCAGCCCCAGAACCGGCGACACACCAACCAGCCGCCGCGCCGTCGCTCCCCTGGCTGGCTGTCTGCGAGTGGGTGTGCATCGGTGGCGTCCAAACACCCATGTTCATGGCAGCCAACACTGCGGGTGTGTTCGTGGCTGTGGGTGCCTGTTGCTTCCAGCCCAGCCCAGTCCAGTCCAGCATCGTGTCCCCCTGGGATCGCTGGCTGCTCAGCTCGGTTGAGTTCGGTTCTGCTCTGCTTTGGCCCGTGTGCTGCCTGATCCATCATGCTCTCGCCCTTATCTATGCCATCGGTCCCCAACGCCATCCAGGAGACATCCAGGCGACATCCACCCCCCGTCCCTCTCCGACTCATCCTGCCAGCCATCGGTGTCGCTGCTCCTCACTCAGCCGTCGCGGCTTGGTAACCCGATCACAAAAACCTTCTCTCGCCGCCAGCCGGCTGTTGTGTTGCGAACAAGTCCCCACCTGGCTTGTTCGGCCTCGCCGCCCCGTTTCGCTCGCTCGTGCAGCATGGTGACCGTCGGCTGTCAGTCAAGTCGCAGCCCACGGCAAAGGGCGCCAAAGTATATTGGAGTGCCCGAATCATGCTCCTAGAGCTCCTTCTTCTCCTCCTCCTCCTCCTTGGGAACAGGGAGCTCGCCGCTGTCGGCAATCTCGATGGGGGTCTTGGGGCGGTCGCCTGCATCGCACCATCGTCCGTTAGCGCCAGCGGCTGCAGTCCCTCGGATCCAATACCCCGCTCCGGCCGTGCACAGCAATTCCCGCTACCTTCCCGCCACCTCCAAACCCGAAACGGAACCAAGCTCAATCGCGCTGCTCTGCAAAATGGATACATACTGGGGCCGGTAGGAGTGTTCTCGATCTCTGTATCAGCGAAACAGCAAATTGCGACAGGAATTGTCCAATCAGAGGCTGTCCTCATGCCAGTCCGGCTCAAACCAACACTGCAGGCATGTCGCGCATGGACATGGATCCAGAGGCAGAGGCAGAGGCAGAGGCAGAGGCAGAGGCAGAGGCAGAGGCAGAGGCAGAGGCAGAGGCAGAGGCAGAGGCAGAGGCAGAGGCAGAGGCAGAGGCAGAGGCAGAGGCAGATACGTACTGGTAACAATGTCCATGCCCTTCAGAATCTTGCCAAAGACAACGTGGCGGCCGTCGAGCCACGGAGTTGAGACAGTGGTGATGAAGAACTGGGAGCCGTTGGTGTCTGTAGCGCCGCGGCATGGGAAAAGTCGACCGCCAAGGCGCGCCATGAAGCAACGAAGACGCAGCGACGAAGCGGATCAGAAAAGGAGCAGGCCTCCGTTTTCCCATGACCAGTGCTCTAACGCCGACACCCAGAATACGGACACAGACAAATGAGCAGAATAGGCCAGAGGCACCACCGCCTGTGCTCGGCCACCGACAGCATCGCCCTCTAGTCTGGCTCTTACCCTTGCCAGCATTGGCCATGGAGAGAATGCCGGGACCGGTGTGGCGGAGCTTGAAGTTCTCATCAGCGAACTTGTTGCCATAGATCGACTTGCCGCCAGTACCGTCGCCGCGGGTAAAGTCGCCGCCCTGGATCATAAAGTTCTGCAGCAGGCACGAGCAAGAGTACACAGACCCGTTAGCTGCACAGCAGACCGCCGTATTTCTGGCTCTGAGCCAGCACCAGCACCAGCACCAGCACCAGCACCAGCACCAGCACCAGCACCAGCACCAGCACCAGCACCAGCACCAGCACCAGCACCAGCACCAGCACCAGCACCAGCACCAGCACCAGCACCAGCACCAGCACATAGCCTCTTCACCGATCGCCGCCGGCGTTGGGTCGCTAGATCGCTCCGATCACCTCTTGTAGTTCCTCAACGCCCCCTCCCTCTCTCCAGAGCCGATCTCATCCCCGAGCATCCAAGAATCTTAGCTCCTCGTCGCGGCGTCCATCCGTCACATCGCTTTGGGGGCACTGCCAGCTGATCGCAGCCGCAGGGGCTGCTCGCCTTTTGATCTCCCATCCAAACACCCCCCCCCAGCCAACTCAGCAGTGAGCGCTTACCTTGATGACACGGTGGAACTTGGATCCCTTGTAGCCAAAGCCCTTCTCGCCGGTGGCCAGAGCTCGGAAGTTCTCGACGGTCTTGGGAACCGTGGCGCCATAGAGACCAATCTCGATGCGGCCGAGGCTCTCGTCTCCTTGCTTAATGTCAAAGTAGACAATGTTGGTGACGACGGGGCCCTTGGCCGCAACGACCGCGTTCTGGTCGAGGCAGCCGAGCAGGAGCAGGAGGGCCAGGGGGACACAAACGAATGCGACAATTGCGAAAGGCATGCGGGCCATAATGAGTGCTTTCTTGGTGCGGCGACGAGGCGGCGGGCGTTAAAAGCAAAAAGCAGATGCGCTCGAGGGGGTGTGCCGATCGGGTCGCCGCCGAAGGGCGAGGGGGCGCCTGGTGCGGCGGCCGGGTCCCAGCCACGTGTCGGTCACGCCGCTGCGCTTGCGCTGGTGGTGCCCGGCGATTGGCTGCCGACGACGCAACCGCCGGCTCGAGCCAGGCGGGTCGATCCGGATCCAGGGAGGCGCCGCCCGGCTCGAGCCGGCTCGTTCGAGATCCCGTTTTGCGGCGCCTCCCAGCCAGGCAAACGCAGCATTCCGACCCAACAGAGGCGGCCTCACCCCATCCGATCCGCATCAACAGCCCACCCATCCACATCCACATCCCATCCAGCCGCAGCCTCCTCCGTCCCGACGATCGTGTCTGCACACACATGTCTCGGCTGTCCAGGTGCGTGTGCATAGTCTGTCGTCTCCATTGTGCATGATCTGTCAGCCCGCAGCACCAAAAGCCTGCATCTGACGCCGCCCTCTCTCTTTGCAGCGTCCTGCCCGCCCCCAAAAACGCCGGCTTCCACTCCACTTCCCGTTCGAGATGGGAAGACTCGGAGGATGAAGACGAAGCGGCCCAGCTGACATCGACATCCCACAAGAGCCAGACGCAGTCTCTTCCTGCGGGCCCGCCGCCATATGGAAAGCGCAAAGGCTTCATTCCCCGAGTGCCGTCGGTAAGAAGCCCGTCTGAGGCAGCCTGGGCAAATCCTTCTCGCATGCGATCGATCGCCACGCTGGCACATGTCGGAGCCGGAAAGGCAGAAACATGCTCTCCAGCTCTCTAACCGGCAGCAACTGCACTCCTTCCCCACAGGACTTTGGCGATGGCGGCGCCTTCCCGGAAATCCACGTTGCCCAATACCCGCTCGATCTCGGCAAGAAGAGCCAGTCCTCGGCGCTGAGCAACTCCTCTGCCATTCCGCTGCAGACTGATTCGGAGGGAAACATTCGCTATGACGTTGTTCTGAGGGGACAGGACAGCGACGCCTCCGGCAAGAAAGTGATCCACTCGCAGCTGAGTGCCTTGAAGGAAAAGGATATTCTGGAACACGACGACTCGCTCGCCCGGCCCGACGAGGAGACTGTCAAAGCCACAACCGAGAAGACCAAGCAGGCACTCGAGAAGCTTGTCGAAGGTGTGTATTCGCCAAAGACCCGTACCCTCGTCCACTACGAACTTGGTGATTATGTGGCCTTGGCCCAGCCTTCCCTGCTCTGCCTCTTTGCTGACTCGCCCATTTCGCTTGCTGTCTTGCTTGTCACGGACACGATGCTGCCACATACACCCAGGCCGTATCAAGTCTGCGCAGCCCACCCAAGTCGCATCAGCAAAAACCAACGAGCCCGAATATCTGCGATACACGCCCTCCGGCTCCAGCTCCGGCCCAGCACAGACCAGGATCATTCGCATGGTCGAGGCCCCGGTCGACCCGATGGAGCCGCCAAAGTTCAAGCACAAAAAGGTCCCGCGGAAAGCGCCCTCGCCGCCCCCGCCGGTGATGCACTCGCCTCCCCGAAAAGTCAGCGCCGAAGAGCAGAAGAACTGGGTCATCCCGCCGTGCATTTCGAACTGGAAGAACGCAAAGGGCTACACCATCCCTCTGGACAAGCGTTTGGCGGCGGACGGCCGTGGCCTCCAGACGGTACGGACCGCATCAGTCCCATTGCGTTGAACTACTCAGCGATCCTGGGCATCGTGGGCCTGTTCACAAGCAGCCATACATTCCCCGTGTCCTTTCGCTCGTATTGCTTGCCTGTACTTTGCGCTCGCTCGTTTTCTCATCCACAATTGCTTCGCAGATCACAGTAAACGATGGCTTTGCCAAGCTGACCGAAGCTCTGCTGATTGCCGACCGACACGCCCGCGAGGAAGTTCGAATCCGTGCTGAAATGCAGACCAAACTCGCCCAGAAGGCCAAGGCCGAGAAGGAGCAGCAGCTTCGGGATATTGCACGCAAAGCCCGCGATGGCCGCGTTGGCCTCTCTGCCTCGGTCGGCGAGACCCAGCACGACCAAGGAGAAGGAGAGAGCGCTGAGGATGACGATGACGAGGATGAAGAGGACGACGAGCGCCTTCGTGAGCGCGATGCTCTACGACGGGAGCTGAGACAGCAGCACAAACGAGAACTGACACTGAGTCACATGGGCCGCGAGACCAAGGCCAAGGTCATGAGCAAGATGTAAGTCGGCCTGGGCCGCTGTGCTAATGATGGTGTACTCTGCTTGGGCAATATCGCCTGCTATCTGTTTCTCACTGCTGCTTGTTTGCTATTTCAGGGCCGATCGAGACATTTCCGAGAAGGTGGCTCTGGGTCTTGCCCAGCCAACCATGTCCAAGGAATCCATGTACGATCAGCGTCTCTTCAACCAGTCTGCTGGATTGTCCTCTGGATTCGGAGGCGAGGACGCCTACAACATCTACGACAAACCACTGTTCTCTGGCACGTCGGCGCAATCGATCTACCGGCCCACCAAGGTCGCAGACGACGAAGTCCTGCCCGGCGTGTCGACCGCAGGAATCGAGAAGCTGCTGAGCAGCAGCGAGCCTGCCCGTGGCTTCAAGGGTGCGGAGGGATCGGGCGGTAGTGGTGTGAGCGGGCCTGTCCAGTTTGAAAAGGACGTTGCCGATCCGTTTGGTCTCGACGAGTTCATGGCCCATGCCAAGCGCGGCCGAAAGGACGACCATCGCGCCAGCGCTCCCGAGGAGAAGCGGAGCCGACGGGACTGACATGGGAACTAGGACCATCCGGTTTACTTGGCTGAAACACGAGACATGCAGCTCTGTGCCGCTGCATTCATGTCCCTCAACACTGGCTTTGTCAGCCGAAACCGATCCTGGGAGCAGCCTGCTGTGCCGCGTTGTCCTTCCGGCGTTGCGGCTTGGGGCGACATGCACACCGGGTGCCAGTGGTACGTTTGTCATGATGCACGGACTGCTGTGGCCGTCACCAGCTTTTTATTCAGCCAATCGGATGCCCGGACGCAGAGAGGATGGGTGCGCGGCTATCCTTTCGGGGCGGGCAGAGTAAGAGGGGAGGGGCGCCTCAAGACTGGAAGATGGTTTCTTCCTGCTTTCTCTTTGGCTTGAAGCTGCCAGGCTTGTTTTGAGCAGCCTGTGTGGGAATATTGGACGGCCTTGTGAGCCTCAGATGCGCACCAGGACCACATCCGATCCTGCACGGTCCCCAGATCACTCCGCGAACGCTGCTGCATATTTGGCTCAGCCAGTGATCACCCACCTCGTGGTTGGCGAGCTCAGGAGGGCAGCGCGACAGGGGCGACTTGAGGATCATCTGTTTCAAGTCGTACATCACATCGGTGTCGCCGTTGCCGAGGAAGGTGATGGCTACACCGTCTTTGCCAGCACGACCAGTGCGGCCGATACGGTGGGTATAGTCTGCAAAAACGACGGAGATTAGACAAGGGTGCCAAGCGGCCCTCCCACAGCACTCTGGGCCATCCATCGCATTCCCGACATCACGGTGGCGCTGACGAGGACAGAGAGTCGCTGCAGCGCCCGCTGCACGCGCAAACCCACCTTCGATCTTCAGAGACATGTCATAGTTGATAACCAGCGACACGTTCTTGACATCGATACCTCTTCCAGCGACGTCTGTGGCCACCAGAATGTCCTTGGTGCCGTTCTTGAGGGCAGCAAGCGAGGCCTCGCGCTGCTCCTGCGACTTGCCACCGTGCAGGGTCGTGGTGCGATACTGTGCCAGCCCATCGTTTGAGAAGAAAAGGGTCAGCCGAGCAATATAGATCGTCTAGCAATATCGCACATCTGCACAGCAACAAGCACGTTGCACATACACCAAGTCTCTCAAGGGCTTTCGAGAGGACATCGCACCCCTTCTTCTGGTTGACAAAGACAATGATCGGAGGCTCGAAGCGACCGTTGAGAATCTCAATGAGACGGTTCTTCTTCTTGTTCTCGTCGTTGATGAACTCGACACGCTGCTCGATACGGTCGACAACCTGGCCGGCCGTACCAATCGTGACCACAGCAGGCCGCCGCAAGTACCTGCATCCAGCAGCAAAGCAAGCGACGTCAGCAAGGAGAGCCTTTCCCACACCAGCGAGAGACCCCTTGCCCCCCCCCACACACCACCACAGTGAGCTTACTTTTTAGCGAGGCGTTCCACAGCAGCGGGCATCGTCGCCGAGAACATCACGGTTTGTCGGAAGCGATCCTTCATGCCCATGATCGCCCGTAGCTCCTCCACATTCTCGGCGTCCTCCGTGTCGGGCTTGACGTTCGACACAGGCAGGGCATCCAGGATAAAGTTGACGTCGGTCTCGAAACCCATATCGATCATGCGATCGGCTTCGTCCATGACAACGTAGGTGCACTGGCTGAGGACAAGCATACGACGATCCAGACAATCCTTGAGGCGACCAGGCGTTGCAATGATGATTTCGGCGCCGTTGCGGAGGGCGATAGCCTGCTCCTCTATCGAGTGACCACCGACGATCGAGACACAGTTGAACCCAAGCGGCCGACAGAACTTGTGCGTCTCCTGCTCGATCTGCTGCGCCAGCTCACGAGTGGGGGCCAGGATGATGGCATAGGGACCATCGTTTTGGTTGCTTTCGTCCAGTGGCGGCAGCTCGGTGATGAACACGAGCATCGGAATCAAGAACGACGCCGTCTTGCCGGAGCCTGGAAGCAAAAATATGTCAGCCAAAGCAACATTCCGTCGCCAAAGTGGTCCACCCTAGACTAGCCAGCCACGCCGTAGTCGGTCCCACCGCGCAAAAGACGCATCTGCTCACCCGTCTCGGCAATGCCGATGATGTCTCGGTTCTGCAGCCCAATTGGAATAGCCTGGCGCTGAATAGGCGTGGGCTCCTTGTAGCCGACTTCGTTGATGACCTTGTGAAGGCGCTCCGGCAGCTCGGCTTCCTCCCAGGTGCGAAGCGGATTCGGGATGTTGCCGCCCTTGGTCGAGATGTTAAAGTCCTCTTTGAAGATACGCCAATCGCGCTCCTTCATCTCCGAGAGCGGTTTTTCGGACCAGTGGCGGTCGTCCCAGGCGGCCTGCCGCTCTCGGCGGCGGTCAATCTCTATGAGCTCGCCAGCCCGATCCTTTTCCTCGATCGTTCGGCGCTCCTCGAGGAGACGGCCGTAGAACTCGGAGCGCAGCTTTTTCTGGTGCTTGATGTCGATGCCGGCGATATGGCCTCGTCCAAAGAGCTGTACGTCATGTTTCTGGATGTAAAGCGGGTTGATGTCCTTGGCGGTGTCCTCCTGGGCGTCCCAGTCAAAGACAAACTTTTTGTCGTTCATCTTGCGGATTCGGCGCTTCTTTTGCTCTCCGCCCATGTATCGATCCCTGATCGCCTGGAGCTCCTTTTCGCTGAGATTGTCTGATGATTTTGGCATATCGTCGTCACTGCTCGGACGGGCTCGGCGTCGATCCGGGCCGCGCTCGTCGACATATCGACCGGAGGAGCCTCGGCTTGGCTCGTCCCGTGGGCCGCGGGGGTCTCTCGGCCCGGCGGCGCTGGGCTCGTCTCTTCGGCCGGCAGAGAAGTGGTCTTGCACGGATCTTCGCTCCTGCTCCTGCTGCTGTCGAAGCTGCTCGACCTCTTGGGCTCGCTTCTCAAGAGCAAGCTTAGCGCGCTCTTCCTTGGAAAGGAACACAGGCTTGTCGCTTGCAGCCTTCTCTTCGGCCTTCTTCTTGAGCAGCTCCTCGAGAGAAAGCGGCGCTTTCTTGACGGGCTTGTTTGATTCGTCTTCGGCGCCCTCCATCTCGACATCATCGTTGGCTGGCCGGGACACTTCGGAGGGCCGACTCCTGGCGAACGGATCGTGCTCCGAGCCTCGAGCATCACTGCTGCCCCGAACGCTGCGGTCTACGTCGTAGCGATCGGCGTCTCGTCTGCCATCGTCTCGTCTGCGGTCGTACTCTCTCCTTGGCGGTTCATCGCGGCCACGGCGGTCGTCTCGGGACCCATAGCGAGCATCGTCGTAGTCACGGCGGCGATCTCGATCTCGATCCTTATCCCGATCTCTATCTCGCTCGCGGTCGCGGTCTCGGTCTCGGTCTCGGTCTCTATCCCGATCCCGGTCTCGGTCTCTATTCCGGTATCGGTCGCGGTCTCGATCCCGGTCTCGTTCACGATCCCTGTCGCGGCCGTCTCGATAGTCGCTGCAAAATAGCACATGGAAGACCGAGGGAAGCGGCGGGTGAGATGCTGGGTGTGGCAGAGCAATAATGGCTCACGGCGTCGCACTGCAAGCGCATGTACCTGCGCGAATCCATCGCTGTGTGTTCGTGTGCGGTGCGTTTGCCGGGGGGGGGTGCTGTCTGTTGATGGGTATCGAGCCCAAGCAGCCAGCAGGACAAGCAACGGACGAAGCTGGGCTGCGGGATCTCGGTTTGGCTTGTCCCCGTGGGCGTGGCTGGCCGCGGTCTGGCTGGCTTTCCGTGCAGCCGCGACACGGAATCCGGCTGCGCGACGCAAGCCAAAATGCGATCCAGGCCGTTCTGCCTGCCCGCAGTCGACGTTGTCCATCCCTCAGCCGGCAACCAAGACCAACATCCAGCAGCCAGCAGCCCAAGACCGGCAGTCCAAGGCCATATGCAAGATCCCCCGAAAGCCGAGCAAGCCCAGACCAATGGCGGTGACACAGCCGACAGCACACCCGCAGCATGCAGCGTCTGGGATGCCTTTGACAAGATGCAGCTCTGCTACAGTAGGCATGCGGATCCAGCTTCGTTTCTCTTGCTGCTTCGTTTCTCTTGCAGCGCATCCAGAGAGCCTTCTGGACTGAAAAGGCTCTGCCATGCTTCTGCCGTTGCGCCTCCTGGTCACTGCAGCCTTGATCCCTCAGGTCAAGCACTACTATCGATACGGCAACTTTCGTGACTGCACGGCCGATCGAGAAGAGTTCAACTTTTGCTTGAAGATGAAGATGAAGAGCCGGCCTGTCGCAGAGGCAAGGACAGCAGCGCCAAGCAGCGGCGCTGGATATCTCTTGTGCGGACGGTGAACAAGTCTGCTTTGAGCGTCACCGCACTCGACTCACCGATTTTGTACTGATCACTAGAAACTGATTCGGGAACGGCGAGATCTCAAATACCAGCAAAAGATCACTGAGCGGAGCTCGCTGGATATCTGGGAGGTGGGTTTTGGAGCGTATGGTGATCCTCCGATGCATGCTGTCATCGACCGCTCTCCTTCGCCCGTCGTCGCTGCTCATTCTCGGCCAAACTCGGGCGTGTCGTGCAGCTGCGATCAAGCCCGCCGGAAAACTTCCCTCCAGCCCCGTCGACATCATCGACATCATCGACATCATCAACACCATCGTCGTCGACGTGATTCCAGACGCTCTCTGTCTGAGCCGCGACTGTAGCGATAAACCGGCCAAGACTGCTGTTGCATTTCAGCTGGGAATGAAGTCACAGGTGCTCCCTGAGCGACGTTGTGGCACGCCGGCCCGGCATTCGCAACGGCATGTCGTTTTCGCCACACCGGGCCGTTCCGCCGACACTGTGTTGGGCTACATGTCCATTTTTTCAAAATCTCGGAGATTGATTGCGCCATCCTTGTCTGCATCGAACTTGTCCAGAATACACTTGATGTCGCCCTTGTAGGGCAGGCCGTACGGGTTCATGGTCTTGATGAGCCGCACCAGCGTCTCGTCGGAGACGGTCGTAGGGGTGTCTGATGGCTCCATAATCTTGTTTGCCGTGGGAAGGAGAGATGGAAAGGTGGTCGGTGTGGTTTCATGGAGCCGCATCGGAAACACGCTGGTGAATGAAGCAAGCGAGCCAGTGTTGAAACGGCACCCCGAATGCGAGCAAGCCATGCAGAAAGTCGGCGACAGTCGCCAGCAAGTACCTTGAAAGTATCCTCAAACGGCACGCAAGCCAGGGGTTTGTGCAGCAGCATGTTGGTGAGAGCTTCCTTGGTGAGCTCTTCCCTCCCTGTTCCCAAGAGCTTGAGGACTTTCTTGTTGCAGTTGTGGTGGAGCGAGTGCGGAAAATACTTGTCGAAGAAGTTCTGGATATTCTTGACCGTGATTTTTTTCCCGTCCTCCGAAAGCATCTGGAAGGCCATCTCGATATCGCGTTTCTGCATCGGGGGCTGCTCTTGCGCCTTGGCCGATCCTCGTACTCGGTCGACAATGGAGCGCGTACGGGCGATCGACTCCCGTCGGCCTGTGTCAGGGTTGCGGGCAATCGATTCCCCTCTGTGCATATCTGGAAGACGAACGATCGATTCTCGTCGTGGGCCGTCGGCCGCACGGGCGCTCACAGGTCGGCTCTTGCTGGCGGACGGATGCAAGCTGGACATGGCTTTTGGTGCGACTTGCTTGTTCCCAGGGTCGGTGCGAGCGGTTTTGATGCAAGTCCGAGGACATTGCCGTTGGCTCTCGGAGCCGCCGTTCGCAAGGCCTGAGACTCCGATTCGTGGCCCCCTCGGGGCATGATCCTGTGGCACCCTAGCGATATCGATGAGCACACCACCACAACCCACGAGGCTATATCGTAAGCAGCATGTGGGAATTGGAGCATATTGCTGACTCGAGCTGTGCTGAATGCAGATTTGCTGAAGTGTCCGCGATGGATGGCTCTGTCAGAGTCACCGAGACGAGAGATGGCTGTTCGCAAGACCCACAAGCCGACCAAAGCGAATCTAGGCCAGCGCCGTTCAAAGTGAGCTCAGTAATCAAGTTTATTCATTGCATCCAGGTTGTCCAACATCTTCAGCACAGCAGCAAACACTGGCTGTTGCGGGAGCATGCCGGAGCTTGATCTTTTACAAAAGTGTCACAGCTAGAACATACCCACAAATGAAACAGGAAGCCACAATCACGCAGAGAGGGAGAGAGAGCCGGCAGGGTCCTCCCCCGTCACCAGTCAGGCCAGTAGCCGGAATGGCGTGTCGCCAATCACACGATTCACCAATCAAACAAGAATCGTCCAAAGCACGGAACAATGTGGAAGCTTACGACGTTGGGGGCATTCCAGGCGCCGTAGTGCTGAACCCAGTTCTGGGTGTTATCCTGAACCATCACGGTTCGGAAAAAGTTCATTCGCCAAAAGGTGCCTTCGGGGCTGTTGACGTTGAAGAGACTGAGGGGAAAGCTCACTTGAGACGACCAAGTCTTTGCCGCGGGATTGGTGTTGGTGTTTGCACTGATTCCGATGAAGGCACCTTGGTTTCCGTTGTCATAGACGGGAACGAAGAAATGACCAAAGGGAGCACCGGCGGCCCTGACAAGAGAGGGATTATACACAAAGGACGAGTACGTGACCCCGTTGGGTGCAACTTCGAACTCGAGGTAGTTGCTTGGGTCGTCGGTGCCAGTCTGAAGGAACGTCTCCATGACGGTGTACGCCCAAATGTTGTCGTTGTGTCCCAGAGTAGAGTTCACATAGTACGACGGCTCGCCGGACGCAACAAATTTCATGTTGAGATTGGTTTGGTTGTAGCAGAGCTGGACCGTGGCAGGAGGGAAGTTGAACTGGGGCTCGGAGACAAGGTCAGTCGCAATCTGCAAGGTCAAGATGGGGTTCCACTCAGACTCGGTCCCGCACTTGGTGATGCGGTAAGTGTTCGGGTTGCTGCAGCCATATTGGGCGGCAAGGCTCGAGCCCGTCGAAGCGGAGATCAAGGTACCAAGAACAACGGCGACAGCTCCAGCGATTCTCATTTTGTAGTGGCGATAGAAAGTGGTTAGGAGAGAGGTGTTGGTTTGTTGCGGCAATCAAGACCCAAACGTTGAAGGCAAAAGTGTGTCCTCGGGAACCCGTGGGAATCAGGGGCAAAGTCAGAAGGGGAGATGGCGATCTGAGCACTGGTGGCTACTTGACGACTCGACTGCTCGAGCTATTTACACTTTATTCAGAAAAAAACGGGACAATATAGCCGTTTCCATGAACATGTAGTATGTGCTGTGCTTGCGTCAAGCAAAGCCACAAGAAATAAAACAGATCACTTTGGCAGCCTCCGAGTGAAGACCACCGGTCGCTCTCCGATCTCCACAATCGACCTGCATACTGTGATCATGTTGCGCGCCGCATTGACGTCGCGATTCCACACTGTCCGGCAGCTGGGATTCTTGCAGCTCCTGACAAAGTGGGAATTCGCAACACTGGGCGCATCGAGTCCTTCCAACCGAACTGGCTCCAGGCACTTGGAGCACACTTGCGAGGTGTTGAACTCGTTCGTCGAGGCCACCTTGACGCTTCCATGATGGTGATTGGGACGGCGTCGGTGGTGCTCGAATTGCTCAAAGTACCGAGCGAACCGCTGCCTCCGAGGGCTGGATGCATAGCCCTTGCCCTGTCGCCATGACGCATTGCCAAAGGCGATCACCACATCGGTCCGTATCGGGGCGTGCTTCAGGACGGCCTTGCACATCCTGTCGACGGCCACTTGGCGCCTCTTGTGGCCTGTGAAGCGATGGTGACGGGCCTTCTTGCCAAGGTGGAAGTCGAGCTGCACTCGCAGCTCCGGTCGCAGGACATGGGTGAGATGGACCTTGAAAGCCTCCGAGGACGACACCTTGGGCGAGGGGGTGGTCGACATCCAGGTCTCGATGCTGAGTCGATACTTCATGATATTGTGCCACTTGGTGTTGGACGTATGGCCACACATGTGCTGGTAGTGACCATTGGAGAATGAGACCACCTCGTCTTGGTGACCCGGTGCTTGGATGACCGCCGTGAAGATGGAGCCGACTCCAGGATCGATGCCAATCCAAGTGGTGCGGTTGGGGTCTGGGTCGCCGATGTGGGCCTGGATGCGCTGCTCGGAAGTCGGAGGAGGCTCGATGGTCTCGGTGTGATCGGTTCGAGGCAGAAACTTGACGAGACCGATGGTGCATCCAATGCCATCGGTGCTGATCTCGTAGTTGAACAGCTTCTTGTCCCTGACCCGCTCTTGGAAGAGGGAACTACGCAGCTTGAAGCAACTGCGCCAGAGACGATCCTGGTTGTTGATGCCGTCATCACCTTGTTCCTTGAGCATGTCCCTGGTGAGTCCAAGGCGTTTCTTTGGACCAAGGAGCTCCCAGAGAGTGACCGTGTCGATCTTGACATACTTGGCCTTGGTGGTGCACAGAGGAACCATCGTGCACACGGCTGGAGGAGTGTCGAGAGCGAGCTGCTTGAGTGCCCACTTGAGCCTGGATGCCAGCTTGTTGATCTTGGACTTGGTGGTGCCGAGCTCAGACTTGGCCTTGGTGAACCTCTTGTCGTCGGAGGGAATGCCTTGGGTAGTGAGCTCGTCTAGCTTGACCTGGCGCTGCAGCTCGGTGACTCGGAGGGCGGGCATGTCACAGTCGATCCACTTGTGGACATTGTCGACCATCTTGTCTCGGGCGAGGATTCTCACATGGTGTGAGAGGCGGTAGAGGGTCCGGAAGCGGTCCTGGTCGTTGCTGTACCGAAACTCGTCCAGGATGTGACCAAAGTCGGGGTAGAGGAACTCGAGATCGGCCTTGGGTGGAGTCTGCCCTGGTTTCTCGAAGAGCTCGAGACAGGCCTCGATGGCTTCGTGCTTGTGCTTGTTGGCAGGGAAGACGGCAGCGCAGAAGCGGCGAAGGAGTCGCCAGTAGGCCAGGTCGAGGTGGGTGGTGCAGTTGGTAGCATAGGCATTGACAGCCAGTGTGAGAAGCTGACTGTGAGCACCATCAGGCAGACAAGGGGCCGGAGGCAGGTCTGCATGTCGAGTGGTCTGGTAGTCGCGAAAGGAAGCGACCAGATGCTCGTTGTATTTCTCGTTGTCCCCGGTCGGGGAGAGGGCATCGGCCTCGACAATCGTGAAGCATTGGCGGATGAATGCAGGGGTGGACTTGGAGATGACGGGGACGGGAAGATCCTGCTCGATGCACCTCAGGATGTGCAGGTTGAGCAGCCTGGATGCCTCGAACTGGATCTGGGTCATGGCCTCGACGGTGGCCTGGATCTTGTCGCGGAGAGCGGGATTGAGACAACAGCCATCCATCGTCTGCTTGAAGCAGCTGAACTGAGGGGCGGATGACCTTCCATCCACGAGTGGGACGACAGAACTCTTGAGGGGGTGATATTTTGGACACTTGCTAGTGTTGCAGCGTTCGTGATCGGTGCCATCGCACTGGCGACATCGCTTGCCGGTACTCGAGGAAGTAGATGGACCAGGCTCGGTGGGATCGACATCCATTGGATCTGCAGAAGCAGTGGTGGTGAGCGACGGAGCAACAGACGACCAAGCATGCGTGGGGTCAGAATACGAACCAGAGACAGGCTCCGACTGTGACTTGGCTTTCTTGGGCCTGGGTGGCCGAGGCTGGCCATCACCGGCACCCTTACGCTTCGGAGGCATGGGGGCAGAGAATGCTGGATGTCTGCCAGTGGTACTGGTCAGAGCAGAGACTTTTTTTATCGTACAATGGCGCGATGATCAGATCAAGGCGAGATGAGGGAAGAAAGCAGCAGGACGAAGGTGTGGCATTTATACCCGAGAGCAGGAACCCGTCTGCGCGGGCTGGTTGGGGGGGTGACCCTGTTCAAAAATCGCCGAGAGGTTCAAGCCAGGGATTTGAGCGTGAAAATGGCGGCGTGATTGGAGGGAACTCAACCCCAGAAGCGCATCGCTCGCTCAATCAGCCGTGGGAAGACATCTGGAAGCACCCTCCGAACGGCAGACTCAAACAGGGTCACCATTCCGACTCTGAACCCCTCGGACGCATTCAGCGCTGCTGCCTTCCTGTACTGATGCTTCACAATCCCAAAGAAGTTCTCGATGGGATTGAAGTCGGGTGAAGCAGGTGGGGTGAAGATCACTGACCATCCTCGGCGATCGATGCAGTCCAGGACAGCCATTGTCTTGTGCATGCTGACATTGTCCATCACAATCACAGAGTCGTCTGGGAAGCTCGCTCGCTCAAAGAACTCGACCATCGAGTGTGTCTTGAATGATGTGGGGATGTACATGCGATGCAGCACACCAGAGTGGTTGATTGCAAATGCAGCCGAGACAGACTTGTGCTTCATGTGATTGCGCTAGCGAAGCGAAGCACCCTTCGGTGAGTATCCGTAGAGAGGGAAAATGGATCTCCTGATCCCTGTCTCATCGACAAAAACGAATCGCCGCGGGTCGATGGAGCGGACCCGGTCCCTGAACTGTGCCACTCGCTCATCCAGTCGCTTGGACTTGTAGAGGTGTGTTGCCCTCTTGTGTGAGAGACCTGCTCGGTGGATGGCAGTGTGGCAGAGTGAGAGTGATACTTTCCTCTGGAGGATGGACTCGAGCTTGCACCGCAACACAGGACCAGTCTGGAACGGGTCCTGTTCAATCAGGGTGCGAATGACTGGACATGCCTGCTCGAAGAAAGTGGATCTGCGAGCTGGGACCCGGGATGGGTCATCCAGCTTGCATCCTCGGTGCCATCGATGGATGGTGCTCTTGGACACACTGAATATGGAGGCGACCTTACGCAGGCTATGGATGAGGGCGTAGCATCGCAATGCGGCGGTGCGAAAGTCGGATGTGTGGCGAATGGTCATGGCCAGCGCGCGATAACATTGGGTAGCAAAATATTCGATGAATGGTCAAAATCCCGGGTGTCCCGTTTTTTATTGGATTGCCCGTAAGGTCATCCCCAGTGCAGCCACGCCGTGATCATTAGAAGCAACGAACACTTCTATGAAGGCGCAGTGGGGTGATCACCGAGTGCACGAGCTCTCTGCGCGGAAACTCTGGAAGGACGATGGGGAACCTTGCGATGGCGTGGGTATCCGTCTGCCGTGCACGCAACTCGGGATTGGGTAGAACCGTCCGATTCCGGTGATACCACGGAGAGAAAGTCTGTTAGTGTGACACAATCGCTTCTCTGGGGTGATCGGCTCCGCGGGTCGCTTCACCCGGTTCTCAAAACGAAACAGCACAGCACAGTTGCGCGCATCCACCGCCCTCCGCAACACGCCCGAGGCCGGCATTGCCGCTGTGCGCTGGTGTGGGCGCCCTCTATTCGCTCGAGGCCGCCTCCATCGTCGCAGTAAGCGTCAAACGTCGCAGCAAGAGTCGAACGCCGCTCGTGAGAATCGATATCATGTATTCGAGACAAGGTTGTCCAAAAAGTGTTTGCCATCCGCAACTGACAGCGGCGGCGGGAGCAGCCAAAGTAAAGCAACGAGCTCTTTCCCGTCAGTGAGCACCACTCCGAAGCTCGGAAGGAGTATCGATGCGGGCGTCTGACTGGGAAGGAGGCACAGCGGACATCAAGATCCTCTGTTTGTGGCGCTCGTCTGGCACCGCTTGTGTTGTCCAATGTCGCTTGACTCCTTGGCGCCGACTGGCGGGGCGCTGTGGGCTCGACGTTCTTGGTGCCATACGGAGCGAACTTGCTTTCGACGAGTCTGCGGGCTCCATCGATCCTCGGCTCGGATGTGCAGCCATCTCCCGCATCAGAATTCATCCCGCGGCATTCAGGACTGAGATGACGCTCCGAAAAGCTGGCTGCCTTCGCCGGGGCGGCTCAAGAGATCCATCCAGTGCATGCCGCGAGGAGACATCTTGTCAAAAGCGTTGCTGTTTGTCCCAAAAACATCCGCTGACGAAGGCGTCTCCGATGGGTTAGAGCTGAAGGGATAGGTCCAGGGAGATGGGCTCTGGGCGGCGCCCGAAAGGATCGCAGTGTTGGTAACGATGGCTTGCGTCGGAATCAGCATTCCCCCAAAGCCGGTGGAGGCATTCCGGAACGGCCGATTAAACTCTCCGCTCCATGTCATTGGCGATGCAGCTGTGGATCTGGGGCTGGCTGTCGAGAGTCCCAAGTGCGCGGTCGGCGCCATGGTTGCGACATGCTCATGGGGTAGTCCCACATGAACTGAAGGGACTGGGCGTTGAATAGGTGTTGGCGACGAGTCGATTGCAAGATCTGCGAGTATTCCAAGGTTCTGAGGTTTGCTGCTGATCCAGGAACGAAAACGCCGAGATGGTGAGCGCGCGGTTGTGTGCATGAGATCCCGATAATTGATGTCGCACAGCGGACACATTCTTATGTATGATATATGGAGAAATCGTAAACTATACCTGATCGCATTACGGGCTTCCATGTCATTGAGCAGCCCCAGAAACGACAGCGTGCCGACCGCATCCGCGCCAGCTCCGAACGAGGAGCCCAGTTTCTCGGCGCTCAAGTCAAACTCGCCACCGCCGACGTCGACAGCCTTGGTTAGGTCGCTGGGGCACTCCAGTGGCAGAGAATGCATTGAATTTGGCGACAGTGGAGACTGCCTCGAGGAGCAGGCATTCTCAGGCTCCGCCAGATGATCAAGTGTCTTGAGAGACGAGATTGAGCTCTTGGTCCTCATGTGCTTGTGATCAAACTTGAGCAGGTCGGTGGGCTCCCCATTTGGAAATCCAGTCGAGATCGGTGCACCCCAAATGTTTTGCTGGTGATGATGGATGATGGGAGAGGTTGCCCGTGCACGGGCAAATCCTGCCTTGGCGACGCTTGCCAGCGGACTTCCGTTGGATGTCCGTCTCGACTTGAACGTCCGATCGAGGGTGTCATCGGTGAGGTGAACGCTGCCCGCATCAGGAGTGGGGCTACTGAGGCCAGACTTTGGCCTGCTGGATGTTGCTATCCGCAGAGGCGGATTGTCCTGAGAAGAGTGTGTCCCGTGGGCTTCGTTCTGTGCGTCAAATGTCGGAGATCGAGCACCTTGGTAGGCTGGTCTGGCGAGGCCCATGGGATCGTGATGACTACGAGAAAGGAAATCGACTCTGGGCTGTATCGGTTGTCGACGGGGACGGATCGAGCGATTCCTGCGGCTGGAGCAAACAGAGATCCATCAGAAGTCTGGCTCAGGTTATTTTTTTGCTGGCACACTTGCATCCACAGCGCGATCCTCACCTTTGCAAGCAGCACTGCCTCGATATCGTCGACCATCCAGAAGATGCGAATATCAAACTCGTCGTAAACGGACACATCATAGTGTCGCTCGCGGCCAGGTGCTCCAAGAGCACTGAGTGAGAACGCCGTCGGTACATGGCTCCCTCCAGTCTTGTGCTGCTGGGCATCTGTGCCGGCAAAGGGGGTGACAAGCATAAGGGGCGCAAATCCAGAGATTTCGAGACCTTCTGGCGACCGCGGCGGACCCACGGCCTTCACTGCTGGGGCTTGGGATGAGACTGACGCAGACGAGCCCTGCGGGCCTGAGTCATCGCGCGAAGATACAGGCGCCGTCTCATTCGCATCGCTGTCGCTACAGCGCTCTGAAAACCCGCAGTCGCGGCCACGTTCTTGAGCCACGGACCGGAGACGGCCAAAGAGCTGCTCGAGAGCATTCCAAAAGTTGTTTGTTGTCCAGTCCGACCGGCTCGAGGCGCCGGTGGCCAATCCGTACGTGTTCTTGAAGTCACAGATCGGCGAAAGGGACGTCGGATTCGCGACCAGGTTGGCTTGCGAGCCACTGGAGTCGTTGGCTACGGAATGCTGTTGCTGCCGCGCGTACACCCACTTCAGGCCAAGATACAGAGTCATATAGCCCATCTTGAACCGAGATTCGTTCCACTGGCTGCCGATGTCATCATCGCTGCCGTCAGGATCTGTCATGATGAATTCAATGACTGACTGAAGCATTTTGTAGATCAACTGAACCACCTTTTGCTCGATTGCCATGTGCTTGCCCTTGGAAAAGTTCTTGGTGGCAACAAACGAGCTTTCACCTGCTGCGGGAGGCTGCCGATTGCTCAGCGAGAGCTTGCTGCTGCCTGCCTTTGGTCCGCTCAACTGATGGATCTTCTGCTGATGCAGGAAGAGCGAGCTCATATTGATCGTAAAGAGCTTGAAGATCAGATCGCCGGGAGCAGGAGATGCGCGAATGAGCCTCAGGAATTCTGGAAAGCCATTTTCGACCTGGATTATGGTGCTCGAAAACAGCGAGAGGCTGTGTTGTGGCAAAGGTGTAGCGTCAGCGGTCGATCAGATAGACGCATGGTGGACTGGGAGAGGAAGGGCATCCTGCTGGCTGCAAGTCGGGCTGGAGACGCTATGATACAGCGGGCTGCACCGGAAAACGACACGTAATCGTGGGAACGATGGGCCTTACTTTTCGTCGTTCCCAAAGATACTGCTGTGTAGGCTGAAAAACTGAACAAGAAATGAAAAGATCGCTCCGGAGGAGCTCTTCAGCACATCTGACGAGCTGACGAGCTCGGCGACCTGGCTCTTGAGGATGCTTCTGCCATGGACCTTGGTCTTCTTCTCGCCGTTGAGGTGCTCCAACTCGACTTCCCACTTTTTCTTTTCTTTCTCAAAAAAGAGGGCCAAGTTACCCCGAGCAGTAGGAAACGGAAGCTCGATGGCAAGGCTCCGGAAATAAGACTCGACTGCGCTCACGGCATTGCCGTCATAGGTATCGATGACGGCGAGCTGATTGAAGGGATTTCCGTTTCCAGGAGCGAGCGACAGTGCAATGGCATAGAATCTGCGAGCGGACGTCCAGTTCTTCCTTTTCTTTTCGGCATGAATCTCTCGATACCGCGCTACAACAGGGGGGATATTGGTCCGAGAGAGGTGAGCGCCGATGCTCTCTTCCCTGTGAAACCATCGAGCCTCATTTGTTCACTCGCATAGATTACCGCCAGCTCGCAGCGGACACATACCCAGATCACCGAGAAAGATGAGAGATCGATGACAGGCCAGTAAAACCTTGTGCTGAAGCTCGGGTGTCAACTCATCGTCTGCACAGGGATCTAAGCGGGCAAAGACAATGGATCGGATACATGAGCCCAAGGTGAATGACGCCTCACAAACGATGACCACCTCGCCAACGATGATCGCCTGAGCACCTCCAACAGCGACTCAGTGCCGACACTGTGCCGACACTGTGCCGATGCACACAGAGGCAGTATCGTGGATCGGAGGCCGCATTTGGGCCCACTCGGCTACACCAAGCGTCGGCCGTAGCAGAAGCGTTGAACAGAGCAGCGGGCAGAGCATGGTATAACCTTGGTCAAGGCGCTCAAAGTCCATTCGGAAGGGCACAATGACTTTATCGGTGACAGGCTGCAGTCGGAAGCGAGCGGCGAGTTTGACGATCAAGTCCAGATAGAAGCCCTCGGACTCGGTCAGAAAACTTCGGAACTGAGCCGTGAGCTGGCGCAGCTCTCGGCCGTCCCGTGCAGCTGAGGCCGACGGTTTCTTCTGGCTCGAAAGCTGGGACCACACCATCGTAGCATACAGAGGTACGGTGTACATGAGAATGATGTTCGGGAGGAGGAGGTGCTGGGGCGAAAGCAACGGTCCCCTCGGCAGGAATTCGGTGGAGGCAGGTTACTGATTGGAAACAGCTCACTAGACTTACATGCCGATGCTTTTTCCGAAACTCATCGATAACCCTGTAGTGGATGACTTTCCACAGTGTGGCCTCCAGGTCCTTGGAGAGCGCTAGCTCGAACTCACGAAGTATCAACGACTCGATGTTTCCCCGAAGCCTGGCCGGATATGTCCGAAACAGAGTTGGGAGGAAGAGGATTCAGCGTGACGCTCTGTCCGCAAGCTTGCTCTTCATCCCCCATGAGCGACCAGACTCGGTTGAGGCGGCGGCGCAGGATATTCGCCTGCCAGCCTCGGCAACGGGCATCTGGTCACAATGATGCGATACTGGACCATCGGACCGCTCGCACCACGTACTCGAGTCGAAGCTGGTTGATGGCCTTGTCGAATATCGAGATGTCATCCTTTATCATGGACCTCAGTTCCCGCTCCTGTGCAGCTATGATGCTGTGGGGTGACGGATTCGTCGTTGCCAGCCGTATTTGCACCGTTTCCACGGTCGATGTCGATGGCCGAGACAAAAGAGTTGACCGAGACGCAGGAACAATTTCGGCACCGTCCGATGGGATACAGAGGGATACAGAAGGATAAGCCTTCCGCCGAGTAACCGATCGACTGAGCCGAACCAGCCCACACGAGGATATTCTCATGAACCGAAACCGAGCCACAATTCACGCTGCGATCAGCATGGCTACGTACGACAGGGATGTCCGGGGCACCGGAGGTGGAGCCGGAGCCATGGGGTCTCCCGGAGATCTTTGTGGACGATGAGGAGGAGCAAGCGGGATGGACAAACGGATCAGAGACAGCAGCCGGATGGAATTGTCGGAGGGACGCAGAGGCGGCACGGGCAGTGGTGGCGGCAAGCCGGCCAGAGCCGGGCGATATCCTTTCGAGGGTTAGCGCCGACAGCAGGTGCCACGCAGGGCGTTGGTAGAGCAGGGCGAGCTCCAGACGATGCAGCAGCATACCAGGAGGAGCTGGGCAGCTCGGGCCAAGCAGGAGGAGCAAGGAAGGCTCCCAGCGGGCCGCGCAAAAGAATCGTGGGAGGAAAGGCATGCGGCCTCGCGCGGTGAGATGCAGCGAGAGCCCGGCGAGAGCATGGCGAGAGTATGGCGAGAGAGCGGCAGCACGGCCTCGGCCTCGGGTGCCACAGACAGGCCGAAAGAGGCAGCAGCTGCCCCGTGACCCAGCTCCTGGGCCGGCACGTGTCTGGCGCCGATTCAGCAGACATCCATCAGACAACATCACCGAGGTCGGTCGTCTGCCAGCCCAGGCCATCTGCCAGCCCAGGCCATCTGCTTTCTGCTTGGTTGGCTCTGGTCCTGGCACCTTGGATTGGACCATCGGATGCCGCCATCGGCCGCCTGTCTCGAGCAGTACAGCGTCAATGTCCCGGCACCAGACCCGCCAAGAGTTGGCGCCGGCGCCATCCCGAAGTGTTGAGCGGCCGTCTGGTGCATGGTGTTCGTTTGCGGATAAGGCACACCTGCTGCATGTCCGTCGCTCGCTGGATCGGCTTTGACCTTGATCGTCAATACAACCGAAGCAATACCCGGAGCCTTTTGGTGGGCAAGCTCTGATTTCAAACCATCACCTGGCAGCATGAAAACCGCACTCTGGGGACTGGCCGCGTTCCTTTGCTCGCTGGCTCAGCTTGGCTCCTCTGCTCCACTGGGATCATTCAGCCACCTCGGACTCGCTTGGGCAAAGGTCGGCGAGAGATGTCGGCCTTGAGGCCTTTGAGCGCTCCAGCCAGTACTTCAAGGTGTTCAGTCGTATCATTCGCATCACTCATCTTTTTGATGTCCAACAGGATCGCCGAGCGGAACAGACACTGCCCGGTCCCGTCAGCGGCCTGCAACTGTGCAAGACAACTGGATTCTGCTATGCAAGTGTCGCGACCAGCCACGTATGTATCAACAGATCATCGACCCTCACGATCATGGAGGCCATTCCGTGCACCATGCGTTTGTGACCTGGATTCATGTGATACCAAGGCCCAAAGGGACGATGCAGGGATCGTGAGAGTCGAGACCGAGTGTGGTTGCGATTGATACTCATTGGTTGCGAACGCCTGAGGTCCCATTGTCGCCGGTCTCACGCGTGCATCGACTGCCCTCTACTTTCATCGCGTGGATCTCGCCGCTATCGCAGTTCTGCTGGGACGATATCGCCAGTCAGCTGAGTCATCCACCCGTGGGAATCGTCGCAAAATCCAAGGCAGCGTGCACGGAGTGCATCCGCCTGTTTGTTCAGGATGTGCAGAACAGCACGGATCCTCGAATCAGCGGCGCCGTGGCTGGACTCACAAGTGCTTTGATGATGGATTGCGGCAGCAGCTTCATTGCCACAGGAAACATCACTGAGGGACCTCTGAGCGGAACTTGGGTCTCAACTGCAGATGTGTTTGTCAAGCTTGCTAGCCCCAACGAGACAAGCTGAGTGCCATCCGTGAGCCTTCCCGAGACAATTATAATGTGTGTAGCTGGTGGATCAATCCGTTCGAGCTCCCATTCAGCAATTTGGTAAACGGTACATCCACCTTGACATTCGAGACTTGAGCAGAGGCAGACAGTCATTCGATGCACAGTGCAGGGTGCCAGCACCCATAATACAAAACAGAGGAGTACAGGCCCCGCCTTACAGAAACAATGTGTCCGAAGCCCTGATAGTTTGTGGCAACAGGTGGCCGGCCACTCCGTGCAGCCATCGTCGCCTCGGGTGAAAGTAACCCGATCATTACCAAGCGCCAAAGAGCCACCATGCCATTGCTCTTGATGAGGCTGATGATGTATTCGATCGATGCAATCATACGGCCACGACGCAACTACTCACGGAGAGCCGTGCAGCCCCGCGTCTAGCCAACGATCTAGAGCTACCCTTGGATAGAGGCTCAATTCAATATCGATCCGAGTCATATTGGCGCCCGTGGGCATGCTGTGTCAGCGACGTTGTCTCTCCAATTGCCATCACTGAGCTGGTTGCCAAGCACAGGTTTCGAATGGACGCGCCGTCCATTGAAGTGCTTTACCGTTAAATCCTTTCTTTGATCCAGCCAGACAGGGTGTCGATAGCAGCGAGTTTGGTCTCCTCAAGCTCAAAGAGCACTGCGTTTGCCACCCGAAAGAGATGTGTTCAGAGATCACAGTGCTACGGCCGAGTGTGCGGAGAGAGCCATCACAGACTCGACACTGCGTTGCATGTCCGCTCCCGAATATTGAGTCGATGCCTGTCGCACCCAGGACGGAAGTAGATGGCCACTCAAGGCCGCGGCACAGCTCCTCGACTCGCGGCTTGAAACCTACATGAATGGCGAGCCCCAGGAAACTCCTTGAAGGTCTTGTCCGTCGACTTTGCTTTCTCAACAAATTTCCTTCCCGAGTCGGGTCTGCATTGTGCAGCAGGCATTTTCCACCGCCGGTACGAATGTTAAGCGACGAATGAGCGATAACTGAAGAGCAAACAGCGCGGTAAGGGAGTGCGCAGTCGAGACTCACGGCACAATCTTGTCGTCGCCGCCAAAGAGGACCAACAAAGGGCACTCCAATGCCTCGGGAACGTCCTTATCGAACAGAGGAGGGAATGTGCAGAGAATATCTCTCACTGAAGGATCGGCGAGGAGACGTGACATCCAAAGAGCGTGGAGCCACCGAGTGGAGGTGGTCAAAATGAGTTGTATCAGCCGATCGATACAGTGGCGAATGCATTTGGTCGCATTATGAGACAGGAATGGAGGCACAAGGTCGCTAACCTGTAGCGATTGAAATCTTTGATGTGTTGAGAGGATCGTTCAGGAGCCACTCGTACAGATCCGAGTTTCGTGTGACCGGGGTGGCATCTTGAAACGAGGGTAACGAGAGATGAGCGGTCAGCGAGCAGAACCGCGGACCAAGCCTGTGGTTGGCATACACGGGCCGATGCATAGATGGGATGCAGGAGGAGCGAGCGTCCTCGCCAAAACAACCTTTGCCCGTATCCATGACGAAGCCTGGCACCAGCGACCCGAGCAGGAACAGTGCTGTTTTGGCGACAAAGCCAGGGTTTGGCCCGGCCAGAGGAGGAGCTTCGCACATCCCGGTTATGCAAAAAATGGATGTGAGTGACTCTGCCAACGTCCAAAGGATATGTTCTGACTCGAATGTGCTCAGCCAGACAGGCGACCAGATGGATCATAGGACGTTGTCCGGAGTTGGGCTGGCCCCAAGCTCTCGCAAAACCTACACAATGCAATGACTCCCCGGACGATATCTGGCTGCTTCCAGGCGTGGAGCAGAGCAAGAGCCCCTCCTCGTGAGTATCCCATGAGAAAGAGCGGGACACTTGGATAGTCGTTGCGAATCAACGCGCTAATGTGGGCGATGTCGCCCAGCGACACATCCATTCCTATCGAAGCAGGAAGGTCAGGTCCCGAACGATACGATCCTCGCGGCAAACGGCTAAACAGTCCGTGCGGCCAGGAAAGACGACAGAGACAAGCCAACCTTGGCAGTTGCCCATGGACTTGGATCTTGTCCCTGTTTCGCCAAAGCCCCTCTGGTCGATGCCGCGGATATAGAAGCCGTTCTGGGCAGCAATTGGGCCCAGGACGGCGTCGTATCGAGACATGTGGTCACCATGCCCGTGGATAAAGTGGATGGCTGCGACGACGGGAGTCTCTTTGGGCTATCGCGTCGGCGGAGGGGGATATCAAGTGGGCGTGAATATCGGGCAGATGACGGGTAGATGACGGGTAGATGACGGGCATATGTCGGGCACGCCTGCCTCCTCGTCTGAGCATTCGACTCGGCGCTGAGAGCAAGCACGGCATCGCGAGTGGGTGAGACCACGGCAGCGACTCGGCCGACCACGCTGGCTGTCGCCACCAGCCGGGGTCGATATACCTTCCACTCCAAGCTGTAGATCTCGGCGGAGCCGATGGAAATCCAACGCTCGGTTCGTTCGACGGGGAGGTCCATGGATGCGGTGCGAAGCAGGACAAGGCGAGACCGATGGAGCAGGACGCGGGGCGGGGAGGCTGGACCGGAAGCTGGACCAGAAGTTGGACGAGAAGCCGGACGGGGAGCAGCAAGCCAGGACCGGGTCAGGTGCCCGGCTGACCAGGGCTCGGACAGCGTGTGGCGCGGGTGTGGCGCGGCACGCGGGCTGGAAGCACAGGCGAAACCAGTTTGGCGCGCCGTGTCCGGGCGGCTGTCCAGCACATGTGTGTGTGTGTGTGCGGCCGCTGTGTCACCGCGCGGCTGTATCCGCCGAAATGAATTTCATTCTGGTGCAGTCCGCCGCAGCGGCACGGCGCCGGGGTCCGCCGCTCTCGCCGCGGCCTCGCTTGTCCGCTCGCGGCTCTCGCTCATGGCTCTCTCGCTGGCCCTTGCCCCGCACCCACGCGTCCTCGCCCGTGCCCTCGCCCGTGCCCTCGCCGCGCCTCGCTCCGCCCCTCTCGCCTTCGCCGGTCTTCTCTCGTCTTCCGCCGCCTCGCTCCGACGCCTCGCCCGCTCACATTTTTTTTCTTCAGGCGCCTCGCGATTTCAACAGTCCAATGGTCCCGACCGTCCCTCGACAGCCCTCCTCCCGTCAAGCCTTCCGCCCCTGTTGCTGTTGTTCGGACGCCTTGAAGGACAAGACCTCCTCCTGCCCTTCCTTCGTCTCAGCCGACAGCTGCTCAACCAGAGCGAGAGTGAAGTTGTACTCGTCTGTCCACTTGCATCAGCGGGTCCTTCCCAACTTGTTCGCCATTCGACCTCAAGGGCATATAACTGAGTGTGAGCATCGACTTTCGTCTCGTCCTATTCTTCCCACCCGCCTTCGTGAGGGTGTCTGTCCGTCTCCTTTTTCTTCTTCGTCTCCACCCACCGGCTGCTCGATAGGCCGAAACGGTCTTGCCCCTGTTTCTTGTCGCATATCCTCCTCCCTGCCTCGCGAGTCCTTTGGTCGTCATTTTCCATCTGTCGCGACCCTGTTTCTTGCTTGCGTCTTCGACCCCTGCACTGTTTTTTTTTCTGCATTGGCAATCGGCTCGCTGCGAGACATATTCTTTCGTATCGCCAAGAGCTTTCTGTGTCGCTCGACTTGCTGCTCCTCCCGGTCCCTCGGTCTTCCGTTCCCCTCCCCCAGTCGCTGGCTGTTCGTTGGGGTTCCTGGCCCGCACATCCTTTGTCTGCGCCTCCTGCTGCTCCTCTTGCTCTGATTTCTCGGTTGGCCCCGCTTGCCGTCTCGTGTGCGCTCTCTGCACCCGCCGCTTCCTGCCTCGCCTGTCCCTATTTACTTGCTCGCCTGTGGGAGACTTGCGCTTCGCTCGCCTTTCACTCTATCTCGGGTGAACAAAAGCCTGGCTTCCTCTCTGCTTCCCCTTCCTCACAACTCCAGGCCAGCCTCGGTGGCTCACTGTTTCCTGTGTTTCTCAACATCCACTCTGCTTCTCTTCCAGATGGTTGCGGTTCGCAATAGGTCATCCTCGAGTCATCTTTCCACCCTCTCTGTCACCCCTACCCCCTCCTTCTCGCCCTATGCCCGCCCAAAGCGATCTCCGCTGTACCCCTCCTCCCCGTCCTCGTCTCCGACTCACTCTATGACGGGACTCGCCGATATCGACCCCGACCTTCGTTCGAGCGTGCTCGAGCCCGGGGCGACTTCTCCCGTTGCAGGTGGGATCCGGACACCCTCCGCTCCGATGATGACTCCCAGCGATCCGTCTCCACATACTCTCTCTCCCGACCAGCATCAGCTGGGTCTGTTGATCCTTCACCATCTTCAACGTCACGCTGATGCTGGTCCCTTCCTCTTCCCGCTCGACCCAAAGGACTGGAATCTTCCTGACCTTTCCCCTGACCCCGCCTGTGTGTTCGACCTCGACACCATTGAGCGGCGTCTGGCCTCGCATGCTTACGCCTCGCTGCTGGAGTTTGTGGACGACATCCGCCTCGCTTTGCGTAATGCCCAGCGCCTGTGCGAGCCGCACCCCCGCTTGCTCCAGATGAGCAAGAACCTCGAGCTGTTCTTCGACTCACATCTCTCGAAGATGCTCCCTTTGGCCTCCCCTCAGCCGCCAAAACGGCCCCTGGACCCGTCTGAGCTGGTCTATCCCACCACCCCGAAGCGATCCCCGCTTCGTGTCGACGACGAGCCTGAACCACTTTCGCCATCGCTCTCAAAGCCCAGACGACGTGGTGGCAAAGCTCAAAAGGATCGCGCATCATCTCTCGGTGCCGGTGAGAACGACCCCTTGAAGGCTCCGCTTCGTGTCCCGGCTCCAGAGGAAGCCAAGCTCACGACAACGGACTCGCCCAAGATTTTCAAAACGCTGCAGCCCACTGATCTTAACTGCTTATCTCCGAAGCACGAGAAGGCGCCGTCCAGTCTCCTGGTCCACTCGCCGCTCAAGTCGCCTCCGCCTTCACCTCCAACGAGTCCTCTCGTCAGCCGAGACATAGCGCCCGGAGACCTGTGCTTTACCCTCGGAGCTGCACAAACGTCGGTGGCAGCACCGGAAACCACATCGACATCGACATCGACGTCTGCGTCTGCATCTGTATCTGCAGCTGTACCTACATCTGCGGTCGCGTGTCTCGTCGATGCCCTCGCTCACGCATCCCCGGCTGCTGCTCCCAAGGTGCCGGATCCTGCATCAAGTATGGCCGCCCCACCTGCCGCTGCGACTTCGGTGTTGCCGTCTCCCGCCAAGACACCTGTTCCTCTTAAGAAGAGCCGATCGTGCAGCCACTGCTTCACCACGACTACCCCGATGTGGCGAAGCGGCCCACCGGGCTTCTCGCCCCTGTGCAACGGCTGTGGTGTCAAGTGGAAGCGCGGTCGCATCCAATTCCCGACCGATCCCAACTTGGCCCAGGAGTCCAAGACGACAGCGACTTTGGCGCCCCCAGCCACCCCGACCCCCGCTGCTGCTCGCCGCGAGGCAAAATCCAACATCAAGCCCCAGCCTGCGCCTCTATCCCGCGGCCGCCCTTGCAAATCAGACGGTCCAAAGGCTCTGTCCCTGCCTCCCAAGAAGGCCCACGACATCGAGCCCAAGTCCTTGAGCGACTACCATCGCATCCTCGGGCGCACATCTGCGTCCAAACCTCGAATGTTGGGCTCCACCGACATTTTCAACAACATCCAGGCCATCTATGACGATGCAGAGCACCATCTGGAGAGCTCGGACGACGACATGGACTACCTGTTCAGCAACCACGACCTGGCCTACGATGGGCATCGCGTCCGAGCGTCCAACGATCTTCCACAGCTCAAGGTCACTATTTCACCGGAAATCTCCATCTGTGGCACCTACGATGCAACCTCCTCCAAGGTGCCGGACTTGTTTGTATCGGAGGACGTCGATGTGCCACCCACGGCATGGGACGTTCCCTCCGACCCGCACGTTTCCGGTAGCAGCATGTCGCTGTTCCACTCGGATCTCCACGACCAGGACGAAAACTTCATGACGTCCGTCATTCGTATGGACGAACTTTTGTCCGACGACGACACCAAGCACGACAAGAACGATGCTAGCCCTCACTGTATGCACTCTCCACCGGCTACGTCTTCTCGCGAGGCACGCACATCTTGGCCGCACGGCCACATGCCCACCAAGGGGCTCCTCTATCCCAGCGCACGTCAAACAACTCTCATGCAACCGACCCAGGGCGGCCCAGAGTCGCATCACGCACACGAACCCGCAGCGCCGGTACTTGGCGGATACGACCCGGTCGATACGGAAATGTCGCTGGATGCCGCCTGGTGCGTCTGGTGCGAAGGAGGAGGCGCGTGTATCCTCGGCCATCTGTAAATAATCACCTTTCTCTTTCCCCTTCCTCAAGGCAAGGTTCTTTTGCCACGGGCTTCAGTTGGTTCCACAGCCAATTCATTTCTCTATTACTACTCTGCACTCGCTGCCTCTCTTGCAGCACCCGCATTACTTTGCGCCCTTTGCTCTCCTCTCCTCTCGCGCCCCCTTTTTTTCCTCCAACCTTTTATTTCTCCATTATATGCATATTTATTGCGGGATATTGAACTTGCCCCACTCGATACATCCTCTCCGTTTTCTTAGACCACCCGATCCCTCACTTCCATCCCATTTCAGCCATCCCTATCCTCACTCCCGTGCTTCGTTTCTTTCGATGCCCCTCTCCCACTCAACGAATTCGTTGATCTCTGTGCTCGTTGTGCTTGTCGCAGCCGCGTTGGTGTTGTTGATGTTGGTATTTGCAAATAATTCCATGTACTCTTCGTTCCGAACATACGACGATATGTTGTTACCACCTTTGTGTCTGCCGTAACCTCTTCCCCACCCATCAGCTCCCCAAAATACACAAAAAAAAAACATATAATCACCCCGTATTTTGCTTCGCTGATCATTTCTCTCGTCCGGATGGGAGTGTGTTCGGGTGCAAGCGACAGATACAACTGGGGACACTGACCGTTTTGATGGTGGTCGCCGAGATGGATGCGTTATGAGCCGGCGCCGCAAACCATGTGTTCCATGCCGATTCTCCAGCACGGACTGCCCCCATCCCGCCATCCTCCCCCCGCTGATACCCGCCCGAGTCAACTACGTCCAAATCCGTTTGCAAAGTCGTAGCTGTATACATTGAGAGGCTGGGACAAGAATATCAAACTGGGCAACAAGCGGAGAGGGATGTGAAGGGTTTAGGGACACAATAGACATACAGTGTAACTATCGTGTGGTTTGTCCACCGCCATCTCCGAACAACGGCGAGCACGGCCATTTGATTGTTGGACGGACCGCCATCGAGCCTGCAACGTCAATAAAAGATGCTGAAACGACAGAGATTTGGCAAGTAGACGCAGGCCACTGACAGATAATCCATCACACATTACGACGGACTGAGCTACAAAGAAAGGAAGCCAGGCAGCAAAAAGAACGTTGGCGACACAAGCAAAGACAGAGGGAGCCATAGCTGCACTGACGGGAGCAGGCGACATCGGGACGGGGAAGGGGTCGTGGCATATCTTCGGCAGCACGAGACAACACGCGTGTTAGTGTTGCTACATCAGAAGCAGCACCACAGGCTGCTGGAAACCTCCTTCTTCAGGCTCGAGGTATCGTTGGCGGCGTTCTTGCGGGCTTCTTGGCGGCTGAAGCGCTGCTTGGCATCCGACTTTTCGCCCTCGAGGAAACGCTCGACATCGATAGGCAGGTCGAGGTTGGGCAGGGTGGTCTTCTCTCCGTCGAGCACGGCAATGGCGCTGGCGCGCAAGAGAGCGACCTTTTCGGGGTCCTTGGGGAACTGGTGGCCGTGCGAGTCGGCCGTTCCGCCCTTCTGGAACAGGTCGGCAAGGGCCAGGATCGCAAAGACGTTGTTGCCCTGGCGCGCCGAATCAATGTACCAACAGGCGGCCTTGAACAGATGCTTGCTGACATCGCCAACACCAAAGTCGTACATGCGGGCCAGTTCGTACTCGCCCTCCGAGCTGCTCTGGGTGGCTGACTGATAGAAGAGCATGGCGCACTTCTTGGAAACATCAGCCGCCGAGTCGGGGTCCTTCATACCGGTCTTGTAGAGCCGGCCAAGCTCCAGCTGAGCCTTGGAGTCACCCTGCTCGGCAAGGGGCCGCAGGGTCTTCATGCGATCGCTTTGGGTCTTGCTGACGGTCGAGTACGTGGTCTGGAGCATATCGAAGGCGTCGGTGTGGCCACGATCGGCAGCACGCTCGAGCCACAGCATGCCGCGCTGCAGGGTTTGCCAGTCTCCAGCCGAGCTGGAGATCGTGGTGATGCCCATCGAATAGCAGGCATCCAGGTTGCCAGTGACGGCGGCGCGGTGGGACCACTTGAGAGCCTCGTCTTCGTCGGCATGCACGCCCTTGCCCTTCTTGTAGCAGACCGAGAGGCGATAGGCGGCATCGGAGTGTGCCTGAGATGATGTCAATAGAGCGCAGGCCCAAGAAGGCGGTCGTTGGTATCGCCACGGGTCCAAGACGGCCCCAAGAAACGATGCCATATGTGAGTATCGTTGCAGCGATCGAGCAGGAGAGCGGGCTCATGGCGTCGACCATCGCACCGAGGTGGCATCGCACAAGTGACGGGTGGCTGCTGCAGACGTACCTGGTCGGCAGCCAAGCTGTAGTAGTGAACAGCCTTGGACTCGTCCTTGAGAACATGCGGGTCGCCCATTTCCAGCATCTGGCCAAGCATGTACTGAGCATCGGCGCTGCCCTGTATATCCAAGGACATGTGGCGCGGAACAAGCAAGCACCTTGTCAGCTGTGTCGTTCCCAAAACTGGCGAGGGGAGATTGTGCTATAGGCACCGGCAGCGACGCGAACGGCTTTCTTGGACGGCACCGTTGACAGGCGATGGCAGCGACCAAGCGGCACAGTAACTATGGCCTTACACAGTCAGCAGCCCTGTAGTAGATCTTCACGGCTTCGTCTTCGTCCTTTCGAACGCCAAAGCCCGATTCATAAAACCGGGCCAGGAGGTACAGGGCCTCGGCGTTGTTCTGGGGAAAGGCAGGGGGGGGGACACCAGATCGTCGTCAGCACAATCAGCGCCGATCTCAGACCCCCGGGATCGACAGCCACCAGTCTTTCTTTCCACAGGCCCAGAGAGTCCGCGGCTTCTGGCTCAAGCGGTGCCCGCCAGAACTGGCACCAGCACCACCACCATCACGATCGATATGTTCCCGGCGACGCAGCCCCAGAGCACCAATAGACCCGACCGAGCCAGGCCCAAGGATTCCACCTACCGCTTCAGCAGCCTTCTGGCACCAAAACAAGGCCTTGTCCTCGTCCATGGTGAATCCAAACTCGGGGGCACCGGCAATGTACATCTGAGCCAGCGAAACCTGGGCCTCGACGTCGCCTTCCTCGGCGGCCATGGTCAGTCGGTTGCGATACTCTTGCGAAACCAGCGCCTGAATGTCGGATGCGGCCTTGTCGGGGTTGGCCTGGGCAGCACTGGCGGCAGCGACCAGCTTTGCCTGGAACTCCTCATCTGCCTCGGACTGGGCAGTGGAGGCCATGGAGAGACGGCGGGTGGACATGCTGAGGTATAGTGGCGGGAGCTTGCTCCTACGATGCGATGTGGTGCGATGCGATGGGCGGGGAGGTGAGGTTGCCGGCTGGCGGTCGAGCGGCTGGGAAAGGGGGGAGAGCGACGACGAACCAAGCGAGGGGCGACCCAGGGCTTTAAATAGGCAATGAATCTGCAGCACACAGGCATCACACAGGCAGCACACAGGCAGCACACAGGCAGCACACAGGCAGCACACAGGCAGCACACAGGCAGCACACGGCCAGGAATGCAGCACAAGGCGGCGCGTTTTTTCCTTTGGCCGGCGCGTCTTGTGTAGCGCCGCGGGGCTCTCTGCGCTGCGCAGCAACAGTGTCTGTGTGTGCGCCAGCTGCAGCGCAGTCAGGTGGGGAGCACGGGACCGACACTGTGGCACCGGCGGATGCTGTTCTGTGTCCGCGCGCCGTCGCCACCCAGTTCATGTGACGGGCGCCACCGCTATTTTGGGCCCGAGGCGAGAGCCCCAGCGAGAACAGCGAGATGCCGGGCGAGAGCGGGAGAGAGATCAAGCCCAATCCTGGATCGCAAGCATACCACCATCAATTTTTTCCGGCCCCTCGCGGCTGCTCATCTCGGTCACCCGAAAGTCACGTTGGATGTGGCGCAGCAAAAGTTGGAATCCGGCCATGGTCGGTTGACGGCATTTGGTATCGTCTTGAGCCGATTGACGGTGGTGGTGGGCGATTGGTGTGGAGGAATGACCAATTGTATCATTGTTGGAAGCTCCACTCCGATTGCGGACAAGAACCACCACCGTCTGAATCTCTCTGGTTGGAAACCTAGTCAAGCGTGGCTGTGTGTCAGCGAGATGACATGATCGTTTGGCTATCAGGCAAGACTCACCTTGACAAGATGTCTTCCCACGACTGATTGAGCGAGCGATGCGTTTCTGGATCTGAATCAAGGACGCCACTGTGCAGTATCTCTGCCAGCCCAAAATGCGCTGGTTTTGAGGAGATTCTTTCTTCCCCAAGGGCAGAACCAGCCATCGTCGCTATTTTCACGCCAGATGGCTCCCCGCAAGAGAAAGACACCACCCAGGCGACCAAGTGGATCCAGAGCACCCACAATATACTTGGTCTGCAGGAATGGATGAGCACCACACCAAGTCCCAAGATCCCTGGGTTGGATCCCTTCCTGCGATACATTCGCCATGTGTTCGATGGAGACATGCTGGAGAAACAGCTGTACTTCAGCCTGACCCGGCGACGGCGATTCAAGCGACTCGATCTCCACAGCAAGCGACAGCGCACCGTCCACGAGATGTGCAAGCGAGTCATTGACCAGGCACCAAGGGAGACCGAGGTGGTGATTGCCTTTGGGAATGCATCCTGGAAACAAGGGAAGGGATACACATCCAGTCCCAGGAGACTCAGGTTTGTCAAGTACTTTGAGCAGTTCCACCACCACCGGAGACGACCACCAGACCGATCCATCTCCAAGATCCATGTGTGCTCGGTGAACGAGTTCAACACATCCCAGGTGTGCTCACATTGCCGGGAAGCCAAGCGACTCGAGAAGGTCGAGCATCTTGATGTCGAGAAACCACACTTTGTCCGGAGCTGTGCAAGCTGTCATACGCTGTGGGATCGAGACATCAATGCAGCCAGGAACATGATCTCGGTATGCCAGTCGATCATCGTCACAGGAGATCGACCGGGTGTATTCAAGACTGTGCTTCTCAAACCAACCAAAACCACTCGATTGCCAACGAAGACAGGAGTGCAATGCCATGGCCTGCCCGCTGGGCCTACAGTCAGTCAGCGGGCTTCAGAAGCCAGGAAGGATCTGTCCCGTTTCTTTCTGGATAGACTGTAAGTATCTTGTTCCTTGTGCATTTTGACAGTGGATGCCGGGTCGCCCATATTCTGGGCAGTCCACTTCGGGGTTGCCATCCCTCTTGGGATGGTCGATGGGAGGTGTTTGACTCTCTTGCAAAGTGTGTGTGTGTGTGTGTGTGTGTGTGTGTGTGTGTGTGTGTGTGTGTGTGCAAAGTGTGTGTGTGTGTGACGGCGAGAGGCTTCTCGCCTTCCCTCGGGGGTCTCTCGCCAGAGACTGCTCTTCTCGCCAGAGACTGCTCTTCTCGCCGACCGAGGTGGCTCCGAGAGCGCGTTTTTTCGTTCTCGCTTATTTTTTTAACAAGAGGTTTTTTCATAGTGCACGAACGACCACCCTGGGGCAATCAGTCAAAGCCGAATAGGATTCACATCGATGGTTTACTGAGGAAGAAGAAAAGAGCAATAAAAAACGAGGAAAAGCAGGTGCTCTGAAACCGCCGCAGCACAGGGCGGCGGACGGGCTCGAGACAGACACACCATCAGAGCGCAAAGGCACGGTTTATGAATCGGAAAAAGGCAAAGGCAAAATTTTGCTTGCAGAAGTTGGATGGAGGCATCGATCGAGACAGGGACGAGGAAACAGATCTTGTCGCTGCTCTTAGACGGGCTGGCTTCTGATCAGATTGGCTTGGCAGTAGGCTCAAGCCAACGGCGCTGCAGCCTGGTTGAGGGGCATGAGAGCGATCTTGATCCAGCTTTGGCTATCTTGACCTGCTTGGGGATGTGTCTTGGTTGACGCCGCTTCAGAGGAGGCGGCTCATTACGTCGGACAGACTAACGACACCAACAACCTCGCCGTTGTTGTTGACTACCCAGACTCGGTGGGTATGGGTAGCGCTGGAGTTGCCGGAATCAGCCATGAGGAAAGACGCAGAGACGTGTGGCGAAGCGCAGGATTCGTACCGGCAGTCAGTAAGCCAGGAATACATGAGCCAGGTGCATGCCACGGATCAGTGGGAAGTTGGCTGATTCGGCAGACCAAGGCAGAGTTGCCAGATGCAGCCAGATCACGATGGCCGATCCAGCTGCTCTCTCAAGCACCGCGATTCGACGATTCAGTCACTCACCTCATTTTTTCGATGGCCGAGATGAGCGTGGTGCTGGGGTGGACGGTGAATGACGGGGCACGATCGTTGCCGCCATTCTCCAAGCCCTGCTCCGATCTCAACTCGACAAAGAATCGGAATACGTTCTCAAACAGCCGGCGCCATCCACCACGATGGGCGAGGATTTCCTTGATATCGGTCATGCCAATGCTGCCACAGAGCTGCAGAAGATCGCCAAGAGAACCACAGACGGACTAGATGAGTCGGGATTCAGGGCGCGAGCTGCTGTAGCGACGCAGTGTGCAGCAGCTATTGTTTATCGAGACGACGCGGTTTGCGCAGGGCATATTCAACAGAAAGCAGCATCTGAAAGAGCAAGATCGACTTCAGCCGCCCAACACTTACCGCAGACGATCCGTCCGCGCGGCTCACGATGGCAACGGAAGAGACTCCGCGGTCGTGCATCGTGAAGAGGGCTTCGAGGACCTAGATCGCAAAGGCCGATTGCATCGAGGGTGAGCGAGGGTGGGCGAGCATGCGACGGGCGGAGATCAGCAGCGGTGCAGGCAGCGGTAGTGTCGGGATATGCGATCGGCGGTGTGAGCAGGTGGTCAAAGATAGGCCCCGTTGTGGATCCTGCACCGGTATGATACTTACCGTATCCTCTTGGGTCACGGAGACCACATCTCCCGAGACCAGGCCAAGGTCCGCAAGGGTCTTTTCGCCGAGCGCCCAAGTTCCGATAAGGGCTCGGTTGGTGGACAGCTTTCCGAACTGCGAGGCCAGGTAGGCCGAAATCGACGACTGTGACAGAACACCGATGAATCTCTGGCCGCCGTCCTCGGTGGGCTCCAGGACGATCACTCGGTGGGCACGGGCACGGACAAACTCTTCGACGGCATCAATTAGGGGGGCGCTCGCTTGCACCGAGACGAGCGGGTTCCGGTGGGACAGGTTGCTGACCAGCTTGACGGGAACGCCCTGCCGGTCCATAACGGCCCGCTTGACAATATCGGTGATTTCCTAAATCACATCGAGAAAGATGGGGATGGTGAGAAAAGGCGCTGGGATTCGATCTGCATGGCGCCAAGGGCCAAAGGCCCATCCCAGACAGAGAGGATGGTCAAGTACAGATGGTCGGCAGCGCCGCCAAGCGACCGCTCCCTGATCGCCATTCTGCACGTTGCTGGTGGCAATGTGAAGTTGCAGCCCATCGATCAGGTTCCCTTTTCGAGCCAAGAAACAGCCCTCCCAACGTATCCGCGCGAAAGCAGACTCAAATGGGGACGACGGCCGAATGATCGGGCAGGGAACGGAGGCGGTCTGATGGATGATCCAGCAAAACAGAGCCAACGCCGCGCGACCAGGCCGGACAGTACGATCGCCGTACCGTCGGCTGCAGATGGCTGGGAAGCCCTTTGGAGAGGAAGAGGCGAAGGGAGGGAATTGCACAGCATACATTGCCGGAACGCAGCGATCGGCCTTACCAGCTCCGCGTCGACCGGGACTTGGCTATGGGGAACCTTGTGGAATACCTCGAGGACGTAGGTGGCCAGATCTCGGTAGTCCAGCATGCCCACAAAGCCGCCGGCCTTTGCATCGTACACCGGGGCCGACGAGATCTTGTGGGCAGCCAGGGCGGCACAGCCCTCCTGCACAGAGAGCTCAGAGTCAAGACAGACGGGATGGGGCGGCGCGGACGTGCCGTAGGGCCCGGCGAGCCCACCAAGCAGGTCCGAGCATTTTGTCGACGAAAGGAGCTTGTGGATGACGTTTTTGGATTCCAAAGTCATGTCGAACAGCTATATGCGTATGTTGCGGGGGTTGGGAGAAGATGAGGAGATGGGATGGATGATGGAATGGATGATGGCGAGAGCAGCCAGGGAGAGGGAAGAGCCAGAAGGGGATGGAGTTGGCTTGGCTGGCTGGCTGGCTGGCTGGCTGCAGAAATAGCCCCGCCCCGATTGGCGGGTCAGTCAGAGCGAGTCACTGCCCAGCGCCGGCCCACCACGACGGGTGGCTGGGTCAACAGACCGCCGCGTGCAGCCAACACCGGTGCCATCGCCGACCCCAGCAAGTTCCGAGCTCCGCCGCCTGTCGGCAGGGCCGTTGCCGTTGCCGTTGCCGTTGCTGTCGCCGATGCCGTAGCTCGGAGTCGTCGCTGGAATGGCTGCAAGACGACCAAGAAGCCTTGGGCTGGGCCAGACCGTCAGCGATTTCTCCAGGGACAGCACAGCGATACACTGACAAAGTGGTTGATTTCCATACGCCTCGCCCTCTGGGCGGCGTTGTATTGATGACCCGACAGTACGCATGTTTCCGTCCCTCCCGAGGCCAGGCCTCGTCGCCCAACCGGTCCTTTCCTTGCCATGCTCCAAGGCAATCCAAGACAATCTGGTCCAAAGTTAGCCAATCAGGGCGCGCGTTTGGTCGATGCCCTCGGCCAGGATCCTGGCTGCCTCCTGGTGACCGAGCTCCCGTGCAATCGCCAGCGGCGTCTTCTGAGACACATCGCGGGGTTCGAGATCGATGCTGTCCAATAAGTGGGTGGCTTCGAGGCCTGCGACGGAGACCGGCGTGGCCCTGAGTCGAGCCAGAGACTCGTCCACCAGGAAGCGAAGGCATTTGAGCCGGTTCTCGAGTGTGGCCTGTGGTCAGACCAGAACCAGAGCCGGAACATGGGCATGAGTACGAGCCCGCCTGTTGCATCCGACATAAACTTCCCCTCTCCTTTCATATGGCGCAGATCCTAATCACCGGCGACTGCAGCACCCTACCAAATGGATCAAGGCGAGTTTGCCAAAGGTTCTACGACCAAGGTCGGCACCGGCCACGCTGAAAGCGGCGAGGGTTCCGGCGTCATCCAGAGCCACGACCCTGATTGGTGGATGCCAAGCAGCTCGTTAGCCGGATCGCATATAGCTCGCCGCAGGTATAGCCATAGTTCGCGAGATTGTCTCGGTGTGTCTGCATAGAGTGAGAGGCTGTTGGATGCGCCTTAGTTTTGCCAACAGGCTGCTGGACCCACCTGGTCAGTCTGATGACAACTTCGGACTGCTCTTCCTCCGAGAAATGGGCACCGCAGTCCCGGAGCAGCTGTACAGCTTCGCGGTTGCTACTGCTGGCAGCGTCCCACAGAGCCGAGTGTCCAAAGCGGTCTCGGGAGTGAACATTGCTCCCACGTCCCAAAAGGAACTGGATTGTGGCAATCTGGCCCTCGCTACATGCGACATGCAACGGCGTCTGTGAGCCAGGTTCGATAAGGCACATTGGTGGGGCCGTCAGTAGATACAGCGGATAGCCGACACCATCGAGGAAGAAATGCAGTCACCCTCCTTCGTGGCTCGAGTAGCTCAATCGGCATTCGTGTGCCCCAGGGCGGGTTATTTCTCATAGCGGCGCTCGGCGGCTCAGCGCCGTCCCGGATGGAAGAAACAGGGTGATGCATATGTTCCAATCGCGGTCACTCGGCTCCTCCCGGTACACTCAACTTACCCGTCCGTCATAGTCGCCCACGTTGACTAGTCCCTCGTATTCGCCAAGGACCTCCATGATTCCAACGATATCGCCAATGCGCGCTGCCTGACAGAGCAGGAAGGGTACCAGGTTCACTTCCAGCGATGCAATCTCGGCAGGATCTCGCTTGGGCTCGCCAAAGGTCAGGGTATCAGGGCGTCTGCTGGAGACACCTTCGATCGACGGTCGTCGGGGCAGGCTGTCTCCGTGGCCCAGGAGAGACATAACCGAGTTGATGAGCCCACGTGTGCGATGCTCGTAGGTAAATCGCTGGCTCCGGATCGGAACCGTGAGCTCGCCGCGCAGATTCAGCCTCATGCGTCCGCGGCACTCCTCGGGGCCATATCCCTTAGTGAGCAAATAGCACAGCTTGGCCAGTGCACACTGACGAGCAGTTGAATCGGTTGCAAGTTATCAGAGTGTTAGGGAGGCTTCAAGTCGGCGACGGGGGAGCGGTTGTACCGCTGCGGTGGCAGAGCGGTGCATGAGGTTTTCTCGCCAGTGAAGCTCCGCAGCCCGAAATCCGACTTGTATATCGAGCCTGCTCCACCACGAGCGCAATCAACAAACTATGTACAACACTGCTGATCGACTGTGGCCACCTACCTCTGCCGTCATATCGTATCCGGGAATCACACCAACATCCAACAAGGCTTTCCCCGTGGCGTAAATATCGGTGACGAGACCTCGCCGACACTGGATCGTCAAAAGATGTCGGGATCCTTGTCAATGCGATTCTGCAGCCGGACGAAGGTGAGCTCCGACGACCTACATCTCTGCTGACGGACAAATCGTCGATCTGTGTAGCAAGTCCTTACTTGTGTGCAGTTGACAATGACAACGCCGCGATCGCTGGCTTCCTTGAGGATCTGGAGAATCTCCGGGTTGTTGCTGGGGCCATTGCCGCTGCCAAAGGTCTCAAGGATCGCACCCTTGACAGGAGGGGCGAGGAAGGACTTGACCGTATGCGCCGATATGCCCGGGAAGAAGCGGAGGGTGGCAATGTCGGTGGTCATCTTCTTGTGCACACGGAACCTTTCGATGGCCGACGGCCGGAAGATGATGGGCCACGACACATCTGGGATCTGTGAGAACGCATGCTGACGTGCTGGCCAGGGGCCGTGGGGTTCACACGAATGACCCCAGCGCAGATAGAGGCTCGCGGGGCTACTCACCAATGTTAATTCCAACGGAGACGAGCGGTCGGATGTTGGGCGAATCAAAAGCGTTGAAGTCGACAGCATCGACCTTGGAGCTGCGATTACCGCGATAAAGCTTGTGCGAAAAGTACAGCCCGACCTCCGGAATCACAAAGTGGCCGGCAATAGTCAGCGCCCCGAGAACGTTTTCAACGGCGTCGTTCCGGACCTCTGAGAGCGGGACCTGCGATCCCGTCAGAATCACGGTCTTGCCGAGCTCTTCGAGCATGAACGACAGGGCGCTGGCCGTGTATGCCATCGTGTCGGTTCCGTGCAGGATGATGAAGGCGTCGAAAAGCTCGTAATTGACCTCAATGTCCGTCGCAATCTTGACCCAATCCGTCATATCTGACGCGGGGCAGGGTATTTGATCCGGGAGGCATGGCGTCAGCGATATTGGTAGTGTGGGTCGACGAGCCGGACGAGCCGGACGAGCTGGACGATGATGAGAAGGGAGACGCAGGCGGGCACCGAGCAGGACCGGCGACCTGCCCAGTAAGGTGGTCGAAAGGGACCGAGACACTTACTCATGTTGGACGAATCGAGCAGTGGATCATACTCGAGAATCGAGTATCGAGTCCGCTTGCCGTAGAGCGAGGCCGGCGAGATCAGGGCGGGCAAATGAGTTCGGATGACTGGCGTTCCGTTGACGGTGGTTCTCTTGCCCACGATGCCATCTGTGTTGGGTTGGGGGCCTTCGCTATACTCGAGCGGAATGTTGACGGGGTTGAGGAGCTCGCCGCTGGCCGCAGCCGACTGGAAGCCGCTCGGGGCAGCGCTGCCGGACTCGAAGATGCCCAAGGGATCGTGGAACTGGGGCCGGCTCGCGAGAGTCTTGCTCAGGAATCCACTGACGGGGATGTAGCCGTCGGCCGAGTGCTTCATGCCGATGGTCCCGCCGGTGTAAATGATGAGCACTCTGGTAGTGTTTGAGGTCACAAAGTCGGCATAGGGGCTGGCGAGGCTTGCCAGCTGGTAATTGACCGCATCGTTGATGTAGAGATCGGTGGGTGTCCGCGACAGCGACATTTGCGAGCGAGAGTGCCGATGGCCCGTGGAGACGGAAGGCAGGAGGACCGCAGAACAGGAGGGCCGTTAAGCAGAACGAGTCCAAGCAGAGCTGCAATCAGACGGCGCGGGCAGCTCGGCTGGTCTGATTCTTGCTGGGCGAGAAGCTGGGCTGGCTCTGGACGGCGGGGGCGTCGACTCGATGGAAATAGATTTGCTGGGCCGGCTTCTCCATGGCGTTTGCCTGGAAGCAGGGAGCCACCCTCCCCTGCACCAGCAAGGAAAAAAATCCATCGCCGGGTGACACTCGGGTTGGTTCGCCTCGTCCATCGGCCGATCCTGTTCGTGTGTGCCGGCAGCGCTTGTCTGCGCTGGCAGGAGGCTTGGGCGGGGCCGGGATGACAACCGAAGCTGCAGCCGCAGCCGCAGCCGGATGGGGATGCACCCTCGAGCAGGACCCTGCCCGGAAGGCTTGGGAGTGCTTCTTGCCCCGCAACCAAACCCGATCACACCCACCACCATCCGCTCTCTCTGTCCGCTCTGTCTGTGGGGCGCTCGCGAACCTCTTGGCCCGTGGACGGCGTGCCAAGAGGATTAAGAAGCGCCGCTGGTGTTTGGTCTGGGTCCGCGCCATTTACTTGCTGATCATCGCATTTCGCTTCAGCGTGTGGTATAAGCGGATCGAAGTAATATGTAATGAGTTGGCCAAAGAGGGGTCTGGGCGAGCCGGGTTTATATACCCGCGGTGTGTGGCGCAGGCGTGGCTTGGGATCACCAATCGCCAATCCGCCATCAACCACGCAGCAGCGATGCGACAGCGATGCAGCAAATGCATGAACTCGATCAGCAAGGACGAGTGACCCAAACCGAGCCAGCAGGTCGACGATCCCCCCCCCGACAGGTCGATCGAGTGGAGATTCGCTGGGTTTTGGCCGAGAAACCCGGACGTCGCTTCAATCCGAGTCCTCGACAGTCTTGGACTTCTTGGGCTTGTCGGCCTTGCGTCCGGCTGCGTTCTTGACAAACAGGCGCGGCGTCGTTGGCCCGCTGGCAGCCCTGGATGGAACACCGCCGAGATAGAGCAGGCGCGGGCTATCGTGCGAGTCCGGCTGAGGCAGCGAGTTCTGCAGCTCTTCCTCCTCCTCCCTCTAATCTCGAATGCCAAGCCGGAGAGTAGAGCCAGAGTGAGCGCCCGTTGCACCGACACATTGCCACCGGAGTGCATCTGGTCGTTTGGATGCAGGCGCCGAGCCTAACTCACCAGAAGCTGCTGCTGCCGGATGAACCACTGCGGCAGACTCATCGGCAGAGTCACAAGATCCAGATCAAAGAGCTCGATGAACTGCTCGTTCACGTAGCGAGACTTTGTGCCGGCAAAGCTACGGTACTGGCAAATGCATCGGAGAGGGGTCGAATGCGTTAACCCCTGGAGGTACTGGGTATGCCGGCGGTGACCGCAAAGCGTCGAAGATGCGTGCCTCGGTCACAATCGAATTAAAGTTCCAGCCCTGGAGCTTGCGCAGACAGCCGACGAGAATGCCTGTTTCATGAAGACCGGACCTAGCAGTCCATCCGCCGATCCGATCATATTGTCAGCACCCAGAGGCCTCACGAGTGACTGCCCCCGACCCAATGCATCAGACGCATTGGGGCAGGCCATCGAGCAGTTCATTGGACAGGTCATTGGGCAGGGATACGAACGTGCACATAATGAGGGCCGGATGGTATGAGACATCCAGAATGATCTCGAGGCCCTCCTTGATGAGCTCCTCGCTGACGGGTCTCCATCCAAGTGTCGGCTTCCATGCTTGCACTCCAAGGTGAATCTACTGCCCACAGCGACGAGAGAGCGCCCCGCGGTCAGTGCCAAACTTCCGAGTGTCGCTCCTGTGTCGGCCACATTCGCTCGTAGGGGGCTCGCAGGGTCGGGTTGAGCTCGGCTCCGACGTGGCGGCTGGTCCGCCGACGGTGTGAGTATCTACGTACGACTTTGATGCCGGCCTCGTCAAAGAGCGTGCTGAGTGCCCGGGTCGGTGGTTCTGGCGAAAGCACGATCACGGTCTTGAGCGAGAGCGTCTTGAGAAAGGAAAAGTTTGTCGGGTGGAGGATATTGGAGCGGTAGATTCCTTTCTCGACAATGCCATAAAAGTCCGGCGGGGTGATTGATGCCGGGAGCTTGGCCATGGCTTGGTGCCTTGGTCCCGTTGCAGCGCGCCGGCAGCAGATGCAATGCAGAATCGGTACGGGGCGTCCTGGCTCGACGAAAGCGATGCTCTTGGCCGGCGGATCCAGTGCAACAGTGACTCGATCCGGCTCGTTTTTTTCTTCAACTCCGAACCAGGCCCACACCAACGGCGCGAGATCATCCACGCGAGCTCTCGGGCTGCAAAAATCCTGCATCCCAGTGTCTGTCGAAGCGTCTGCCCGACCGCTGCAGCAGCCGGAGCTTCGCAAGTGCTATCCAGCCGCAACACAGCGACACAGCGGCACCGACGACGCTGACATGGCTTCAACGGTGCAGGGCGTCACTACCCTGCCTCAGCTGATGGAGTTTCTGAGCTCCTACAAGAACGACGTTTTGGTCGAAGGTGGGCATGGCACCGGCATCGGCCCCTCCGCACAAGCACATTGGCGGCCCTCAGAATGCGGTGCTAACCCGAAGCTCGGATCTGGTATTCTCAGGGCTCTCTGCTTTTGATACGCAGCTCCAGAGGCTCGTGAACGATGAAGTCGATATCGAGATCTCCGATGAAGCAGATGTCCTCCGCGGATACCTGAAGCAGTCTCCAGAATGCAGCGAGTTGTTTTCGATCTGGAAGTATCAGCAAGAGGTAAGCTCTACAACGACAGTCGAGACGAAGGCAACAACGCAGCAGAGGGCACGGATCGCCGGTTGCTGCAAACTCGGTAGCCTTGCGATTGGCTTTGCGGCTGCGCTGGTCAGGCTCCACCGGCTCCTCTGCTGGTGGTGAGGATATTGCTCGCTGAGACAGCGCCTCGATTAATGCCGCTTTCTCTCCAGAACAACGTGTCTGAGCTCGAGGCGGTGATCGTACGGGCCATAACCAGCATCATCGTCCTGACGAAACGAATCGAGAAATGGGGCATCGGGACGGCCGTCGTCCGGATCCTGCTTCGAAACCACATGAAGCCGGTGTATCGCAACCTCTCGTCGGGGAAGCATGCTGTCCAGCACAGTGCCTTGAAACTCCTACTGGCTCTTGCATCTCATGGTGCCGGCACGACCAAGGAGCTCCACGAAGGCTTCAACTTCAGTCTGAAGGTAGGACTCTGCCGCGATGCGGGCTGCTACCGACACCGATTCAGCTGCTTTCCTGAAGGCGCTTTGCAGGTCGTGCTGCTCCGTGCCGAGTTTTGTCGATTCTGGGCCGATTACTCGCCTTCGAGTCTTGATTTCAGGCAGCAAATCGCAGGGCGTCGACCGCCTTTCGCCGCCATTTGAGGCCATCCGCGGCCCATGCAGCCTCGTTGCTAATTTCGCTTACATACAAATCAGGTTCTCCCAAAGTTATTGACGGTCCGAAAGCCCTCGGATGCCCGATCGATGGAAGGTATGTTCGAATCCGTCCCCAACCTCCATGGCCCTTGTCACTGACTTTTGGCTGTGATCGCATTCTGATTCCATCTGTGCTTCTTTGTACGTTCAGATGTGCGCTCTCTCTATGTTCGGTTCATCCTCGCGTTTCTCGTCCACGGCGACGTAAACGTCAAAAAGTCATGCCTGGAGATGAAGGACTTTGTCAGCAGCGTATTCAAGGGAATGGCGGAGGATTCATATGAGGTGTGATGCTGCTGCCTCAGCGCGAACCGCCAGGAATGCCTTGCAAGGTCTATAAACCCATGGACGAGTGTCGCTCGCGCACTAACATCTGCACTGCGGGTGCTCGCATCATGCCTCTGCATCTTAGCTCGTCGAGTATATCTTGAGTGTCCACAAGAAACACGTCGTCGATGATGCCAATCTAAATCGCACAGTCAAGATCGCTTTCTACAACAACTACATTCTGGAGCAGGTCTGCTAAACAGCATTGGCATATCCCGTATGCTGCCAAGACCCAATGGCTGCTCTGCATCCGCCCAGTATTTGCCAACGACGACTTATGATGACCCGACGATCCGCACAGATCACCAAACTTTACACACGCACGGATCCCACTATCGAGGGTGTCCAGAAGCTGGCAGGTGGTTGCGAGAGCAACGAATCGCTGCCTGTCGTGGCCGATCTGGCCCATCTCTTTTTGATGCACATCTGCACCAAGCCAGGGGTCGGAATCTGCTTCCAGGACCACGGGTACTTTCCGGCGCGATCCTCAAGCGGCAACGTTTCCAAAAAGGGAGTGCGCCTCTACAACAAAACTCTCTACAAGTATCTGTCGATTCTCCGCCCAACCGAGGACACCCGCCAGCAGGAGCTGGTGCTTTCGATCTTGGGCGCGTGTCCGGAGTTGGTCAAGTTGTGAGTTCTCGCGGGTCCTAGGACGGACCGATGCATCCGTGCTGCGGAACAAGCATGTGAAGAGCATAGTCTAACGCCGTGACTGTCTTCTTTGTCCACCATGCTTCCATATCTGGGCTGCCTGACAGCTTCTGGCAGGAGATTATCTCGTTGTCGTTTGAGCCTCGCCCCTCGGCCAAGTGGATGTCCAGCATGTCGTTTGCAGCCAAGGTCATTGACCTTCCTGTGCCGGATGCTCTTGGCGCAGTGTCGGAAGGCGCCGCTCCGCCTCCTGTATCGGGCATAGCAGAGAATATTCTGCCCTCCGCTCTGAGTCGGGCCCTGCTGGGGCGAGCTCTGCAGCACACCAGCCATGCCGTCAAGCACACCATGGCAATTGTGATGGCGGTTGCTTTCAAGAAGCTGGCCAAAGTTGAGAAGCATATCGACAAGGCTCGCTGGCGCCATTCTGCTGAAGCACCAGTCCCCGTTTCAGTGGAGCGTGGTCGAGAAAGAGATACCAAGAGCCACCGAGCATCCGATCTCACTTGGGAAACGTACAGGTCGCTGCTGCTAGAGGAGATCAAGAAGCGCTTGCCAGACGTGCAGATCATCCTTGCTCTCCAGCACCAATCCACGGGCAATGCCAGTAGCCGGCTGGACGAGCCCCAGGTAGTGGAGTCAAAGGAAGATCAGATCGAGGACGACACAACCCCTGAACAGCTCCAGGCTGCTGCCCTTCGGCTGATTCTCTGTTATCAGCGCTATTTCCCCGAAACCATATTCGAATCGAGATTTGACTACGGCAAGCTCTTCCCTGCCAATCTGCTTGTCCTCAGCGCAGAGATCCAAGAGATTCTCCTGGAACTGGCTGCGGTGGCTGACGGCTTTAAGTGGCAGAATCGTACGGGTAAGCGATGACTGTTTCTGGGCGGTGCACAGAAAGGCGGGTGGACTACTCAATTTCTGCCGAGTGTATTCGCCACTTGCGTGGAGAACGGTCTCGTCATTTCCCCTGCAACTCCGGCTCAGATATGGAGCCGTGCCAAGCGTATCGCCCAGCGCCGCTCAGCTAACCACCCAACCGTCCTCCTTCGCGCAATATTCCCCCCCCCTATGCCACCATAACTACATTTACCCCTGCGCCGATAACTATGGCTACCAACACATTCACCCACGGGCTATTGTAGTCGGCGCGTCTCTTTCGCACCTTGGCAACATACTCGACCTGCATCTGCGGACCGGCGAGGATCACATTCGGACTCTGACCCGGATCGCTGCTCGACGGTTCTTGGGAGGTACCATCCTCTTTCGCCAACACATCAGCGAAATAGACATTTGGGTGTCGACCCTGGTCCGCCTGCCGACGGAATACCGGGACTCGGTGCTAAAGTGGCTCGATGAGGCATTCTGCACCGGCGTGCGGAATCCATTCAAGACAATCGATCGCATGGCACTTCTTGCATCTAAAGTTCCTTCGGAAGGTGACACCCTCGCCCTGCAGCTGTCCCGCTGGGCTGGCCAAAGCATCCTCAGCTTGGAGCAACACATTGATCGGTTTTACAAAGCCTCTGCAATCCCCGACGAAGATGCGGATGGCCCCAACTTCCCGTTTTCGATTGGCGTGCTCTGTGCCATCGATGCCCTCTATGCCCTTTTGAACAAGGATGCAGTATCCCGTCGGGCCGTCATGGTTTCTGAGTATATGCACCTTGTGATCAAAGAGCTACTCCTTTCCACGCAAGGCTCGGCTGTGTTCGTGATCGAAGCGCTGTCCAAGCTCGATGGTCTGGTGCCGGACGACACCCAACTTGCACTGGACCGTCCATGGACGGGAATCGACTATTGCATCGCCCACAAAATAGTCGCTGATGATTTGGATCATGCTTTGACTCCAAACCCCGACCAAATGCAGACCGACCTTGCCGTCGACGGTGCCGCAATTCAACTGCGACACAATGCGCATACCGCTGCAGGCACGCCAAGTGAGATCGCGACTCTGTCGATGCGGGAATTTGCGGTCTCGCTCGCCAGTACGCTTGCAAATGAAGCATCCCCGGACAATGCACAGGCGGTCGGCTGGTTCCTGGAGCTCAAGCATCCAGCGGCGCGCTCATTCCTGGATCGGTACCCGGACCTAGTGGCGACGCTAATCAGCAGCGATATGAGGAGCCATTGGCTCGGTAGCGCCATTCGACATCTCTCCCCCAGCACCTTGCTCAGTAACATCGTATTGTCAAGAGATTTGTCGCCCACAGCAATGGCAGCACTCAAGTCCGTCATGCATGATGCGTTCGAGGAGATTCACAGTCCCGTAGCCTTGCTGCGACATCTGCGCACACTCCTCCTCGCTGTGAGGACCCACGATATTCGGTCCGACTTGGCAGTGTTTGTTTTTGAGTCTATCCGGGCTATTCTGTCGCGACTACACCGAGAGTCAGCTGCCAGGCTAGATCCCGAATTCCAGCATCCAAATGCGGTTTACTTCCACGATGAAGGGCTTTCGGATGACTACGAGACCGCTGCGTGGATGGCCGGGTTTCAATCGGGCCTCGATATGGTGCTGTCGCACCACATCATCCTCCAGTCGTTCTTTGATGACACGACCCTCGGCATCGGTAAGGCGTTTGGCTGTTGTAAACGAATGATTCGTACATGGTTGGGATCTCGTGACTGCTCGGTATTTCTTGGGGTCGTGTATCAAAACCCCCTCCGATTTGGGTCAGAAAGGCCCTGTGTGTTCCTATCTGCGGTTGAGAGATGCTGTGGCAGAGTCCTTGGGCTCCCCAAAACGGCACTTGAGGCGCTCACCCAGGTTGCTTCCCCTCTCCTCCCGCAGAGTGTGCCAGGACGGTGTATGAATCGTTGTTGATTGCACCCAAGTCGCTAGCTGGTTCATTTGATCGATATCTTGAGCAGATCGTCGATGTGCTGCTGGCCCACCTCTCCAGCCAGACCCAGATCTCTGCAGATGCAATCCTGCGGGTCTTTGAGCTGTTCCGACATCACATTCGACCCCACGACCTCGATAAAATCATCAAGGCACTGTTTGAATCAGCCGTGCGCGACAAGGAGAAGATCTATTCGCACAGCGAGCTGCTATCTCTTGCTCTCACAGCGGACGGATCAACCGATCGACGAATCAGCTCGTGCTCGTTTGTGCTTCTTCTCGAGCTCATCAAACTCAAGCAAAGCCCCGACCTGGACATACTGGCCCTCGGGACACTGCAGCGATGCTATTCCCGGGGCGTGGCTGTCGCGCAGCCAGGCTTCGCTGTCTATGCGTCCGACGATGACAGTGTTCCGTGTAACGCTGCTCTTCTGATCGACAGCCAAATCGTTGACTATTTCGCAAGGCAGGCGGACGTTGGCGGACAGGTCTTGCAGCTTCTGGCGACACACAGCCCAGCCCATCGCAATTACATTATCCGGAACGTCGTACCCAAGAGCCTCAAGGGCACAGCCATGTCGGAGATGCTACTGGCGGGGCTGCTTCAAGGAGTTTGTGGGCCACCCGAAAGCCTGGCAGAAAAATGGCAGCCTGAAGAACTCTCACCGTACCTCGATGCCATCCAAGCGCTCTGGAACGAAGTTGAGGAGCGGTCGCTAGACACGCTCTTCAAAAGCCTGACCGGTCAGCATGCATTCCATGCCGATGAGGTCGCAAAAGTCAGTATCCCTATCTATGTGGCACACTTGACGCATCCATCGTGGTCTGGAAGCTTTTTTGCAGATCTGCTCTCGAAAACTCGCGACACCAAGGCTCAAGACTCTGCAAGCCGACTCCACTGGCTCCCTGTCCTTCTCCCGGGGCTGTCTCGGCTAGAAGAGCCAGCGGCGCGGCCTGCACGAGAAGCTGCAGGCCAGATACTTGTGCCAATCATTGCTCTGCGTGCATACTATCACTCCAAGAAAAAGTGTGCTGGTGGCGAGGACGAGGAGCTCGCGGCCCGCAACTTGTCGCGCCACCTGGTCCGCTCGTTGGAAGCGGCAGATCAAGAGACAGTCGAGGTCTTGCTTGCCAACGACGACAAGGCGCTGGAAGAAATCAAGTCATACATCGTATCGACTCTGAAGTATCGCGTCGCTGATCTCGTGGCCTTGGAAGCACTGACGAGTCTGATCCAGGTGCTCTATGGCGCGGCGGTAAGACTTTGACATCGGCATCGAAGCATAAGATGCATACTCACCGACACACGGTGGCATTTTGCGTATGAAGCTTTCCGCACCGCAGCACCTCCTGCGATTGCACCTCCTGCGATTGCAACGGAGGACTTGTCCAAAACGCGGGCAGATGATGGACAGGTCATCTTGTCCTGTTACAGACAAGATGCGCGTATCATGGCCAAATCTGACTCTGAGATTTTCCTCGCTCTGTTTGTGCGTGTGGCTGGTCCAGAAATCCACCAAGCTAAGGTCGGCCCCGCGATTGCCGTTTCTTCCGGACGTGCTCTGTGAAATGATCATCTCGCATTCTCAATTCGAGACCATCAACGCACCTGGTGCGCTGACCAGCGCCGAAGTGGCCCATCATCCCCAGACAAAGAGTCCAATCAGGGCCATCCATCCCGCAAAGTCGGCACTCCTTGGATTGCTTCTTGTGCTCGTCAAGCTTGATCCTGTCCGTTGCTGTAGACCTGCTTTTCTGAAGCCCCTGAGCGCCGGCTACCAGGCTACCGTACACCCCGCCGATCGCACTGTGCTTGAAATTTGGAGCATCTACGAGGCAGAGGCCGGTGTGAGTGTGGCATCCCATGCCGTAGCATGGTCCCGGCCCAACACCGTTCTGAACACCGTCAGCCCGGTAACAGCTGCCGAATCGATTCTGCCCATCGACCCTGTCTGGATGGCACACACGCTGCAACTGCTGCCTGTCGCCGAGGCCCTTGAGATGCGAGCGTTGGACATTCAGTCAAAGTGCAAGCCTTCGCGCCTGTGGCCACTCTACGACATCAAGTTTGTGCTGCCCCTGACTGCCACAGCCGTGGTGACGGGCGAGTCCAAACTGGACTTGAAGCGTCTGATTGAAGTGAATTGTCTTGGACTTGCTGTGGTAGCGCTGTCTGCAGAGGATACCGAGACCCGAGAGGCGGGCTATTTTGTGGTTGACAAGGCGTATCAGTTGATTGAGGTACGTTGGGGCATCGTCTAGCTGCGGCACCTACATTTGCTGAGCTGACTAATCTTGCTGACACCAACGCAATTCCTCAAAGTCGTCGCCATCAAAGGAGCACAACCAAGTGATGCTACTCTTGGAAAGCCTGAAAAACGCAATCACAGATCGCGACAGCCCTCAACGAGTCCCCTCAATTGTAGCCCTCTTTGTCGCGCAGGCACTGATGGTTGTGATGAAGCCAGAAAACTCGCTGTATCCGCTGATCAACCGCTTCTTGCTGCAACGGCCCACAATTGACTTGGAGGTATGCGCCGTTTGGAGCACCGTCGCAGCTTACTCCGCACCACCACCTCCGTTTGTGTTTCTGTGGAAGCAGCCATCAACATCGTGCGAGCTGTCGCGACCAACCTCTGCTGGCAGTTTGGCATATCCGCGTGCCGCTTGAACGTAGGATGCTGATATGTCTGGTCATGATTATCCCTTGGCCATATCGCTGCGTCGGCTTCTTTTAGGACGTACCGATGTTTTACAGCTTGTTCTACTCACACAGCTCAGAGTTCCGGAAGGAACGCATCTGGATGCTGCGTCTGCTTTCGTGTGGTTTGAAAACATATGCGGTACGGATCAGCACGCTAGCTGCACACAGGATGCTAGCTGCACAATGTTGACTGCACTCGGTGCTTGAGCGCCCTATACCTCGCTTCACAAGCTCATCTCGTTCGTGATCAAATGTGTGCAGGATTATCGAATTTACAAGCGACGCCACGTCTTCGACATCGTGACGGGCTTTTTCCACTCAAGTCTCGCGGATGCACAGACCCGGAAGCTCGTGTTTGAGCTCATCTTCAAAGCGTCCTTCATCCCAGGAGTTATCGCCGACATGGCCAACCACAGCGGCCTGCTTGCTTTCTTCACGACATGCTCCAGCACTATTGCAGTTGCCTCCAAGAATGAGCTATCGTTAGCATTGCCGCGCCTCCTGACTCAAGTCGTGAAAGGCTGGGACATGAGAGACACGCCCGGAGCCAGTCTCTGGACCGACTCAATCGCCGCAACTGTCAAAGCAACGCTGGACACGGTCTGTCTGCAGTTCCAAGCTTGGGGCGTGCTTGCTCAATCGGCCACCTCAGCAGAAGAACTGGTATGGTGGTGCCAGATGCTCTTCAATGCAAGTTCTCTTCTGGCTGCCACGCTGCATCTTGCAAGCTCCACGGACCGACATAACTCAAGGCTGTTTGAGCCCGCCACTTTGCTGCAGCTGGTTCGCGCCCTCCAAGATGCACGACGGCTCTTGTCGTCCGCCACACCTGATCGCTCGACTGCAACCAACCAACACCAGCACGACCAAATGGACCCTGAAACCCTCTACAGCGTCGATCTCGATAGCTCGGCAATCCTGCAGGCTGCCTTTGATCAGTGTTTCTCGGCGCTGTGTCTGCTTGAAACAGGAAGCCTCGAAGCCATCGCAGCGATCCCAGACACAGGCGCGCTCTATGGCTTGATGGCATGGAGCGTCAGCGTCTTCCAAAGCCGCTCGGAAGCCTGGCAGCCCGATCATCTCGAGTCGTATTTGACATGGCTGCTCAGACTGCAAATCAAATTTGCCAGAGCCGGAGCGCGTTTACCAACAATCCGGTCAGCGAATCGCGGAGTTCAGGAAGAGCTCGAAGTTCAGACGACTCTTGTTGGACTGGTTCGGGTGCTTGCGCTTGCCGCAGCCACAAGGGGCCATGAACAGGCCCTCCGAACAAGCGCGCTGGCAGCCGCCAATCTCATCGCACTGACACAGACTCACGTTTCGGCGAGCCTGAAACGCAAGCATGTCGAGGACGACGATCCCAGCGACGGTCCCAGCGACACAGGTAGAGTGTGCGCCGTCTGCCGTCCGATACCGTGTCCAGAGTGTGAGACTAACTCGCCTCCTGTCCTGCATACATCCTCGGGCGAGAAGGTTTACAAGGACGGTTGATGGCCATTCTCGGCAAGCTGGCTCCCCTGACTGCCTCTCCATCACAGCTGATGGCGGAAGCAACTGAAAGCCATGTCCGTTGTGGCAGTCACTTGGTTTCGGAGTCGATTGCCGCGGTCGTTGGGTTCATGTGGATGGGCGGCGCCGACCCGGAGCGAAACGACTCTCTCTTCGCAATGCTGGACGAGTGCATATCCAGCAGCGTCGTGTCCGTCTAAACGCCACAATGGCGCATGATGGATCGGAACACCACGAGATGGCCTGGTGTGTCGCTAAATAGAAAGCGATATTCTCTGTCCCTGGGGTCGCCGCGTTTGATTCCCACAATATGAGCCAGAGCGCCATGCCTGAAACCGATGTCTCGCGCTGTGGAAATTCGTGCTGGGACAACCCCTCGCCAATGCACCGTTGTCCGCCACGACAGCCTCAATCAAACGTATGCATCTCCTATGGCTACGAGATCGTAGTCGATTCTGTATTGCCGTCGGCTGGCTTGCTGGCTTAAATCTCGGCAACTTTGCCTTTGATGTCAAAGTCAGCGCGTTTGTTGGAGGAGCCGTGATCGCCACCAATGCGGCTCCGATCCATCATCCGGTTCAGGTCCTCCTCTGTGAGCATCTCTTCGAGATCAATTTCCGAGGGCTCGTCGCCATCGGGTCTCTTGCGCTTTGCACCAGAACCGATCTCAGATGCCACAACAGACTCGGTGCTGGCGGCATCTTCGGTGAGAAGCATCGCCAGGTCTTCCAAGTTCGTGATCCTTGTGGACTTTTTGTAGTAGCTGGAGCTGCCCTTAAAGTGCTCTGTATGGCGACACCCAGGCCGCCGGTGCGCCAGACGGTTCTTGTTAGAGGAGCGTGTTCTGAGCGCAACTTAGAGTCGCTGAAACCAGGGGGTGGTGCAGCAGATCGCCGCAGCAAGCTTCGTCGGGAGGTCAGCCAACGCACCTTTATGAATAACAAGCTGCTCGAGCTTGCGTTTGGACATGGCCCTCTCTTGGATCCTGTTCTCGACTGTGCCGGTGGTAATGAATCTATACACGAACACAGGCTTGGTTTGCCCAATCCGATGGACGCGGTCCTGTCGAACAGGCGGGGCGAGCAATACACGGTAATATCAACAACTGAGTCAGTCCTGGCCGACAGTGATCGATGGCGATCGCAGAGAGTGCCGCTTGTCGTGCCAAGACCATAGTATTCTCGTGGATAGACAGGGACTCGCATTGCATGGAGCTCATGGCCCTTACCTGCGCCTGGAGATCCATTTGCGGGTTCCAGTCCGAGTCGTATATGATGACCGTGTCGGCAGCGGTGAGGTTGATGCCCAGGCCTCCAGCCCGAGTGCTCAGCAAAAACAGCTTGATACTTGGATCGCTGTTGAATTCGTCCATCTGTCCGGGCCACACACACCATAAGCACAGCGGATCAGTCATTGAGCGGACGGTGAGCGCCGGTCAAATCGTGGGGCTCGCTCTCATTGACGCTGTGGCTGTGGCGCGTTGCGTTGCTTCACAGGCGCTGTGTTTGTTAACGTCAGGATCGTGCCTAGCATACCTGCTTCTTCCGGTCGCTGATCGACACATGACCGTCGATCCGACAGAACTTCCATTTCTTTTCGTACTCGCACCAGTCCGCGATGATGTCCAACATCTTGCGCATCTGAGAGAAAATCAGGACCTTGTGGCCGTCGCGGAAGAGTTTTGGCAGCATTCGCTCCAGAAGCATCATCTTTCCGGAGGTAGCCACAATCTCGGGGAGTCGACGGGTCCTTTTCTGCCTCGATCCGGATCTGGATGCTTCACCGCGATGGACGAGGCTGCCCTCGTATACGGAGTGGTGGGGATCGTGATACTCGGCTTTCTCATCGGCTCTCCGACCGTTCGCGACGGGAACCTCGTCCTCCTGCTCGCTCTCGTCCCCATCTGTCGAGCTTTCGTCGTCGTCGTCAGGCAAATCAAACAGATATGTGTGATTGCAGATCTTTCTGAGTTGCATGATCAAGTTCTGCAGATTGAGTCGGCTGATTGCCTTGGCTTCAAAGAGAACATCGACACATTGGATTACAACCGAGGTGTCGATATGTGCAAGCTGACTGATTCAATCTGCTGGTACAAACCTGGGCCTTTGCGAGGTGCGGTGCTCGATACAGCCCTGCTCTTGACAGCTTCGTGACTCGAGTTGTCGAGACTCGCAAAGTATCGACGGTCACTTAGTTCCTCGTAGTTCCTGCGGTCGATCTGACCGCGCTGCGACCGCGTCCGTAACTCGACAGTCTCTTCGTCATTGCCGCTGCTTGCATCATTGCCTGCAACCGCACGAGGAGCCTCTTGCTGCGTGTCTCGCAAGAGCACGTCGCGCAAGCCTGAGACACCGCACAGGGCAGCAGAGTAAAGCTCCTTCTGTCGATTTGTCATAGGGGCGTACACGATGAACTCCTTCTTTGGCGGCAGAAATTTTTCCACTGCCACATTAGTATGGAGCCACATGGCAAGTCAGTACCTGAAACCTTAGCACAGACAGCGTCGATCCAGTGCCAGTAGAGTCTGTCGGTACACGGCCGTTTGCCAAGTTTGCAAGGCTTGTCACAACCCAAGCTCCAGAATCATCCCTACCTTCGCTCTTCACTCGACGCAGCAAGAAGGGCTTCAGGATGTTGTGGAGGTTGCTGACGACCGATTCCTTGCTCTCGCGGTCCAGGATTTTCTCCTTGTCGGCTTCGTTCGAGTTGCTCTCGAAGAAATCAAAGCTGATATGGACACAAACAAGGTATGTTGGAGCGATTTCTGGTGCCCAGTCCTGAAAGACATCCAGTGATGCGTTTGCGACACAGACCGAGACACTTACAGATCCTGGAAAGCCCCGAGGTCGTCAAATATATCTGGCATCAAAAAATTTAGCAGCGACCACAGCTCCGAGAGATTATTCTGGCGATATACAACTGAAAGTTAGGGAGTCGCTGCAGAGGCCGTGGACGCATCCTGCAGAGGCCATGGGCACATGCTTTGGGCGAATGCGCGGTATATCGATGCCAACCTGCAGGGGAGTGCCAGTGAGAAGCAGTCGGTTGGCGCTCGTGTATTTCTTGAGCTCCTGGATCAACCGACAGTTCAGGTTCTTGAGACGATGTCCCTCGTCAACGACAATGTACTTCCATGCATAGCGCTGGAGGTGCTTTCGATCTCGCATGCTGATGTCAAAGCTTGTGACGATGATTGGAAACCTCTCATCGAATTTGCCCATTTGCTCCTTTCGCAGTTGCGCGCGAGTTGGCGGATCTCCATGATACAGAAGGACAGGTATACTTGGCGCAAACCTTGAGCAATTTGGCCGGGATGAGAACACGCTCGGGCGAGGCACGGCACAATTGCAAAGGGGAGAACGGCGACCCACCTCTTGATTTCGTTGACCCAGTTATCGAGAGTGCTGAGTGGGGAAACGACCAAGAACGGCCCCATGACCTTGTTCTCCCGCAAGTGCGCAAAGAATGAGATGGTCTGCAGGGTCTGTCGGTCGCCGGCGATAGAAACGTCTCGAGTGAGTGCAAACGATCGACAGAGCTCTGTACGTGTGCATCGCTCCCCAAGATCAAGTAACCCAATGGCAATGGCCAGTGGGTCTGAATGGAATCGGAGCCCGAGCAGCATACTTTGCCAAGACCCATCTCATCGGCAAGGATGCCGTTGAGGCCATTCTCGTAGAGACTGATGAGCCACTCCATGCCGACAAGCTGGTACTCGCGCATGACACATCCAGTCACCAGAACAGGCTGGCGCTCCCCGGGCTTGCGCTTGGCGGCGACCACTGGGGCGTCGATGGCGGCTGGATCCTTGTCTGTCTTGGCCTTGGAAGGACGTCCTCGTCGCTTGGGCTGGAAGGCAACCGACAGCACGTTTGAGTTAGCCAAGAGGAAGCCAAGGGAGACAGCAATCAGAGGCTGAAGAAACGGCTCACCTGGCCGGACTCTGGCTCTATCGGGTCGTTGACATTTGTCGGAGCGGCGCTCGAGTCCCCATCCCCAAGCACCGGCTCGCTGCTGCGGGCGGCCTTGGCGATCTGCTCCTTTTGACGAGCCTCCAGCTTGGTGGCCAGCCAGTCGGAATAGACGCCGGTCCGGGTGAGCAGGAAGTGCAGCCGCTTCATGCGCTCCTCCCGTTCCATGAGATAGAGCTGATTCTTGGACTGTCAAGTGGATCGATGTGTCAGCCCGCTATCTCGTCGGTCTCGTCGGTCTCGTCGGTCTCGTCGGTCTCGTCGGTCTCGTCGGTCTCGTCTATCCGTCAGCGCAAAATGAACAGAAGCAGCAGATATCGGTTCCCATTGGATCATGCGATCGCTGCCCGGAAAGCCTCTACCAGGCAGATCGGCACCGTCGAATCTGGCCGAAATGCTCGCTCGGGCGCTGCGATACCCGCTGCTGTCCGACTCACCAAGTCATAGGTGACGCCATCGGCGGTGTCGTCCATGTCGATAGTTTTTGCAACAGCTCCGGTGGACGTGGTTTGCCGAGAGAGTCTGTCGGCCGGATCTTGGCCCGATTCGAGTGCGGGAGTCATCAGAGGCGGGAGTCGCTGTTGATGGGAGAGAGAGCGGGCGGGACGAACTGCGCAACGATCGGGTGCGGGAAAACGGCGAGCCGCCAAAGCAGCGCAGTCGGCGGCTGATTGGGCGGGTGGCGCGAAAAGTATCCAGACGATGCACCAGCAGCCGGCCCTTGAGCCCATTGGATTTCCTGCACCAGCACCATCCGGAGGAGCCGCAGTTGTGCTGAAATCGCCAGCACCCATACACGATCTGCTGCAATAACACCCGCACTCACAAGGCACCAGTTCGCACGGCTCGCTCTCGCTGCTCTCGCTGCTCTCGGCTGAAATCGCGTCGAGACTCATCGGCATTTTCTCGTGAGGCACTTTTCGCGAGGCATTTCTCGTGAGGCTGCGACCTCGGCCCATTGTCCACATCAAGCTATCGCGGTTATCACAAATATCGCCATGTCGACATCAAATCTCGGCTCGCGCGCGCTGTCAAACTCGTCTCTAAGCTCGCTTCCCAGCATGGGGGGCGTGTCTAACCGGCGAACGTCTGGGCCGTTCCCCTCAAGCGTAAGTGCGTTGATATCCTTTCTTGTATCGGAGGAAACGGCTCTCACACATATCACGTACCTCATGCTTCCCTGCAACCGATCTCCTCAGACAACTATCAGCTCTGAGCTATCGCTATCAAAATCGCAGTTATCGAAACGCGGTACCATCGGCAGCGGCATGCTCTCCAAGTCTGAGCTCGCAGCACTCTCAAATGCGAGCCTTCGACAGTCGGGCAGCCTCCACTCGCTCTACATTGAGTCGAGCATGGCCGCCGACTTGCTTTCCTCGGGCAGAAAGGGAGGGAAGCTTGGTATGTGTTGCATCAGCGCGTGTTCTGCAATGATGGTCCTGCTTGTTTGCTCCAAGACTCCAATGTCGGCCGCGACGCAGTGTGTGCCGTCGACAAAGCACTAAAACCCAATGATCGCGCAGGCTCACTCGGAAACCTCACCGGGCATACGGCTCCAAGGGAACCCCTTGTCACAGGCATGCTCAAACCGCGGTTTTCACTTAGGTGTGGCAGAAAGCCCCACGAATGCCAAGGCTGTCGCTGCTCTGTGCTGTGGGTCTGTGGGCTCGAGGGAATTCGTTGAACCAGAACCATGATGCATGAGATTCGCTAAGCTAGCCTCACCGGGGAATCAGAGTAGTATCGGAAACATCCAGGGGTTTGGTCTTGAGCACGACGGCAATCGTCGCATCCATCCTCCTCAGTCACCAACGTCTCGCTCTATCTCCAGAACGAGCGCCGAGATCTTCATCGCAAGATTTTCCCCCGACGAAGGCTCTTTGGCAGTCGGATACGGAGACGCCACGATTTCTGTGCGTTGGTCATTGGCAGCTCACTGTTGCCAAGGGAACTTGCTGGATGCCGATCGTGAGCCATTGGGGGAGGACATGCCTCGACAGCGGCTTCTGATTCCCAGCCGATTGTCTCTCCAAGCAGGCGCGAATACTGACCTGCTACTATACATACATCCACCTCAGATTATATTGACGAGCTCAGGCTCTGTCATGCGAACACTGACTCCACCGGGCAACTATCTCAAGGCACCGTGCACGACGCTCTACTTTCGGCCGACCAACCCCTCCTACAAGAACCAGAACATTCTCGTGGCTGGGTGTAAAGTATTTCGAATGGCATAAGCTGTCGATATGGCATCAACACCTTCTCTCGCCAACATCCGAGACTGAGACACTGGGACGGCGGCTTTGATACATCTGGCACAGATTCGGAGGGAAAGATCATCTTCTGGCATTACACGACCGGTCAGATTGTCAAAGTCGTTGACACCGGCGACGACCAAGTCAACTGCATCACATACTCGCTGGACGGGGCGAGGTTTGCGATGGGTGGCAGCGAGGGAACAGTGACTGTTTTCGATGGATTCACATCCCAAAAGGCAATGACTCTGACGCTTGGGTGAGTCGCCGTTCTCGATCGCCCATGCTGCAGTACGATGTGATGCGATGTGACGAGATGTAATATCCCGGTCCAGCCTTGCTCTGCCTTCGCCTTGGCTGACTGGTCTCATTTTCTCTCTCAGACAAGTCAATGTGACTTCTGGCCACTCGAATCGCATATTTTCAGTCCGATTTCATCCCAAAGAGCCCCACTCGATAATGAGCGCGGGGTGGGACAATACTGTCCAGGTATGTTCTGAGCGAACGAACAGCGGCGCCAGTCCTTCGCGGTTTGTGGCCTGGGGCTGGGTCATGCAGCGCTGCATTGAGACCGACAGATCCACAAACGATCCTGACGCTGGCTGCACCATTCAGATCTGGGATACTCGAATACAACGCTCCGTCCGCAGCATATATGGTCCGCATATCTGTGCCGACTCGATCGATTTTGACGACTCGGGAGACCGGATTCTCACGGGCTCGTACTCGAAGGAAAATCCGATCCAGGTGCGGCTGATGAGATGCATTTTCTGGTGTGCAATATCTAAGCTGACCTATGGGTGGACTGATCGTGGACTGATGGGTGGACTGATCGTGGACTGACAGATGACACGTCGCTCAGATATGGTCATGGAGTCAGGCACAGGTCACAGATACAATTCCGTGGTCAATACTGGAACTCAGCGAGCGAAAGCCGTGTCTGCTCTACGCAGCTCAGTTCAGCCACAGCCCGGAAAGCTCGATCCGCAACAGATTCGTACTGGCTGCTGGAGGCGGCGGGGCAAACGAAATGAGGATTTACGAGACACAATCGAAGAGGGTAAGTTCAAACCTCCTCTCTTTGCCACTGCACTACCGGTCAAGAAACTTGTCACGAGCCGCTCAGGGCTGCTGAAACGATGAGCTCCCGTGCCACAGCCAGCTTATACATGTTGTTTCAAATGAACCCACCCCACAGGCCGTGGCGATGGTTCAGAACTTGACCAGTCCCGTCTTTACCGCCGCGTTCAGCCCAACCGACCAAATGGTTGCTCTGGGCGGAGGCGCTAGCAAGACCATTTACGTCTACGACATGGAGTCACAGCTTCCAAAGGAATTTCTATATTGAGTCTTGCTTGCGGACGGAGGTCGATGATGCTCTATGGAGCCGCTCTGATTTGGTCTTGGTCTGTTTGTTATGCGTCGACGCTGGGTGTGGGCGGCCGCGGGATGTCATATCACGACTCATTCAACGCTGTAGTCTTTTTGAGCGCCAGTGAGAGCTGCAGCAAAGCTGTCGGATGTCTCACATCGAATACACGGTTGTTTCGGATGCAAGCGAGACATTCGACCAGGCGCTTGGCTCGCTGAGTGTTGACAGTGATCTGGTTTTGGGCTGCAAGTACCAATAATCGTTCAGAGCACCGGGGTGACCCGCATTTTATCGAATCAGCTGCAAGTGCCACAATCTCACACACTCTGCTGAGGCCGTGGACCACCATTATCTGGATTCGTGCCAACTCAACAGAGTCAAGAGCATCGCCATCGGTAGGTTCCGGCTCCCAGCGGCTGCAGGAAACACGGTGTCGACAAATATGCATATGCCAATGCAGCCCGTGCAGCCAGTGCAGCCCGTGCAGCCAGGGACAATCAGGGACAATCAGCTCCCATAGTCACAAGTGTCTTCCACTCCGCACCCAAACTCGTCCAAGTACTGGTCATGAATAACTCGCGGTGTCAGAGATGACTGTAAGGGGTCAGTGGGAGCCCGTGGCGGCCGAGTGATGCCCGAAAGCAGTAAAGCGCGACGATCTGAGTGAGAAGGAAGTTTGTCTTGGAGGAACTGTATTTTGACAACATCGGTTCACGGATTCACAACTACTCGGAATACAACGCGACCTCAAGGCCAGGGCAAGACTCTGTTGTTCGCGCAAGCCACGCAGCTCCATCGACCGTCTTGACGAGCGACTGACTCAGCATTAAGCGCTGAAGACTTGGAAAGACTGCGGTGTCGAGTGCCTGCAAGGACACGAGCGATGGCGGAAGGGCAAGCGCCAGGAGAGCGGGGAAATCCTGCGGGAGGCCTGCGACAGTCTTCAGCATCTTGCATTTGGACATGTTCAGATCAAGAAGTGATGGAAGATATACAGTCATGCCTTGTAAACTCTCGAGGTTGGCCGAAAGCTCCAGTCGCCGGAGTTCAGGGAGGGCTTCAGGCAGACCGACCAGGTTCTTGAGATGAACGGAAGCCTTCAGATTGAGATTCTCGAGCGAGTCCAGGGTTGCAGGAAGACCTTGCAGGCTGGTGAGCCTCCAAGGAGTACTCAGCATGCGCAGATTGGGTAGGTTCTGCGACATGCCCTTCAGGGAAGTAAGTTTGCCGGTGTCCATGTCGAGAAAGATCAAGTCCATGGATTCGGGCATTCCCTCCAGGCTTTCAAGCGAAGAAGGGACGACGAGACCTCCCAGTTGCGGCAATGTGCTGGGCCAGCTTGCAAATGTGGTGATGTGCTGGCAAGACGACATGTCGATCACGTTGAATGAGTTGGTGAACTGACCGAGCTCGACGAGGCTTTCCAGCGACGGAGGCAGAATGAGGGTGCTCCAGTTTGCCATGGTCGAAAGCCCCGCCAGGGATTTGAGTCGCCAGCAATCAGACAGGTCGAGCCTGTGCAGCGGCGGTAACGCCGCCTCGATCCCGTCGAGGCTTTCCAGGGATTGCGGCGGGCTGAACTCGCGCAGACTCGGCATGCTGGGGATGCATGTCCAGTCCCAGTACTGAGTAAACGATCCCGAGTTGAAGACCCGCAGCCGCTCGACCTGAGGGAGCTCGGCGGGCCAGCCCGAAAGCGAGGCAAAGGTGCAGTCGTATAAGCACAGATTTCGCTTGCCCAGCGTGACGAGCTGGAAGAGTTCGTGCGGCAGCAGCCGGAAGAACTGGTGGTTGTAAAAGAGAGGGTGCTGGCGAAACCGGATGATAACCACCCTCGAGCTGGCGGTTTGACTTCTGGCCTGCAGGATGCGCGCGCTGTCGAGAAGCTGGAACCGCTCTTGGTCCGACATCGAGCTTGGATATACCCGCTTCTGCCATATCAGCCACTCTTGATCATGAGAGCCTGGCCAGAGCTTGTTGCGGCCGTGGCAGTATCTCAGGACCCGCAACCAGAGCACCTTGCATCGGCAGAGCCCCCACCAGAGCCCAAACTCGATCTGGTGGATGGCCAGCGATCGGGGATAGAGCGGGTCGGGGCGGCTGCAGTAGCAATACAGCCCGCGAAGAACGACCAACACATTCACAGCGGGATGCACGTCCTTGAAGAAGCCCGAAGGGAGGCCCAGCAGCCGAACCAGGACGGAGTACCATGTTCTCGGACGATGGAGGATGGCTCTGGCTTGCTGGCTCGTTCGAAGAAGCCGGGTAAAGGTCGGCAGATCAAGAGCGCCGATGAAGGCGGTGTTTGAGAGCACAATGGGGAGGATATCATGGTTGAGAAGCGCAGATTCAGGGTGTTGGCCGAGCATTGGCGGCGGTTCGCTCGAGCGGTCTTGGTTGGGTCTGCGAAGGGTATGCACGGTGAAGGAGGCACCTGAGAGAGATGGACGCCGAGACGAATAGCCGGGGATGCCCTGAAGAGAAAGCCGAGAGAATGCCGAGAGAAAGCCGAGCGGGTCAGTCGATGGCCGCCCACGCGATATTCCATGAGCCGTCTCGGGGTCCTCTCGGACAACGAGAGGGAGGGCGAGAGAGAGAACCCTTGTCGTTGCTGGCCCAACATGCCCACGCCGACATCATGGAATGGCTGCATTGTCGTCCACATATGGTACTCGGCGAGGTGACGGCACACTGGCACGACGGCAGCATCCGCCTCGGAGGGCAGCTGCACGGGTCTCACTTCTGGTCGCAGCACGAGCAAGGACCGAGAGCGTGGGGGTTCTCGGCGGTTGGTCATGAGGGACATTTGACTTTCGGAGCTTGTTCGTCTGCAGGCCTCGTCGCTTTGCCCCCCAGCACCAGCACCCGCACCAGCACCAGCACCAGCACCAGCACCAGCACCAGCACCAGCACCAGCACCAGCACCAGCACCAGCACCAGCACCAGCACCAGCACCAGCACCAGCACCAGCACCAGCACCAGCACCAGCACCAGCACCAGCACCAGCACCAGCACCAGCACCAGCACCAGCACCAGCACCAGCACCAGCACCAGCACCAGCACCAGCACCAGCACCAGCACCAGCACCAGCACCAGCACCAGCACCAGCACCAACATGGATATCCAAGGCTTTCTGACCCCCGCGCAGCTCGAGCAGGTACGCATGCCCTGAAACAGCCCGGCTCTCGTCGTTGTCTTGATGACCCTCGATCCAGGTCAGGTCAGGCCAGGCCAGGCCGATCTGATCACCTCGCCATGCGCCTCAGTTCCAGCAAGATGGCTATCTGGTCATCCCCGACTTTTTCACCCTCGACGAAGCCAAGGCTCTGCGCGAGCGGGCCCTCCAGCTGCTGCAGGACATGGATCTGGCTAGCCATCCAAAGACTAGATTCTCGACAGGCATGAATGTACGCACATGCACTCGCACATTTTGCGGTGGTGGGGCAAATGAGCCGAACGGAGCTGGGTGCACCACGCCGTCAGCTCCTGGAAAGCCCGGCGACAACGGTAACTCAGACACCTGGATCTCTCGCACTCGACCGATAGGGATCCGAGCATGTCGGCGACGACTACTTTCTGACCTCGGGCGACAAGGTTCGCTTCTTCTTTGAGGAAGGCGCCTTTGACTCGGACGGCAACTTGGCGGTCGACAAGACCAAATCGATCAACAAGATCGGTCATGGTGAGCAGAAGCCGTCTCTCGGATAGCATATTGGACAAGGCCGTGTGGGCGAATCTCACCAGCGGCTTCCGACAGGACTGCATGAGCTGGACCCGCTCTTCCGAGCCTTTACAGTCAAGCCCGAGCTCAAAGGCATCGCCAAGTCGTGCGGATACACCGACCCGCGCGTGCTGCAGAGCATGGTGATCTGCAAGGTGAGAAGCGAAGACAGCGTCGTGGGGGGTGGATACGGATGCATCGGTCGATCCTGTTGGTCTTGTTTTCCATTTGGACCGAGCAGCTGATGCAAATTACCTGCGAACTCGATCGACTCGCTCGCCAACAGCAACCCAGAATCGGCGGAGAAGGTACGCTCACGAGCCGCCTCGGCGGCATCCTCCCGGCATCCTTCCGGCATTGCTTGTTGCTGCAAGCCCGAGAGAATACCCGGTGTGCTTTCGGGGTTCGCTGAGCGTCTCTGTCAATATCGCACGTCGCGAACAACACCGACAGTTCCTCCGCACCAAGACTCGACGTTTTTGTACACCGAGCCTCCGTCGGCCATGGGGTGCTGGTTTGCGCTGGAAGACTGCACGCCTGAGAATGGATGCATGTGGTTCGCCCCTGGCAGCCACAAGAGTAAGTCTTTTGGTTGATTTGGGCCTGGCATCGGTGTCGCACTGCGATACTGCTCATGCGATGTCGTTGGTCGCTGCCGACGAGTTGCTGCTGCTGCTGTGAGGAAGCCCTCGTGCGCATCTCGGGCTCTTCCGCTGGCGCTGCCCCCCGCGACACTGACATGGATTCCTCAACAGAGTGCGGCATCACCCAGCGGTTTGTGCGAAACCCAAACGGATCCGGAACCACCTTCATCCCGAACCCAGGCCACACCACTGCAATCGTTGGTCCAGAGGAGTATGTCTGTGCTCCAACCAAAGCCGGTACGAATCAGAGCCAGGGCATGGCCTCTCATGCAAACGTCGCTCGATAGCGACAGGAACCAAGGATCGTGGAGAGCGGCTACTGATGGGAGCGAGTTGATCTTTTGCTTTTGCTGATTTTATTCTTCCGCTGGCGGCGACCTCAGGGAGCCTGGTGCTCATTCATGGACAGGTCCAGCTCAAATCGGGCCATAACACTTCCGACAAGAGCCGATTCATCTACACCTTCCACATGATTGAGGGGACTCGTCTGTATGACGAACGGAACTGGTACGAGCAGCCTGAGCGAGTATGGAAGGAGCGAGAGACCGCATTGATGGCGGCTGCAGGGCGATATAGGCGATCCACCAACCGTCTCCCCAAGCAATCTGCACTGCAACGTTCTGATGTCTGGATGACTTGTGCTTGCAAGACATGCGATGTTAACCTGTGTCTGTGTACTGCGATCCGACAGGCTCCAGCCCGGCCCCGCTGGATTTACCCGGCTCTATACCGCCTGAGGAATGGAATCGGCAGGATATATTCTTGGGTATGAGCGGGCGACAAGAACAGTGATTGTCCTTCCAAGATATGCCCACCCGTCACTACCTCGAGGTCAACTGTCTGAGGAGGGGGGATTACAGAGCAAAGCACAAATAAAAAAGCTGGGGGGGGGGACTATATCGAATCATTGTAGTCGAATCATTGTAGTCGAATCATTGTAGTCGACTCATTGTAGTAGAATCATTGCAGTAGAATCATTGCAGTTGGAATAAATACTAACACGACTTGAGAACGGTCTCGATCTCCGCTCAAGATAGCGTCCGCTTCAAGTCACAGCCAAAAGGATGGGAGAGAGCGGGGTGGTCGGCTGTGCTCACATCACCGCACACTGGCTCTTGTCCTCGCCGAGGGACGGTGGACCACTGAGGGGAATGGGGAGGGTCTTGGATGTGTCGTTCGAAAGGTCGTCTCCGGAGCTCTCCAGCCCGTCGACCGAGTCCATATACGTGCTCAGCTGCGTAAGAGTCGCATCATCCCGCAGGAGCGGAGTCACCCGCGACGAGTTCAGCGGCTGCCGAAACTTGGAGAGTCCGATCGAGTACAGGTTGGCCCACCAGACCTTGGATGGCGATTCGTATGTCTTTCCGGCATCGACACCGCCATGTCTATCTTTTGAAACAGCAGAGCCAGCGGAAGGACTCTTGGGGGGCTTGGGCTCAAGTGACAAAAGCGAGGCACCGGCTTGAGGGTAGCTGAACTGGCTCCCGTAGGACTGATAAGCGGGGCCAAGCAGCTCGATCGTCGACATGCCCAGCGCCAAGCGACCCAGACTGGGATTCGGACTGGGGGCGGATGCAGCCGGGGCGGCTTTGAGGTTCACTTCGCTTGAGATGATGTCGACGATGCTCTCCTCGCTGCCGCGTAGCTGCGAGGACTGGTCGCCAAGTGCCAGGGCGCTGTCGTGGACACTGTCCGCGACTCCACTCACGGCTGGAGCCTCGGCGGCCGCTCCGAGAGCCAGCAGAGGGAACTGGCCTGGTTGAGGATAGGAGAACGAGTTTCCGTAGCTTTGGTAGTGCGAACCAAGGAGCTCGATGGTGGACAGATCGAGGATCTTGGAGTGTGGGTTGGCAGGCTCATCTGGCATCGCTTGGACAGGATAGGTATCCGAGTGGATACTCGGCGGCAGTGTGGCGCCAGGGCCACTGACGGGGGCAGCCTCAGGTGCAACCAGAGCGGCCTCATCACCCAGAGCGCGGTCGAGATTGAGAATGCTTTCAGAGGTGGCGGCCTTGGGATAGGCAAAGGAGCTGTTGGTGGAGCGATAGGCCGCACCCAGGAGCTCGACGGTCGAGATGTTGAGCAGCTGGGACGGGTTCAGATCCGAATCGGGGCTTTTGAGCAAATTGCTGTGCTCGAAGGATGGCGCGGTGGACAAATCGAGCTCTCTGTCGGGCTCTTCGATGGCCACATGGACAGTTGGTCGCTCTGGGGCGGCCTCGACAGTCGAATCAAGCACCTCGACATCGCCGAGCTGATCGATCGAAAGCAGCGAGTGCGAACCGTGTTGGGGATAGGTATAGGTCGATCCGTAGGACTGGTAGGCAGCTCCAAGAAGCTCGACCGTAGAGAGGTTGCGGATGAGCGATTCGTTGGCAAGGAGGCTTGGAGAGGACGCCGAGACAAGCTCGGATGATGAGGGCAGAGAAGACCGAGGCTCACAAAGCGAAGGCTCGCCGTGTTCGTTGCTGAGATCGCGGGGAGCGAGATTGTGCGATGGAGTAGCATCGCAAGCGAGTTCGGTGGCATCGGGCTGGTCAGGAGACATGGCTCCCAGGCTCAGGCTCAGGTCCAGGTCGAGGCTCAACAACGGGAGGCTTCCGGGCTGGGGATACGAGAATTGGTTGCCGTAGGATTGGTAGGATTTTCCCAAAAGCTCAACCGTCGACAAGTCACAGACCCGGGAGACGACAGCCACGGTTGAGTCGTCGGCGAGCTCTTCCGACTCTGAATCGGGTTTGGAATCGATGTCGAGGCTCAAGTCCAGGAGCGAGAGCGTGCCCGGGTTGGGATAGGCAAACGAGCCGCCGAAGCTCTGGTAGGCCGGTCCCATCAGCTCAACGGTAGAGATGCCGTCCAGCCGCGAGAGCTGTGCAGGATGCATGGCGACAGCAGCAAGGCCATCGACAGGCTCGGTCGGAGCGGCAGGCGTGGGAACAGGACTGGATACCGCCGAGGAGGCGGACGAGCAGGACATCGAGACAGGATGGGCAGGTTTGGAAACGTCCTGCAGACCGAGAAGAGAAATCGAGTCGCTGGCTCGGGGATACGCGAAGCTGTCGCTCCGGAAGCCACCGCCGAGCAGCTCGGCAGTCGAGAGGCCGACCAGGATCGAGGGAGGGAGATCCGAGACCGAAGCCTCGCCATCGAGAGGCTCGAGCAAATCGGATGGCTCGGTCTCGGAGCAGGCAACCGAAGGAGCAGACTCGACAAGATCGGAGCTGCAGAGGGTCTCGCTGGAAAGGTTCTGGGCAACGGCGACTGGGTGCTTGTTGCTGTCGGGCAGGAGAGGGGGAGACGAAGGCTTGGCCAGGATTTGGAGAGCATCATCCACCATCGAGACATCGGAGACACGCAGCGAGAGCTCGCTGCTGCCGACAGCGGCACCATCGGCCTCGTCGGCTTGGTCAAGATCGAGCAGCGACATGCCGGACTGGGGGTAAGAGTACTGGTTTCCGTAAGACTGGTACGCGGAGCCCAGCAGCTCGACAGTCGAAATCTGGGCCAGCACAGTTTCGTGGGACTCGGCGATGGCCCCAGAGTCATGGCGAGCGGATGGGTCCATGGTACTGGTGAGAGTTGTATCGACCAACGGGGGAGTTGGATGGAATCGGGTGGGGGGGGAGGGCTGGAATGGCGATTGGATTCGGGCAGATGGTGAGACGCCGACAGAGGCAGCGAGGCCAGGCCAGACGCGAGACGCAGATGCTCCCGATAGAAGGCAGCTGACGACGGGCAATAAAGCAGCGAGCGGCCAAGGGACGTACCAGATTCGAGCAGGACGTTGAGGAACGGCGAGCAGACGAGGGACGAGGCCGCGAAGGAAGGCTTATGAGTCGGCAGGCAGGCCACGAAAGAGGAAAGGGGCGGGTCAGCGGGCGAGAGGGCGCCCAGGGACAAGGTCGCTCCGCTCACAAGAGCTCTGCAGCGAATGTGTCGCGCGTGCAGGCCCTCTTCTTGTGGCGGACGGGGCCAGGCGCGGAGCGACGGCGCGCGAGCGGGTCTCTCATGAACATGCGATGTTGGTTTCAGAGGGCGCTGGTTCGCGAGGACGCTTGCTGGTCTCAGGAGAGCCGAGCAGGCAAAGGTGGTCGTCGCGGACAACGCCTCGGAACAACGGCTGCAGGCAGCTCGAACGTTGCCCCGTTGACTGCGATGTGCATTCGACGCTGAGCATTCGACGCTGCGCTTGGCACTGTGCGTTCGACGGTGCTGCACAGCCACAGCCGACAAAGCCGTGCAGAGCACAGGGGCAATCGACAGCACAACGCACGCAAATGCCGTGTAAACAATATCGCTTTGCCGCGCACAAGCACATACACCACACACGCGATCCGTCGCACACGCACACCATATCAGGCTGGCCAAGGTCGATTTTGGGCGCTCAGCAGCGCACATGGCCATGCCATGGCCGGTGACTGGCGCTCCCATTGGCCAGCCATTGGCCAGCGGGTGAGGCACCGCGCGTCACGGCCATGCCATGGCCCTGGTCATCATGGTCATGCAAAACAGTGTATTGCTTTGGTTAGAACATTTTGTATTGGGAGTCAAAAATGCCGATGGCGGGGAGGGCATGCAGTTGAGAGAGGGCGTGGGATTTAAGGTAATAAATACGGGTTGGAGGCGATAGACACTCGCGGGGGGGGGAGCAAGAAAATACAAACAGCTTCTGCGCCTCACGATCAACGCAAGTGGATAGGGGAGCCCTATCGCAGCGGGAGAGAAGCAGTTCGCGAGCTATCGCCAAGTGCATATGGCGGCGTGGGGGGGGGGAGAGTTCGCTACAATAAATACGAGTCGCAGTGCCTGCACGAGTCGATGCATACCGAGCCAACAGAACCGGTCTGTCGCCAGGTTCCCAGGGGCCAGGCCATATGCTGGCGCAACTGGGGGGGGGGACCCGGAAGCGACTACTGGATGATGATGCTGGCTCGGAATGGCTCCTCATACGGTTGGCTGCTGACAACGTTGGCCACCTGAAGATTGCAACACACGGATCAGCATTAGCAACAATGATAATGACAATGACATGACATGACTCGAGAGGACCACGCCGGCCGCCAAATAATACACACACCCGCACGTATACACTCTTTCGATAGTGAGGGCTTACCCAGCATTCAATTTGCTTGGACTTTGTAAGCCACTGCGGATCGCGGCAGTTGTCAAAGCTCTTGCTCAGCCCGTTTGTGCTGGGCAGAGATGCGGAGGGCTCCATAGCCTGGAGCATGGATCGGAGCACGGACACAAGGGCCTGGCGGTCGAGGCGAGAGCGGGGGTGAGGTCACAGTCAGGGAACAGCAACCACATCCAACAATAGGATAACCACATCATCGCATGCCAGCCAAAAGCCAGCCAGGTCGCTTTGGGGCGACACTCACCATGGTGTACGATGAGGACTCGGCCAATTGTGTGGGCTTGATCAAGAGGGAGTTTCTTGTTTTCGTGTTCAGCTCATGGAGGAGCGAAAGGGGAAGCTGCGAGGAGAGAGAGAGATCAGTCACAGGCGCCGAGTGGCAAGGTATAGCTGCGATCCAGCCGACTTACCTTTGTATTAGTGAAGGGATGAACCACGACGCTGATTTGGCGCTCGAGTTGGATTCCACAGTTCTGTAGCAGAAGGCACGGATACAACGCCATTAGCCTTTGAGTACCGGACACTCCCTGGTGGCAGACGGGCTGCTCGGCTGCACTATGCTACATACCGAGGGCGTGGCCACCATTTCGAGAATGTAGGTTTCGAGATTTCTGCTCGACAGGCGGTTAGACACGAGAGAATTACGTGCGCTGTTATTATTGTTGCCGGCAGGCTTGATGGCCTCATGGGCATCATTGCAGAGAAATGTGCGACAGGATTCGGTCTTGCACATAGACAAAATAGCCTGGGTCGAGCAGGTGAGCAAAGACGAGTTAGCAGAGGTCAAAGCCGATCGATACGGAGGGAGACCCTCCCAACACGCACCCACACTTGGTGGAGCACGACCGGGACAACCAAATGGATCGAAAGGTGCAGCAAGATGAGCGAGATGGGCGAGATGAGCGAGATGAGCGGGTGGGAGCCGCAGGGTCTTACCTTGTGATACGATTCAGTGAACATGCTCAACTGCTCGTGAACCGCAGTGTTACGGTGTTCGGCAATCGAGGCAGTTCTCTGCATGTTGACGTTCTCGAAGAACGACGGTGCTTGTGTAGCACGGTTGACCATGGTGCGAGAGGAGATCACCGTACAAGTGCGAATGATTTCGGGCGGGCCGATGACAGGGGCCTCGAAAGGAGGGGGAGATCCCAGGACCGGAGCGCATTGATGCGGCGCTTCGTTGGCGACGGGAATGGCGACGATAGCTGGGGCGCTAAAGGGCGAGCCGCAGCGGGGGGACTGTTGCTGCGAGTGCAGTTGCGGTTGCTGCTCCTCGGGTTGAGGAAGCACATGAGGGATATTGGGCAGCGGTGAGACGCGGTGGTGGTCATTGCCCTGGCGCTTGGCCAGGGCCTTGATTTTCAAAAGCATGGTCTGATTAAAGGATTTGCACTTCTGAACGAAGCGCATGAGTTTTTGGCGAGCAGGATGGTCTTGTTTGGCGTGCATGGTGGAGGGCACAAAGCGGTGCAGGACAGGAAAGGGCAGGGCGGGACAGTAAAACTAGGGTGGGTTGAGGCCAGAGAGGATTTGGGGGTATTTGCAAAGGAGAGGAGAGGTGGATGTCGGGCTGTCGAAGGAGCGGCTGTTGTTCGTTCGGGCAGCGACGGGGGGGGCTGTGGGGAGTGTGCTCGCGAGACAGCGAGCGGGACAGCACAACAACGAAACGAAAGGAACGAGAATAGGCGCAGGAGGTGGCCTATGCGGGGCAACCCAGACGGGAGGCGAAGGTGAGCGGGGCGGCTCGGACAGGGCAGACAGATCCAGGAGACGAGAGACGGGCGTGCCGATGGAAGGGCAGGCCGCCAGGAAGGGGTTATAACCGCGGAGAGCCGCAGGAGAGCCGTGCGGGAGGCAAACGCAAGCCCGACGCAAGCCCGACGCGAAAAAAAGTAAGAGGCCGCAGAAGGGACCAACTGGAGCCCCGGCGGGTCACTGGGTCCCCCACCTGCCGGGCGCGCCGTCGCGGTGGGGCGCGGCAAGCCGCCGGCGCACAGTCTGTGTGGCGAGTGTGTGTGTGCGTGCTGCTGTGCTGTGTCGCTCTGTGCTGGCCTGCGCTGACATGCTGTGTGACGCACGGGCGAGCGCGGCATCCACCACACCCACCACACCCCGCCGTTGTCTCTGCCGTTGTCTCTGCCGCTGCATGCTCTGTCCTGTGCTCCCCAGCCAGCGCACCGGCTTCGACAGACTCTGTGGGCCGCCAGCTGTGTCCAGACCGCGGTTGCTGTGTCGTTTGTGCGGCGCTTGTGGCGGCGACGTCGCTGCTGGCCGCCACAGTGTCTGTCGACGCGCTGGCGCGCCTCGCGTTGGTGCGCCTCTGTCCGTTACCGCCTCCCGTACCCGTCAGCGCAGGGGGTCGCGTGCACTCGCAGCCCCACAGTCCGTGTGCGTCGCGCCGCGCCCAGCCGACGCGCTCGCCGCGCAAACACACCCGGCCCCTGCTCATCCGGCCTCACCTGTGGTTCCGCCGGTGACGCGCCGTGACCGATGCCGACCCCTGCCGACTGGTCCGTCCGCCCTGCCACCTGGCTGGGCCGAGGCGCCTGTCCGCGATGACTCGCTCGCGCCCTGCAATTGCGTCTGTCTGCCGGCATGTCCGTTGGCCTGCCACCTGCCACCCGCAACCACCCAACACGCCCCTCGCCGCTTCGGACACTTGCGTGCATCGCTGACTGAGCAAGCACAGCACCATCCAATCCGCATCCTCGCTGCTTGGCGCGGCGTCCCTCCCATTATCAAACCCGGAGGCGACGCTGCCAGGGCTCGGTGGCCCGCCGAAACCGCCTCGCCGCCTTCACTCCAGCATCGGTGCCGCATCTCAGACTCAAACCTTCTGTTGAGGTCGAGGCATGGGCTGGCGGGCTGGCCGCGAGCCGTCGTAACATTAAAGCATGTGTCGGGCCGGAGAGATCCGCGTGCCAGCAAGACGCCGTCGATGAGCTGGCATCACGCCTGCGGGGGGCATCAGCATCCGCGGTGAGCTGGATCTGCACCTGTCTTGGCGTGTCATTGCTTGTCAATGGTGTCGCAGCCAAGGCCTGTTGAGGATGGAGGACGACGGGCTCCATCGCATGAGCAGAGTAGCCCGCAGCCCTCCATGCCAATATCCGCAGCGTCACAATCCCTGTCGGCCGACACTCGCCTATCGGGCGGGTGCGTCGCAGCAGCGATTGCATGACCACAGCGACTCGACGCGCAGCATCCAAGACGATGAAAAGGAACGCCTGCCTCGCTCTGATGTCTTGCTGCTGCTCTGTCTTGCTGCTCTGTCCCCTCATCCCGTTGATCCCGACTCTTCCTCCCCCGCCATGTTTGTCTATTCGACCCGTCCATACACCTCGTACTCGGGTGCTTGCAAGGACATCCCCGCCGCCGTCATCGAGGGCAAGCGCCTGGTGCTGGTCCCCTTTGACGAGTCGGTCCCCGTCGAGGACTCGGTGCTGATGCACCAATACTCGTGTCTCGACGAGGATCTTTATGCCCTGATGCCCTTTGATGCTCCAGAGACCCACGACATCTTCCGCAACACCCTCCTGCTCGAAAACTGGACCCACAACCCGACCCGGCTGCCCTTTGTCATCCGCGACAGGGCCAACAACAGCGTCGTCGGTCTCATATGCTACCTGAGCCTGCAGGCTGCCTACAAAACCATCGAGATCGGCCAGATCTGGACCGCTGGACCCTACCAGGGCCAGAAGGTGGCGCTGGAGGCCACCCACCTGCTGATGCGATATGCCATGGACCAAGGCTTCGTCCGGATTGAGTGGAAGGTAACGATCGCACCATCGGTGCGGTTGACTGCAGGGCTTCGTCAAAGGTTGGCCGCCGAGGGCGTTGGCAGAGGTTGGCCGTTGGGTCATGGCTCTGGTGCATCCCACGAGCACAATCTCCCGGACTGCATCGCCGTCGGCGCTGCCGATAAGTGCTGGCACGGCGCCCAGATCACCAGCCGCCGAGGCAACAGAGTCGGATGTCCCGTTGTTGACTCATCTGCGCCGCATGCGGCATGTCCAGGGGGGGAATCGACTCACCTGTCGCCGCGCCTGCCGTTGACTCACTGGATCTGGGTCTGGGTCGCTGACTCATCTTCTCTCGGCTCGATCATGATCGGCAATCCCTGTGCAATCGCCTTCCTGGCTCCGTCATCCGCGGCCCGCCAGACCCACCACCTGAACGAGGCCAGCAAGGCCGCCGCCCTCAGCGCCGGCTTCATCTACGAAGGCACCTTCCGAAAGCACATGTTCTACAAGGGGCAGTTCAGACACACCTTCTACTACGCCATCATCGACGACGACTACGACAAAGTCAAGGCCATCATGGACGAAAAATCCGCCCAGCTCCTCCCGTTGCAACGCCGCAACACCCGGGTCGCGTAGACAGACCGCTGGATGCAATCTATGCGCAACTTGATCCGACCCACTCGCTTGCTCCGGTCCGCTCGTACAGGCCTGTCCGGCTCCTTGAATCTACTCCGACACGACAGATAATCTCAAGTCAGCAGAGAAACTCGGGACAGAATTGGATATTGCTATGGTATTCCACAAGGGATGTGGGTTCAATCGGCGAGGAGGCAGCGCAGAGTAGCCAGCGAGAGGCTGGGTGGGGGCCGAGACGACACGGAAGGAAAGTGAGTGGGGAAGTGGGAATACCAGCGACAAATGCCATAGCACAGAAGGTGGACGGGGCGCGCCCACATGAACGTCTATCAAAGTTACAACACAGCATCACCAGCACATCTAAATACATTCGGCGGTCTGGTTTCTAAGGAGAAGGAGCTTGAGCTGAAGGGCCGGGCCGACTTGGGCATGACGGCCGAGGGAATAGCGATGGTCTGAGCCGGCCGCAGAGAGCCTACTTTTGCACGGTTATCACATCAAGCAACAGGGAGGGACTGGCGCATCAGTCCAGGCAAAGGGGGGGGGTTGGTGCAAGGCCTTCATTTCGATGGCTGTTGCAAGGTGGAAATCGGAGCTCCCGATCTAGATACGCCCGTCGGTAAACTCGCGCAGTGTTGCCTCTCGAAAATGCGCAATCCGTCCCATTTCCATGAGCCGCGGATCGGTGATGATCCGCGGGAGCGCAGGCTTGGGCTTGCGCGGCTTTGAGGCGTATGGCTTTGCGGTAAAGACGGCATCCTCGGGCTGGGCAACGTTCATGGGCCGATTGACATATGCATTGTTGCCCGGGCGCACAGTGGGCTCGTCACCCGGCGCATTGGACTCGACCAGCAGCTCGGACATGACTTTGTCGAGGGACTGGTGCGAGACAGGAGCGGTGCTGCGGCGGTAGATCGGTGTAATCGGGGAGAGGGCTGCGGTCGCTTCGACGGCCTCGACCTTGGACTCGACCTTATCCAGGAGCTCGACTGGGGTCAGCGTCGACGACACCCGAACCATCTCGACGACAGCGCTTGACCGCGGTGCGGTGGATGCCCGTTGCAGTGCCGATCGTACCCGCTTGGAGCCGCTGTGAACGGCAGATGGAGGATGAGCCAGACCCGGCAGACCCGAGAGGCGCTGGTGATGAGGCGGCAGCGCCTGAAGCTCAGCATCGACCGGCGGATCCAGCTGCGTCTGCGGCGGCACCGATCGGGTTGGTGGTGTGGGGAATGACACGAGCTCGATATCCATTGGCCGTGGAGGAGGGATGAAGGAATCTTTGGCCTGCGGAAACGGTGGCTGCTGTGGGGGCCGGAGGTGCGGCGGGAGCTCTGGCATGTCATGCAGGGTGGCTTCGTGGAGGCTGGGACTGATGTGGGAACTAAAGCTCTCGGCACGGCCGTCAATGAGCCGACGGGTGCCGGCGCTGTACGGGTCCGCCGAGCGATCGGGTTGGTTGAGATCCCGGGTCGAGTCTTTGCTCATGCGCTGGTGGGCTCGGCCCTGCCAGCCAAGATGCGTTTTGCGAAGGAGGAGAGCAGCGCCGCCGCCGCTGGCGAGCAGACATGCGCCGACTATGAGTCCGATCTTGGTGCCGTCGAAGGAGGATCCCGAAGCCGGAGCCAGCGGTGACGGCAAAGACGATGGCGATTGAGCAGGCTCCTGCGTCGGGCCGGGGCCATGTACGGTTGTTGCGGGAATGGGCGCTGTTGCCGGAGGTGCCGGGACCGGGACTGGACCGGCGGTGGTGAGCACGATGCTGACAAGAGAGTTGGAGTAGGAGCAGCTGGCCAGTTGTGGGTTGCATTCCTTGGAGGCGGCGATGGCAGTCCAGTTGCCCGGAGCCAGGCCGCTGCTGCTGAGGGAGGCCGAGCATGCACACGAGGAGGAGCACGGTGCCGTGGTGCATGATGCAGGGACAGCCAACGGGATCGAGTCGCACAGAATGATGACCTGGCCCGACTGGGGGTTCTGGAGATTGAAGGTGGTGCTCATGTTGTGGCTGGGGTCGAAATCGGCAACCTGCAGCACAAGGGTCTGCAGCGACCCGATTTGCCAGCCGCTGCCGCTGTTGGATGCAGTGAGGGTGAGCACACCTGGGATCGAGAAGGGAAGCAACGGTCGAGAGACGGCCATGGTGAGTCAACGGAGCGAGATCCAACAACAGCAGTCACGAGCCAGAGAAGCCCAAAACAGTTGCCGTATGGAGATGCGGGGTTGATGAGACCGAGCGACTCAGGCAGCGGAAGAGGCGGCGATCGTCCCGGCAGAGTTGCTTACTCTGAGCAAGGGCACTGCAGCTCCAGGAGCAAAGCACCAATACGACAAGTAGCCACATATCCGATGGCGCGAAGCGAGTTGAGCAGGGGACGCTTGGGAAAGTTGTGGGCGGCTGGGTGGTGAGCCGAGAGCTGGGTATGTTGCGAGCCAGAATCAGATCGGCGAACTGCGAATGGACAAAGTCGAGAGGCCAGATGCCGAGAGCGGGGACGGCAGGAAAGGGCGCAGGGCGGGTGTTGCGGCGGAAGGAGAGCGGATGCCGACAGCGTCACGGCGGTTGCAGACGGAGTCAGCGACGGAACGCGATGATAGAGTCCAGACAGCGAGCGGGATGAGCAGTGGAGCCGATATTAGGGAGCTTGGCCGAGAGCGGATCGATAGAGTGCGGATCGATAGAGTGCAAGTCGATAGAGTGCGAGCGAGTCAATAGGGCCGATGAAATGCGCGATGAGTCGATCGAGTTGATTTGGGCCGATCGAGTCGAGCAGAGTTGGGTTGGGCCGATGGATAGAATCGAGACAGACACACAATAGATAGATAAACAGGGTCGCAAACGACGGATAGAATCTTGACAGCAAGCCCGGCCAGCCAGCCGAGGTGGACGCAGGGAGAAAGAAGGGGGAGAGGCAGGCCGACAGATATGGAGACGACCTGGTCTGCATGGCGATGGAGCTGTGACGAACGACAAGCCGTGGCGAGGAGCCAACAAGCGCCAGTCACGGGCGTTAAGGCGACACAGAGGCGTTTGTTGGGGACACAGGGTCGTCTGCGCTTGTCCGGCGACGAAGCTGCCCTTGGCGAGCGACGCATTTGGCAATGCCCGCGAGCAGGCGGCGCGGTGGGCGACGCGGGTGACTGCAGCCCCACGGGCCTTGGGCGGTGCTGCGGGCGCTGTCGATGTTGTGGTTGGGGAGAACATGGGAGCGAATGGGCTTGCTCGACCAACGGCCGTGGACCAGCAGCTGCGATTGCATTTGCGATTACATCCGCGGCTGCGATCACACCAGCGATGGATGCGGGATGCTGGCCGATGTAGAGCGCAGGATGGGCTGTGTGCGTGGGTGGAAAGGGCTGTGCCGAAGGGGGACTGGGCGGAGGGGTGGAAGGAGCGAAGAGGCCGTAAGTAATGCTGTGCAAACGTAATGTCCGACGAGGGATTCGTGGACAGGCTTTGCTGGATGGCGAGCGGACGGTGTGAGCGGGCGGGATGTGCCGTCTGGCTTGCTGCGAACGACCGCGAACGACCACGAACGACCACGAACGACCACGAACGACTGCGCTTGTCTCCCTAGCGCAGGCCGCCATGCAAATGACCCGTCGCGGCCAACGTTGTCCTGGTCGGTCTCCATCACACCCCGGCCCAACGCGATCTCGGCTTTGGCTCCTCGGTCCCGACAATAGCCGCCATGGAGCCGCTCAAGAACATCCTGTCCGGCGTCTGCGTCGCTGGTGGTCTCGCCTGTCTGGTCTACGGCACATACAAATACGGCCTCAAGCGCTATAGGCTGGCAGCAACACCACCAGGCCGGTCGCTGCCAGAGTGCCTCGAGCACATCCGTGGTGCATCGACAAAGTATCTCTTCTCTGGATGCCACATGAAGTTGCTCGGCACGGCCCGTGCAGTCAACCCCGGCTCGGTCATCAGCGCCGGGGCCTCGGGCCTCAAGTGCGTCTATGCAAGAACGGCCTCGGTTCGCTCTCTGCGGACCCGACAGGCCCGTCTTGGGGGCTGGCTGCCGTTTGCCCGCAAGCCCCGAACGCTTGCTGCCAAGGAGCAGCACACCACCGAGGTGTGTATGGCGACGAAGCCTGTGGAGAAGCGTCTTTGGACTCGATAAGTGATATGGATCTATTCCTGGATCGCGCAAACGATGGAGATCCGCCTCCCTCCTCCAAACGAGCAACTGCTGCAGATCCGTACCTGGACAGCCCTTCTTGGCAATATCCAGCACGCATATCTGTGCTAACGGCGGCGTATCTGTTGCAGGAGTTTACGCAAGAATGCCGAGAGATCCCTTGGGCTGTACAGCTTTCGGACGATTCGCGGGTCCTGGTGATCACCGAAGGTGCCGATATGCTTCTGGAGAGCGTCGTCAGCAGCAGCCAGGTGAGCCCATGCGATGAGGCCCAGAGGGAGAACTCGGATCATCGGTTGCGAATGGCGGCACTGGTGGTGGTGGTGACGGTCCAAGTCGGTCATCTGCTCACGGTCTTGCTGCTTTCCCCTCCACGGGACAATCCCGCAGGTGGACGAGGCCGTCATTCGGCATGGGGCGCCAGTGGTTGTGATCGGCCATGTGAAGGAGATTGCCCCAGGCGTGCTGCAAGTGTCTCGGCCAATGCTGCGATGGTTTTTCATCTTTGCCGGCAGCGAGGAACAGCTCCGGTCGATATGGACATGGGCATTGGGCAAGTGGATCGTCCTCGGCGCCGGGCTCGTTGGGCTGTCTCGATGGATCCGCACGCTCTGAGCCGAATCTGCCGAGTTCCGGTCTGGACGATTGCGATGCCGCCGACTCTGCACAAGTGATATCGCTCTGTTCTGCACAACCAATACTGCACTACCAATAGTGCACAACCAATATTGCACAACCAATACCGCATCTCGAGAAGCAACTCTCCCTCCACCCGCCCAGCATCGCAGGAATGGGGACTGCACCATCCGGCCTGTCCAGCACACCCTTTGCTCTTCAGCATCCACCACCGAGCCACAATGTGGTCAAGTGCTCTCCGCTGCCCGGCTCGCGCTGGCACCAACCATGCTCGCACATCGACCAGCCCGACTGGTCGGCGGACTGCTGTGTTTGCCAAACAAATCCACTGGGTTGCGGTGCAGCCCGCCGGTCCCCAGTCGGCCACGCCAGCATCCACCAGCACGCAGCGCATCCTTCCAACCACAACTTTTGTCGCGGGGGGCAGCGCCATCTCAAGGTGCCGGTGCGGCCCTTGCTGCCAGGGACAGAAATCCGGTGAGGTGGGCGGGTGCGACGCTGGTGGCTCTCAGGGCTGGCCCTTGGACGCGCACAGACCAGAGCGAAGCGACCACTCGGCGGCGGCCCGACCCGAAGGTGCCGCTTTTGTTTGCGTGTGCTGTTGTTCCCACGGACCAAGGAGCGCTTGACAGGAGGGCCCATGCCCGATCGCGAGACAAGGCGGCCCATGAAACGTTGTCGCCACGAAGTACTGGCTGCAGCAGAGGCTGCCCGCTCAGCATCGACAGGAACAAGCGTCTGCTGCCCCCGCCAGCCCAAAGGAAAAAAAAAACGTTGGCTGATCCAGCTCTGTTGACACAGGACAAGTACCCACCGGCATGATCCTGTGTCCAGGCCCGGTGTCCTTCCTGCGGCCGTCCTCGCCTTGCTGTTGCCCCACGCGCAACAAGCCCGAGACGCGGTGGGAAAGCACCAACCGCCTTGGTCATCGGCGTTCTGCAGGAGGAGGAAGCTCAAAAGCGAGCCAGCCCCCCGCTCCCATCGGTCCTCTGCTTTTCGTCGCCTCGCTTCTCATCGCATCCGTCTGCGTGTCCAACGTGCGCCCTTCCATGACCGCCCGACAGCACCAACTCGCAGCGCTGGCGGTGCTCGTCCTCGGGGCCACCGGCGCTGCTGCCCAGTGTAAGTTGCCATCTGTGTGATCGCCCCGGCGTCGGGCTCGTGTGTACCTTGGCTGGACATGTGTGGCCTTGGAAGCGACGTCACCGGGCACTGCCTCAGCGCATTCATGTCATGTTCGTCTCACCAATCAACCACGGCATCATCTGTCCACACAACCGCTGCACCGCATCCCACGACCAACCCCCCTCCTTCCAAACCCAATCCCGTTCCATCAAACAGTCCAGCCGACTCTCGCCTTGACCGCTGCCAACAGCGATGCCTGGGCAATAGGCAGCACCGAGACCCTTCAGCTCAACACCACCTTCTCACCCAGAGGAGGCGAGGGCATCTTTGCCGCCTGGGGTCCCGGAGGCGCCGCCCCGTTCAACGCCTCCTTTGCGCTCCAGGCCAGCGGCTCGTCCCAGCCCGTGGTGCTCTGTAACAACGCAACGCCCGGCCAGGCCCAGTGCTCCGGTGACGGGCCCAACCGGGCCTGTTTCTTCTCAACCTCCTGCTCGGCCGTGCTCTCGGCTCCATCGCTACAGCCGGGTACTTGGGAGGCCATCGCAACCATCACCACTTGTCTGCGCCGCCAGGAACAATGCTCGACCCAGTCCACTTCGACCAACGTCAACCTCGTCCTCGGCACCGCCGCGCCCATCTCGGTTGCGCAACCGACCCTGGTCGCCCGCCCACAAACCCCAGACGCTCCATCGGCCTCCAACGCTCCCTCACTTCCAACGACTGCAGGCACGCCCTCGGTCGAATCCGGTAGCTCTGGACTCGCTCCCACCACCATCGGCCTGATTGTCGGAGCCTGTGTCCTCGCCAGCGGTGGCCTGGCCGCAGTTGTCTTGCGACGCACCCAACGCGACCGCAAGAACCAACAGCGAATGTATCCCGAAGAGCCCCCGTTCGCTCCTGGCGCCGCCCGCAACGGCGAGCGGATTGTCTCGATGCCGCCCAAGGCACTCTCCAACACCCACAGCATTATGATGGAGGACGCCTCCAACTTCCGCTCAGCCTCGCCTGCGAACCAAAAGACCCAAATCACAGAATCGCCTCTGTCCACGGCCCGGTCTGTGCCGGACATGGCGAGCTCGTACCAGTCCATGTCGTCGCTGGCCTCTGTCGAGACCGTGCGTGTGTCCATGACAAAGTATCCCGCCCTGATGCTCCAGAAGATCGAAACCACGATCGAGTCGCCTCTGCTGTTCACGAGAGCCTCGATTGATCGCCTCAAGAGCCGTCGCTCTCTAGTTGAGCCCGAAATGACCAGAGAGCTCCTGCACGACCTCGAAAACACCGAGCACGATTCCGCACTCGAGAGTCCCCTGCGACCCGCGGCTGTGTGATCCGCACCCGTTCCCACGGCCTGTCGCCGTTCTATGACCTGCCGTCGCTCTATGTGCTGCGTCCTCGATGGCTTGCCTTGGTGATCCGCATCGGTGGCTCCTGTAGACTTGATTTGGCGGTCCGTTTGGATCGCTCGAGACATGCATGGCGGTATCCTTTCACGGCTCCCACCCATCCCGCTCAGCCGACCCGCTAGATTGAAGCCAAGCCATTACTGCGATGTCGATTATTCTCACCACCTCGCCACACATGTGTCCATTGCCAGCTTCTATTGTTTTTATGCCCCCCCCCTGCTCTTTCTTTCCTTCTATGCCGGCCGCGGTTGTATAGCCTACTCGTTGTCTGATTCATCAAATCTTGATGCCGTCGCACCCCAATCTCCGTCCTTCCCTCCCCGCCAGTTCTGTCTCCGCTCCAACATCCCATCGTTCACTCGCAGCCTCTATCCATCCACGCCCCATCGGCCACCGACGTCATTTGTTGCAAAGCTCGTTGTAGAGTTGTAAAAGTTGTAAATCCTCTCATAGGATAATTCGAATACATTTTGAATGTTGCTACTCTGTTTTAGGTTGGTCTGCAGCATCGCCAAGTGGCGCCTCGCAAAGATTGAGACCAGTATCGACAGGCATCGGGACCCATGGTTATGTGCATTCTGTGCGACAGCAGAAATATACATCATAGACCATCGGCCCAAACACAGTGGGTCTGGTGCCGTGTTTGGCAACGACGCTTCCAAAATGAAACGAAGACACACTACTTCCTTGGATGGGAATGGATATTCCCATCATGATGAGACACGGTAAGACTACATCTTACAGTCGGTCCAGAAAGAAACGGGACACTTCCCCTTCCTGGCTTCTGAAACCCGCTGACTGACTGTAGGCCCAGTGGGCAAGCCGTGAGATTGCTTCCCGTCCTGGTTGGCAATCGAGTGGTTTTGGTTGGTTTGGGAAGCACAGTCTTGAATACGCTCGGTCGATCTCCTGTGGCGATGATCGACTGGCATACCGAGATCATGTTCCGTGAGGCATTGATGTCTCGATGTGTGAGTGTGGTGCAGCTTGCACAGCTCCGGACAAAGTGTGGTTTCTCGATATCAAGATGGTGCTGTGCTTGGCCGTGAATGTGATGAGTGGGTGGTGTATTCAGGTTCCAGAAAAAAACCTTGTCCTGGTTAAAAACGGGGGTGTCCAATTTCATTTTGGAAACGCTGTAATGGCATTGCATATTGAGGAGATCCACTAACGAGTACCCCAAACAAGCAGCCGTGACATCCCGTTTAGTAAGGACTGATGTTGTTTGCTGAGACCCGAGTACACCCACCCACTCATTGCAATCATGGTTCAATCGTGTCCAAGGAGACTGAGGTGGTGATTGCCTTTGGGAATGCATCCTGGAAACAGGGGAAGGGACATGCATCCAGCCCACGGAGTCTCAGGTTCGCCAAATACTTTGAGCAATTCATCTACCACCAGAGACGGCCATGTGTGCTCGGTGAACGAGTTCAACACATCCCAGGTGCGCTCAAAGTGCCTGGAAGCCAAGCGACTCGCGAAAGTCGAGTATCTTGATATCGATACGCCATGGAGCTGTACAGAGAGTCGAGTGAATACATTCCACTCCCTCATCGAGTGCATGCACCACACTCACACATCGAGACATTAGCATCAATCGATCACATGAGATCGACCAAGTTTAAGGACGAGAAACAACCGCACGGGCTTGCTCACTGGAGCCTATGGAAGTTCACCGGGCTTCAGACATCCGATGCCAGAAAGTGATTGTCCCGTTTCTCTCTGGACTGACTGTATTGCCATGGTTTGTACATATTGTCAAGCAAGAGGAAGCAGGCATAAGCATGGTTGCAACGACTACCGAGTCGGCTGGGATCATGGCCGGATGCCCACTCTTCCAGAAGGAAAATAGGAGAACCCGCTCAATCCTCTTTAGATCATGGACGGGTGCGCGGTCGGATGGCTTAGGGATCGGGAGGGTTTCTGGACTGTCGAGTGGCGGCGGGGCACCGGCGAGTCAAACGAGATAAAGATATCGCTATCCGAAACAGTGTGGCCCTTCAGCTTGCCCGGCTGGGTGATTGTGCCGGTCGAGAGGAAGCCTTGGCCGCAATGCTGATCAAGGTTGTGTTTGAGACCACCAACGCTAAAGTATGGGGTGTTGGATGGGCTGCCACTGGTGGTGGAGTTGAAGTACTCGATAATGAGGCGGTTGCACTGCGTGCAGTACTTGGGTTGGTCCTGCCAGCTCTTGGCGGGCGGATGCGCTAGGAGATACGATAGGTCATCCCAGCAGTACTGTTGGTGGATGCGATGAGGTAGATGGAGATGGATGGAGATGGAGGATGGAGAGATGGATGGAGAGATAGATAGATGGAGGGAGGGATGAAGGTCAATGCAAGAATGCGGCCAAGCCCTGCTTTGATCAGCCCGGCTGGATCGATGCTGAAAGGACTCGGTGGCTCCACCGACGATATCAGGATGCGAAGAAGACTTTCAATACAATCGACTATCGTAAGCAGAGCTATATCAGAGGCCTACATTCTGAGTATGAACATCGGCAATGCAGAATCCCACGGACTGGCAGATTTGCCACCCGGTGGCCGCAGTGTTCATTTGGTGCTGCCAAAGCAAGGATCGAGAGAGGCTGACGGTCAGTACATTGCCCGGCCGAGTGATCATGGCTGCAGCGACGCAACTTGGTGCCGAGAGCGCACAGGGCCTATCGAGTACAACAGAATCCCTGGAGCCTTACCTCTCCGAGCACGGGAGCGGCATATATGCCATGGCACAGGATGCTCGCCATCAGTGATATCCAAAATGCTGACAACATGGCGTCGGCTGGTTCGCTTTCGAGTCTGCTGATTGTGGGTACGGCAGTGTCCAGGGGGAAGGGTCCCTAAGTCCACAATCGAAGGTGGGTGGGTGGTGGTCGTGAGTGGAAACAAATCCGATTTCATGCCGGCAGGCGAGGGGAGAGCCTGGCCCGATAAGTAGTCCTTGCGCGGCGCCAGTGTTCGGAGGGCGGGCCCAGCAGCTCAGAGAGGCATTCTTGCGCTCGGGCGGTAGCGCATGGTGAGCTGCCAGCACCTCGGGCGGGCGGAGACAGCCGGTTTCTCCGTTTCGCTGAGCGGGAAGTTGGCATGTTCGAGCCCGGGAGAGACAAATATTGACCCGCCAAAATCGGGGAGAGAGGGAGCACCAATGACCAGTCCGTCCTCGAGCTTTGGCGCGAGGGAGGCAAAGCATTTGCAAGCCGAGTCGAAGGGGGAAGGGAGTGCACGGAGAGATGATGTTGCCATTCATTGTTGTTTAGCATGGGCGGTTGCTGAGTTCAACCGATTGAGGCGAGCGATGTTGCATTCCCTCCAAGCATGCGGATGCTGAGCGGTGCGTTCTCACAGGCCGTGCAGTATCTCTGACATGTCCTCGCGATGCAACCGACGCCAGGGTCTGATGCCGGCGCTGGATTGGGGGAAGGAGCAGCGCAAGGACAGGCGACATCAGCCAGAACGGCAGCTGGCCAGAGACCCATGCCACCGGGGGGGCGATTCACATGCAACCAAGCACAACCGCGAGCGCAGAGGAGATATAAAATCGGAGCCGGCCGTCAAGCCCCGTCCTCCAGCCGATTGCTCCCCCCCCCTCATCCACCATGACTTCACCACAGCGAGGTCCTACCGAAGACGGCCAGACGACCAGCAGCGTCCGCAAAGGGTGTGTTGCAGCCGGGAATGCACACAGCGCCGCTGCATGTGCTCGGCGATCGGTCGGGCTCGTCGCTACCCAGCTCACATGCAATGCCATCAGACAACAGTTCCCCTCGCCATATGCTGACCAGGACTGCCTCTTTGTTCTGAAGCATGGAGCTCGATGTCACCAGGCTCGAGTCCTTTCTGTCCGGCGTCAAGACTCTCAAACTCCAGCCGCCGCTCGATATCCGTCAGTTCAAGTTGGGCGAAAGCAACCCGACCTATTTTCTGAAGGACGCCAGGTGCGTCCGTCTCGGAAGGACATCTCTCTTGTGCAGGCCGCCGATATCGCAGGGCTGATGCCTATGGACGAGCGACACCGTTATCGATCTGCATGTGCTCTTCGTGCTCCGTTGGATCGATCGCCCGCCGTCCTGCATCTACTTGGTCGGCCATCAGATCCGTCCTTGCTGCCCTGGCTCACCCACGCAGCCCAGACGACCTGCATTCTCATCGGTTTCTGATGCCACCTCGGACAGAGGCTCGCGCTGGGTCCTTCGCAAGAAGCCGCCGGGAAAGCTCATTTCAAAAACGGCGCATGCGGTCGAGCGGGAATACCGCATTCTGCATGCTCTCGGCACCAAGACCGACGTCCCTGTGCCCAAGGTCTACGTGCTCTGCGAGGATCCTGCTGTCTTGGGCACGCCGTTCTATGTATGTGGTGCTGGATGCGGATAGTCTGCTTGCCTCCGAACGAGCCACCTGTTCCGGCGAGATGGTTTCGTCGCCTCTCCACCTCCATGACGGGGGATTCGATCATCGCAGTACCCTGGGTATTCGCGCGTGTGTCCAGAGCCGGTCATTTCGCCGAGATGCCCATGCACTCATGCATAATCGCCGCAATCAATCAGGTCATGGAGTTTCTCGATGGAAGGATCTTCGATGACAACCTCTTAAGAGATCTTCAACCGTACGCGCCGTATCGCCAGTATGTATCCCGTTGTGGATGGGGCCGGTATCCGCCGAAGCAAGCAAGTAGTTAGGCAGTTTGGCAGTTTGGCAGGCCGACTCCTCGAAAGCCTGGTCTCGTCTCGGGCAGGGAGTGGTGCTGACAGATGATGCACGGCACACTCTTCCTTTGCCATTGCAGCCTCCGGTCGGTTGTGCGCACGCTTGCCAAGCTGCACAAGACCGACATTGTCGCCGTCGGCCTCGAGAGCTACGGCAAGCACGGCGGGTTCTACACCCGCCAAATCGAGAGTCTCTATCGGGTTTCGCAAGCCCAGGCCGCTGTCAAGGATTCGAGCGGTGACAGCGTTGGCGAGATCAAGGGCATCGCCGAGATCCTTGCCTGGTTCAAACGCAACCAGGTCCGCGATGAGGTTACGTTGATGCACGGCGACTTCAAGCTCAACAATGTGGTAGGCTAATGCGTTTGGCTCGGCCGATGGATCGATTTGATTACTATCGTGGACCGATGTGATTGCGTGGTGTTGTGGCAGGGTGCGCCAGCACCGGGATGGTAAAAGTATTCGACGGTGTCCTTATTCGATAGAGATTCGCGGGCTGGCTGACACCCATTGCTCAATGGCCATGCAGGTCTTCCACCAGCGGAACGAAAACGTCATTGGTATCCTGGATTGGGAGCTGTAAGTACTGTCCGTCTCGGTCCGTCTCGGTCCTGCCCTGTGCAGTTCAGTCGTCAGCGCTTGGCTGCAACGAAGCCGTCAGTTTACACATCTGATGCTCATTCAATAACGGTGCGGTCCGGTGTGGATTCGCAGATCCTCGATCGGACACCCGCTCGCCGACCTGGCCAACCTGCTTCTCCCTTGGTATGCTCCCGGAGACGGCTACAACTCCATCATGGGCATCCGCAATGCAAAGCGACCCATGGCGATCCCGGAGGCCGAGGAGCTGATTCAGTACTACTGTCAGATGGCCGGCCGGCCGTATCCGATTCCACGATGGGACTTTTGCATCGCCTTTGCGTTCTTCAGGGTGAGTAGTCGCAGCCGGTGTCTATACACCGGCTGCTTGGTGGATCATTTGGCTCTGGTTGGGATGTGCAATGTGCGATACGAGGGATGATGCAGCAGGGGAATGCAGGTACTTTGACTTATCGAGGGACGCTCCTGCACCGCATAGACGGCCGTGATTCTCCAGGGCATCGCTGCAAGAATCAAGATCGGCCAGTCCAGCTCCCCGCTCGGCAAGACCTATGCGGGGCTCTTCCAGACGATGGCAGAGTGTGGTTTCGAGATTGTCGCGCGTGGCGATCTGGACCAGCTGGCGAGACTGTAGTCGAGGGCTGGATGCATGAGGGCGGTGCTCGATGCCTGGATTGATGGCAGCATCTGGTTTCTGGGAAGTATCTTCTCCAAGAAGGGGTGGCGCCCCGAGCGATACGACGAGTGATGGCCTTGCCAAATGAGTCACTGAACACGGCGACCATCGCGATGCATGATCCTTGAGCCAGGCGCCTGGGGCCGTCGTCTGTGGCCAAGCTCTCGCCCCCATGGCAATCCGCTGTGAGGTGGGCCCATCGAGCCGGTCCTGCCGAGGCTCCTGCGTCCTGCAATTGTGGGTCCGCACTCGACCCGGCGATGGCGAATGCGGGCGGATGGTTGCTCCGCATCGTCCAAGCCACGCGGCGGCTCCTTCCGCTGGCAGATCATCAGCAAGCCATCCATCCGAGCCCATCCCCAGATCACCCTCGCCCTCGCTCTCGCCCATATCCCCGCCTGCACCATGTTTGCTCGCTCGTTGATGACTCTCCGCGGCGCTGCTGCTGCTACCGCCAGCCGACTGGCTGTGGCTCCCAAGTATGCCTGCAGCGCCCGCACCTTTGCCTCGTCTGCCGTTGCCGCCCACCACTTTGCCCGTGTGTTGGTAAGTTGGTGGCTGTGCCCATGGAGCGGCTGGTGGACGCAGACCTCGGATGAGAGAAGGCGGGCTCTCGATCTGCCACAACGAAGGATATAGTAGCAGCCAAGGCCGTGCCGAAAGGCGGGGGTACTCGTAGCACGCACCGGCGTAGCATTTCCCCTCCAGCACAGATCAAGAGCGGACCAGAGACAGATCAATGCGATCCCCGCCCAAGACGGCTTTAGCCGCGGCGATATCACATCAAACGGCAAATCAATGTCGGGATCGAGCATATCCTATGATATGGCGCATCATCTCCGATCCTCTGGAGATCTGGTCCGTGGTCCCATCCCGATCTTGGCTATGGCCCTCCCGCTCTGACGCCATTCTTGATCTGCTGTTCCCAGAAACCGGCTCCCTCCTGGGCTGCCCCTGCCGTCGAGAACAAGCAGTTCAAGACCATCTCATCGGATGACTACAAGGGCAAGTGGTAGGTGCCACGCTGGATGAATGGGCAGTGTTGAGTATCAGGATAGGTACAGAGGTCCCTGTGCCATCATACCGCAGAGACGATGCACTGTTCCAAAGGCAAGCCGATCCATCGGAAAGATGCGAGATGACCTACAACCTCGTACTGACCACTTGCTGTTTGGCTATGGGGACACAGGCTTGTTCTGTTCTTTTACCCCCTCGATTGTAAGTATCGCAGCCATCCCGCGGTGGTCGGATGGCTATATCCGGATTCATGTCATTTCAGGGCCATGGATCATGCTGACCGTCTGGCTCTGTCCGCAATACCGCTGTCGCTGGACTCTACGATTCAAATTGCTTGTGTCGGCGACAAACACAGTCACCTTCGTGTGAGTAGTAGGGCCGGTGTGGCTGCTAAGGAATGCAATCGCAGCATATACGATCCACGGCACGATCCTCGGCACGATACCAGGTCGCCTGAGATGACTGTTGCTTTTGCTGGATTTGAGGGACCAAGGCAGCTCCCGGAGCGACGCAAACACTGCTTTTCGCTGACGAATCGGTGCCTGTTTGCGCTCGTCCTTTCCCCCCAGCTGCCCCACCGAGATCATTGCCTTCAGCGAGCGCATCGAGGAGTTCCGTGCCCTGGGCTCTGAGGTCGTCGGCGCCTCGGTCGACTCCAAGTTCTCTCACCTGGCCTGGATCAACCAGCCCCGCAAGGAGGGTGGTCTCGGCGATCTCAAGATCCCTCTGAGTAAGTGGTCCGAGGACGGGCTATGTCTGGCGGCGAGGAAGGCCGGAGGGGATCTGCGACCCCATGCCTGCCACGGCCACGGCCACCCAGTATGCGATATCGAAAGTCGGCCCATGAGGAAAGCAGGACGCGCATGACCCGGGCTGTGGTCTCGGACCGGCTGCTGGTCCCCGGTTGTATGTGCGGTCTCGATGTGGTCTTGATGCGCTCCCGATCGCCAGCCAGATGCATCTATCTCTGTTTGGGTGGTGGCACTGCTCCGGTGGCTCCTGGTCGCTGCTGACACTCGATCCCCCAATCCGCAGTCTCCGATATCACCAAGAACATCTCGCACGACTACGGCGTCTTGATCGACGAGGGTCCCAACGTCGGCGTTGCACTCCGTGGTACCTTTATTATCGATCCTGCCGGAGTCGTTCGCCACATCACTGTCAACGACACGGGCGTTGGACGAAGCGTCGACGAGACCCTCCGCATCCTCGAGGCCATCCAGTTCAACGACCAGCACGGCGTAAGTTGATCCAAGCGGTCCTTGTCGGGTCCGCAGCAAATTTGAGCGGGGCTGCTGCCTGCCTGGCTGGCTGCCTGGCTGCAGAATCCACCCCACCACCACCGCTCTTTTTGCTGCCGTGGCGACTGTCGCTGCGGCTGTCACTGCTATCGCCGATTCCCGGGCTCACAAGAACCAAGGACGGGCTGACCCTTTCTCTTTCTTTTGCATGGTCACCAGGAGGTCTGCCCTGCTGGCTGGAAGAAAGGAGGTAAGCTGAGATGGCCATCGAGGAAGAGTAGAGAGAGAGAGAGAGAAAAAAAAAGAGGGAGGGACGCTTCCGAGCAATGCTGGAGGACGGGAGAGACCAGCCAGGCGCCGGCTGGTGTGGGCTGATGATACTGAGACGCCGCTTTTCTCTTCGATGCTCGCAGCAAAGACGATGAAGGCCGATCCCGTCAAGTCGAAGGAGTACTTCGAGGCTGTCAACTAGAGCGGCCAGCCAGCATTATCACGCTGCCACCCAAAGCCGCAAAGACGAATACAGCGCGATAGAACTGAGCTGCTGGGCGCTTGCGTCTACGGCAGGGGGGCGGGTGCATTTGGGGGCTGGAGGAAGCGGCTCGCGGCCGAGATCGGGGACCTTGCCAAGCAGCCTTCATCGCGGCAGCGAACATCGCCGCCAGCAGCAGTAGCATCTCCTGCGTCGAGGACCCACCAGCCAGAGGCATCTTTGCACCGAGGATGCTGCCTGGGACTTGCTTGCATCTCTGGCGAAAGGGTCGTCATCGCGACGAGCCAACAAAGCCGCGGCGCAGAAACGTGCCGTGGTGGCCGGCTGGAACCAGGGAGGAGAGTGCCCTCGCTGTGGCTCGGCAGCAGAGGTGGCGCCGGTCGGCACATGCACAGTGGTGCAGCGGAATGCACAGCGGAGGGCGGTTCGGCGCGGCGCACAGAGAAAGTGTGCGGCAGCGTGCGGCAACGACGCGCACCGGCGCCGCGGTACAACGCATGCCGCGACTGAGTCATTGTGTGCCGCGTGTCGAGCGCGCGCGTGGCCCGCCACACGGCCTGTCCCACATCCGCTGCACCACTCGCCAGGGGCGGCCCTGCCGCACCCTTGTCGCGCGACGGCGCCCCGGTCTGCGGCCTTGTTGCGGCCCAGGCGCGCACGGGGTTACAGCCAGCACCAGGGCCCGGGCCGGGGTGCACAGAGACCGGGGGGATTGTGATAGCGCGACGAGACGAGAGCGAGCAGGAGCGGGCGAGAGGACGCACGGTCTTGCAGGACATTGCGGGCAGTGCACGGAGAGAGCGAGAGAGGGCTCGGCGAGGGCTCGGCGAGAGTCGCCCACAGCAGCAGCACAGCGGGCCAGCAGGGCATTGTGCAAATTAAGCTCCGCGACAAAGCGCAAAGGCGGCAGCGAAACCTCTGCTGCGTTTTCCGCTGCACTGTCGACAGCCTTTTCCACTGCACTGTCGGCTTTGGCCCCGCAAGCGGCAGGAACGGGCCCTCGACAGCCCAGCAAGAGCGATCGGCCGTCTCCAACCATCCGTCCATCCATCCATCCGTCCATCGCACCCCGACCACCCGCCTCTGCCTCTGTTCGCTTCTGCCCCTGCTCTATTTGATCTGCGCCCTCCCCCCCCCAGCCCACCGTCTCTGATTCGCCTCGAGTTGCATCGAGTCGCCCCGAGTCCCCAAAGTATCCCTCACCAATATACCACCAGCCGCGCTGGGGGCAACCAAGCACCCGCACCCACATCCGCATCGGCATCCGCATCCGTCTCCAGCCCACCAGTTGGCCTTTTGCTCGGACAGCTCGTCCTGCGGTCTCCCTTGGCCCCTCTGTTTGCTCTGTCCGTCCGAGGCATCGCAATTGTCCAGGTAATTGCAAGCTGCCCCAGCCCCATAAGCGTCTCTGCTGTATATATCCAATTCGTAGCATCAGCAACAGCAGCAACTCTCGGGCTTGCATCGCATGCGCGGTGGGGGGTGGTGCTCCTCCGTGCTGCTCTCTTGGTTTTCTGTCCCTGGGGTCACTTCCGCCACCCTGTCTCCCAGGGCGCCGCCTGCCGAGGGTCCCCGTGCCTCCTGGGTCTGGTTGAGAGCGAGACTCGAGCATCTTCCCTCCTCCTCTGGTCGCTTGTTCCCCCTCCCCTCCGCATCTCTGCTGGCCAGCTGCCGATCTGTGGCCGATCGATTGTCGATCTATTGTCGATCGTTTGCTGGACTGTCGCTGATCTATTGTCGCTCTATTCCCCGGCCCAGCTCGTCTCTTGTTGCTTAGCGCCAGCATACCCACACCTTCCTTCCTGCCGCACTTCCGTCGCTCCTCCACGCAGCCCCCATGTTCAAATCCATCGGAAAGGCCATCAAGGGTCTCTGGGGCAAGCGTCCCCGTCGCGGCTCCATGATCATCCACGAGGAAGAGTCCTCGCCAGGAGCCCTCAGCCCCTCCTCCCCCACTCTGTCCGACTCGGGCTCGACCTACACCCCTTCGTACATGACCCTCACCCGCAACGCTGAGGCGTCCGTCAATGACATTGCCAACCTCGCCACGGCCGATCCTGCCTCGTGGACCCAGCGTCTCGACGGTGACTCGGCCTCCCACCACCGATGTTCTTCCGGATACAGCTCCTCGGCTCATGGCCATGAGTCCGAAGCCTCGACCGTGTGCTCCTGCTGCAGCCCGTCCCTCACCGAGCGGCCGCTCAAGTCTCGCCCCACCTGGCAGTCGTCCAAGCGACCCGTCTCGCCCACGGACTCGTCCATGACCTCGCCATCGCCCTCCATCCCATCTGCTGCCCCCGCCCGCTGCGATGGGTCGCCTCGAGAAAGGCACCAGGACATGTTCCCGTCCAGCCTCATCCCAGATGAGCCGTGCCCGCCCCCTCGGCGCTGCCGTCCTTCCTTCGATAGCCTTCCGCGTCGGTCCGTTGACTCCAGCAAGCTCGAGAAAATGGCGGCGGCAGCGGCGACGGACCCAAGCGCTGGGTCGGCTCGCTCCTCTACCGTGCCCACGTCGCCGACCGCTGCCGTCGATCCGTACGACGAGCTTGCCCAGAATGTCTCCTATCTCAACGGCGCCTTTGCCCGGGTGATGAGCGCCCAGAAGAAGAAAAAGGACATGCTTGTCAAGCATAGCAGCGATCCGTACGAGTCGGTGGCCATGTCGCGACAGCCCACCGGTCGCTCAGTTCGCTCGATCCAGTCCGCCAGCTCGACCATCACTTCGCCCGTCTCGTCGTCGTACTATGCCACCTCCCACGGCGCCAGCAGCATCCACCAACGCAAGCGCTCCGACCAGACCGACATGACCTTTGCCACCGAGACCACCCACTGCGACGACCCGGCCGACAAGATCAAGCGCGTGTACAGCAACACATCATCTCGGCACGAAAAGCCGTACTATGGCATCGACGCCCACACCTACCACTCCAACCCGCTCGCCGACTTGGTGCTGGATCTGAAGGAGATGAATATGGACGAGCTCGGCGAAAAATACACGGCGCAGGGACTGCTGCTGAGTCCAAAGTCCTTCCACTCTGAATTCACAACGGCAACGAGCTGCAGCTTTGTCGAGCACGACCTGGTTGTCGAGCTGCAGCCGGCCAACATCGTCAATGAGATCAACATGGACCGCAACCTGCACTTCAACAAGGCCGATGCCGTTGCGACACCCAGGGCCGAGACGCCCAAGCCCTTCAAGTCCATGAAGGCCAGCACCGAGGACCTGCTCAAGCTCATGAACGACAAGCAGCAGCGCGGCGTTGGCAATGCCTCGGTCTCACCCAAGATGACTGTGCTGCAGTCCAGCCCGGCCAGCCCAAGCAGCCCGATGAGCCCGATTAGCCCGATTAGCCCGATCAGCCCAAGCAGCCCTTACAACAGCCCGTCACCGCTCTCGGCTTCGGTGCAGCACTCTCCGCCGGCAAGGCGTCAGCCTCGTACCTTCAGCCGCCGTGACGCTGACGGCGACTGGATCTGCGACACTCACTCCAACTTTGACTGCCCGGCATGCACAGGTCTGCTGGATCGGATCGTGGTCAAGACGGACGTGCACGTCATCGCCTGAGCGGCCGTGCCCCCAGTCCCAAACGACCAAGATCTGCCAGCGGCCCCTCTCGGCTTCGCGTATGCTTTCCCAGAAGCTTCTCCCCATCACCTTCGCTGTGCCCTTTCTGACTCTTGTTTCCCCCCCCCGGGCATCGTTTCCCTCCCTTCCTCTCCCGCTCGGTCCGTTCCCACCCAGTGACGCCACCATTCCTCAATCCTGCCGTCCATCTTCCCTTGCTGTCTTTCTGTGTTCTGCACTTTTACCCTCCCGTGTTATGCCGTTGCTTTCCTCCTCTTGCATATACATAGATTTTGGATTCCTTGGGTCCGTTGTGGTGCCCGAGCTTCTCGGCCCGGCCTTGGAGATGTCCTGTTGATGCACACCCGTGTCTCGCTGGCTTCGTCGGAGCCGTGATTGCCTGGAGCGCCACCGCCCACTAACTCTGTCTTGTTTTGCCTTGCTTGTTCTGTCTTTTTCTCTTCCCTTTACCTGATATTCTTCGATGGCGCTTCGGCTCGCTGCCTGTTGTGCGTGAGTCGGTGTTTTCTTGCCTCTATCTTTTAATCCGCTATCCACTGTCACTTCTGGCGTCGCCGCTCTCGACTTTGAGATGCGCGAACACCTTCCTTTGGCCCCCGTCCCCAGTATCCCACGCCCACTCCAAACCCTTTCCTTTCCTTCGCGGCATGGGGTTGTGGTGGCTTTCGTCCGTTTGTCCTCTGTGGCTGGCGTTGATCCAAGTCGCCCTCGTTTCCCCCTTCCTTCATGGTCCAATTGTCGCACTCCACCTAATTGAAGCCCCGTCCTATTCCGTTTATTGTCTTTTTCTCGATTCCTCTATTGATCTCTGAAGATGGTGCAGCACCCGATATCTCGATCGAACCAACTCACCCCCATCCGTCCGCATTGTTTGATGGGCTCTCCAGATGTACTGGATGTGAGTGTGGCAGGGAGGGGCGCCCTTAGAAACAACCCTCGATTGTTCGTGCTCATCCATATCACATCGGCGCAGAGCCCGAGACAACGTCCAGTCAACCATCTGCAACACATGAACGCTGCCATGCCGTGCCGGATCGCTGGCACAACAACACAGCCCAGGGCCAACCCTGGTCGCAAATCACGTGGACACACACACACACACTTGCTCGCTTGTGTTGGAATTGAGAAACAAATACATTTCTTTGGCAGCGATCATCATCAAACACATCGACCATGTTCCCAAAAAGAATCAAAGAGTCTACGACAGCAAAACAGGGGGGGGGAGAGCAAGCAGAAAGACAAAACAGAGCAGAACTAAACAGAGTAGAACTAAACAAAGTAGAGCAGAGCAGAGCAGAACTAAACAGCAGAGGAAGAAGGCACCACACATCCGCATCGCAGATGCCATTTTATCGGCAGAATAAATAGAGTCAAGGCAGATTGAGAGAGGGAGGGAGAGGGTGGAAGGAAAACAAATCATATACAAGGCCAGACCACAGTGTGCAGGGATGATGAAAGAAGGCAGCGATCCATGAGCGGCTCGCAGCGAATTGCTTCATCGCTGATCGGGAAAGCCGTCCGACACGACGCTCAAGGCCAAGAAGGACTCGACCGCAATGCAGCGAAGGGGGTCCGAGTCCGACTGGGAGGTGACGCCGACGGTGGAGAGCGACTGGGTGGAGGGCACTGGGTGCCGAGCCCAGACAGGAGGATGTGTGTTTGATTCAAGAAGGGTGGGTGTTTCTTGAGCGTTTTCTTGATGTTCGGCCGCCTCTATGTCGGCAGAAGACGGCGGCCTCGGGAGGCGGGGGGACGGGAAGGACATTCGCCGGCCGGGTCGGCGTCCCGGGAAGGGGAGGGAGGGGATGGGTGGAAGGGAGAGGAGGGGCCCTTAGACCTTGCTGGCGACGCACTTCTCGCCCATCAGACGGTCAGAGAGGCGAGCAGTGGCATCCTGCCGGCAGGACTGGATGTTGGGGCAGGCATGAGCCTCCGGCAGCCGGTGCCGCGAGCAAAACTTGGAGGCACAGTATCGGCAATCGCCGACGATTTTGACGGCGCGATCAGTGCAGCCGAGGGCCGAGCATTTGGACGAGTTCTTCTTTGGGGCCGGAGCGGGCTGCGGGGGGGCCTCGGTGGGCAGCTGGGAGAGTTCGGAGGAAGCTTGGGCGGCGGACATGGCGGCTGGAACTGGAGCTGGGGGGAGGGGCTGGCTTGAGCTGGGACGGCGACGAGAAAAAGAGCTTGAGAGAGCTTGAGAGCGAAGCGGATGCGGCCTGGCTGGACGGAGCGAAGCTGCGGTATTTATAGCCCGGCGGAGGGGCAGCAGGACTGCGGTCGGTGGGGGCGACGAAGCAAACAAGCGACACGGGCGCACAGCAGGGCTGATCGCTCCATCCAACAGACCGCCAATCCCGAGGACATCGCCGCGCATCCGCTGGAAGGCCATACCCGACGGCGATGCTGGGGGGGGGGCGACGGTGCGTCTGGCTGGGCGGGTTGGGCATCGAGCAGATGCTCTAAGTCCTGTGATGCGGTATCATTCTCGCGGCGATATCGTCCCTCGGATGATACCCCGAGTTGGATTGTATTCACTCTTGAGTTGTATTCACTCTTGAGTCGTATTCACTCTTGAGTCGTATTCACTCTTGAGTCGTATTCACCATTAGTCTGTCCTTCATCCTCCACCATCCTCCATCCTCCACCATCCACTTCCATCCTCCACCATCGCTCCCGATAAGACCAGCGAAGCCCAAGGAAGATTTCGTTGTTTGGCCGCCCGATGGCGAGCGCGAGGCGGCTGACGGCGTCACATTGGCCGCGCCGAGAAGCGAGGGCGCCGCGAGAGCCGCCGAGGCCGCGGCGAGGCCAGCCGAGGGCGGTGTTTGCAGCGGCGTTCGGAACATCCGCTGATGCTGTTCCAGCCGAGAACAAAGGCGCGGCCGCGGAAAACAAAGACGTGGCATGACTCGCGCGGCCAGCAAATGTCAGCAGCACAGACCACAGCACTGATGCTGTGGACCCTGCAGCCGCATCGCCCACTGTCTGTGTGTTGCTCCTTGGCTTCCAGGTCTGCGCGCTGCCCGTGTGACCCTTGCGTCATCGCCGGTGCGCGTTCGCTGTGTCGTGACGTGTTGCTGCCGAGAACGCCAGAGAGCACGCCGAGGCGCGTCTCGCTGTCGCCTCGGGTCTCGCCGTGCCAACCAGGGCGGACGCGCACGTGACGCGACCCTGGCGCTGCTTCATGTTCATGTCCGATGGTGTGTCCTTCTGTCCTGGCGCTTCTGTCCTGGCGCTTCTGTCCTGGCGCTTCTGTCCTGGCGACGCTGCTGCTGCACGCTCGCAAGCCTTCCGCGCATAGTAGCATCCTGTTCCAATAAGGGCGGGCTGTATTGGCAACCGAGCACACGCACAACCGAGCGCTTTCACCGCCGCGACATACCAAGCCGCTCCTCACCCGATACCAAATGTGTGATCGTCGTCACCAACAAATAGCGGCAACCACGCGGCGCAACCAGCTCGGCCTCACTGCGGCGCTGACGGAGTCGACCCTGGCTGCCCTTGCTTGGTCGTGAGCCATCGATAGTACTGCACAACAAAGTCTTCCTGGAACTTTGTCTCGATCGCCTTTGGGCTTCTGCGGAGTCGCAGGTACTGGATCGACCGATCGGGAGTGCTCACCAACGCTTCCCGCAGCAGCCAGCAGCACGCAATCACACCTGCTCTGCCGACACCTACAGAGGTTCAAGTTCATGGATGCAATGAGGGCGGGCATTGCCATTAGCATCAGCGTCGGACCAGCGCACACCAAGCCGCATCCGTATCGATCTCGATTGGCTCATCGCTGACCTCCCCGACAATGGCAGAGAATATTGACGCCATTCGATGTTCGCTTTGTAATCTCCTTGAGAACCTCCTCGACATCGTCTATTGATTTTGGCGCGTAACCTTCGGCTATGGGTATTCTGCGATGAGAGGACCACCCAACAATAAGATAATGGATCCATGGGGCCTTCCCAGAGCAGATCGTTCTATCGGCCTGCTCCTCTAGCCGCGACAGGGCTTCTTTCCTTCGGCCGGCTCGGTCGTCTGCGATCGAATCTCGTTGTTCCTCGATGCCCACCTTATAACATCAATCCCTTGTCCCGCAGCAGCAGCTTGGTACTTGTCCCAAGGCGCCCCCAGATACTCGAGCTCGGTGTTATCGAGGCAACTGAGGGTGGTTCCGTTCGTAGTATAAATGCAAAATTGGCTGGTCAATACAGATCTCGAGGACATCTTGCCTCCCCTTGTCGCTCGCTGCGAGCCACCCTGACAATCATGTTTCTTCTCCGCAATCGGGTGGCAAGCATCGGCGGACCGGCTACAGAGCATAGTCCATACTTGACGACAAGCCGGACTCCCGCCGACGCTATCCGCTCAAAGTCCATATTCAAGTCGCGGCTGATCATCGCTGTGGCAGAAGATTGCAATGATATCTGGTTTCAGACCTCGGTGAATACCCCTCTGACCGATGCTCGTTATGATCTGTCCGCTCTGAACTGCGAATCGCTCCGTCGACAGTGACATGATCAGCCTCCATCTGTTGCAGCCATCCACGACCATCCAGTTCAACCACGCTCTCCCAACCTGGGGCGCCGTACCTCGACCATTCACTGGCCCAGTGTCCAGTCGGACTTTTTTGCCCGGACATGAGCTCAGAGCAAAGTTGCCGGGCTTGGCTGCTGGCACCCGCGAAGGACGGGTGTTCTGGGCCGCCGGGCTTGGTACATCGGTCGTTGATCGAGCACTCGGGCCAGCTGCGTCTTGCTGCTCGTCCTCGGTCGGGTCACAGAGGACGCTGTCGATCGGGCATAGCCCGGCCTCGGCCTTTTCCAGATCCTCGCGCCCGTGGTTAGACTGCAGCAGTTCCGCACTCTCGGGCCGGTCTTGGGATCGACTTGGCTCGCCGTTGGGCCGCTCGACACACAGTGGTGGTGCTGCCTGTTTGTTGGGCGGCCGCGGTTGGATTTTTGCCAGCAGGTCGTCTCCGAGCCCTCGCGGATCCGGTGGCAGGACAAGGTCGAGCTCGGGCGGAATCAGCCATGAGATGTTAATGGGGTGGGTGTGCGAGGTTCGGGGTTGGATCCCAAACGGCTTGAAAAAGTCCATCGCAGCGATCGATCCAGGCCACGCGAGGCTGCTCTTGGCTGCTGTTGCGGCAGACTGTGGCGGCGAGCTGCGGCGTTCTCGGTCCGGGTGAGTCTTGGCGACCTTTCTGGTCGGCGAGGTTGCGGGTATTCGGGACGGAGGGAGAGCCTGAAACGGCCTGTCGGCAGCGTACCAGCTGGTGGGCGTGGATCGGGCAGCGGCAATTGCGCCAGAGGGCCTTGCTGATGGAGGAGCGTTTCCAAGAAGGGCCAGTGTCACTGGCGAGACGGCAGGCGATGAGGCGGACGGGCCGGAGCGCAGGGGAGAGGAGTGCAGCCAATGCTCCAAGCTCGGTGCAGAGCCGATGGTGCTCGAGACCGCTCGGGTTGTTCGAGACAGCTTGGGTTGGCCCAAGCAGACGCAGAAGCGCTGCCCCCAGAGCAGGATCATCGGCAGTCGCCGGGCGCGGGGATCCGAGCCAAGGTTTTCCTGCCCCTCCAGTGCATTGACCAGCTGCGTCCGTTGGCGGGAATCGTCCAGCTATCGTCCAGCTATCGACTGTCGCACTCGAGCAGTCGAATCAGAGAGTCGGGCCGTCTCGGTTGATGCCCAGGACGACTCGGCGTCCGCATTGCCACCGCCTCAATCACTGCACGTCGTCTGGCGATTGGGCTCTCACCGACATTGTGGTGTCGCCTCTGCAGCAACGGCTATGGCTGCCCGGTGCTGGCTGATCCCCAAGGTTGTTTCGGTCGACAGGCGACCTCCGAAGGATGCGCTCCGATCCACCACGCTGCGGAAGATGATTCCGCCTGTGTAGTCTGCCTGCCCACTCTTGCTCAAGGAATAGCAAACATCACTTCATCGACAACAGGCTTCTCACGCTGTGCTCTGCATTTGGTGTTGCATCTCCCCGCAGAGCGGCTGTTGGTATTTGCACAGCTCGCGACATGGTGAGGGCTGCGACTGCGAGTACCTAGCCCGGCTCGCTCGGAGGAACTCAATGGCAACCGGATTCCTTTGGAGGAATGCTGCGGGTTGAATGCAATTGGGCACTCTCGACCACCGAGACTTTGGGTCCGAGTCTGCCCCGGCCATGCATCGGATTCTCGGCATCGCAACGCAGTTGTATCAGCGACACTGGCTTCCGACCAGGATCCAGTCCCGGGTGCAGGCGCCAGCACGGCTGGACGGATTCCCGAGCAGAGCCGGTTCGTCCGTCATGGGCTGTCCTTTGGCTCCTTCAAGCCAGCCCGCCAGAGCGGCTGGTCTCCATCGCTTCTCCAGACCCGATCCTCGAGCAAACAGCCCACGGTCCCTCTCCCAGATATCCTCCAAGCCATGTCGCTCGAACAGCTGGCCGCCGTCCTCCCACCGGCGCTCCGAAAGCGAGTCCTCTTGGCCGCCAAGCAGCATCCCGACACCGAGCCCATCTTCCGAGATCTGATATTGCACCATGCCCCGCAACCAGCCCTCAACGACCTGGACTCGGACCCGGCCGCTGCCGACGACGCAGCCGAGTCATACGACGAGCTCGCCTACGATCTCGTCGTTCCTGGCATCTCGTTCCAGAACCCGCGCAAGAAGCTGGATCTGGCCCTCTCGGATGACGACATCACCCTGGTCGAGTCCTTGCCACATGCCTCGTCCTCGCTGCCGACCCCCAGCTCGACGGGCCTGGCGTCGCCGGCTCGAAAGACCACCCGCTACTCCATCGACTCACTCCAGATTGGATTCTGTCTACCGACGCCGATGAAGCAGAAGCCCCATTCGACGTTCTTCTTGATCTTCAAGTCGGATATCATATCCTTTGGGGCCGAAGATCTGGGTACGTTTCCTCGGCCCGCAGTTGCAGTCGCAGTTGCAGTCGCAGTTGCAGTCGCAGTTGCAGTCGCAGCTGCAGTTGCGGGCACAAGCTCGACAGTCTAGCAGAGTGGCGGCTGGCTCATTTTCAGCGGCATGACTGGGGCCCCAACCAGGGATAAGTCGAACGGACATAGGCTTGCAAGCAGAGTGACGGGGTGGCATACCGTCCGAGCGATGTGGCCGTGCTGGATCTATCGTGCGTCATGACGGGATTCCGGTGCCGAGCCAGATCGCACGGCTGAGCGCAGTGATATCCCCGGAAAGCCTGCTGTCATGATATATGCGGGTCAGTCGTCCAAGGTGTCGCGGAGATACGATATCCTTACCCCGGCGACTCGATCAGGAATATTCGATACCAAGCAGGAGGTGCTCGACGCCAAACAGAGACTGCGTCGTTGATGGAAGGCCCTTCATGGATACGTCAGATTGACTGCGCTATTTCTCATCCCCTATCCGCAACCATGATTCTTCGTCACCAGTTGTCAAGCCTTTGGAGTACAAGAACAAAGGCCATTCCTACACTCTCGCCAAGGGCGATAGCCTTCGAAAGCTGCTAGTCGACTACCTCTCTGCGGCGCTCGAGGGCCGGTGCGCTGGATTCTTCAGCGTCGACATGCCCGACTTGACTACCTTTGTTCCAGGGCCGTCGTCGGGTTCCTCGCTTGGATCGCAGCCCTGTCCGCCCCCCGGCGTCGTCGCTCACATCGGAGTCAAGGACGGTTTCCTGTATTTGCTCAAGCGAGGCATTCTATTTGCCTTCCGAAAGCCTGCCATCTGGATTCCTGTCGAAGCCATCTCGGCCGCTCAGCCCTTCGTTGTCGGCGGCAAGTCGTTTAATCTGCTCATCAGCACGCACGATCATCCCAAGTATACGCCTGTCGGGATTGACGCCGGAAAGACCGAGGTCGAGTTCAGCTTGATCGACATCCAGCAGCAAGAGCGTCTCATGGGCTACTTTTCTCAGAACGTTGGCCGCACAAGGCCGAGCCCAGCCGCGGGAAGCGGCGCGGAACGACGGTCCAAAGCACCATTGACGATTGCCCACGGCGACCTCGGTGACAGTGAAGAGGAGGACGAAGACTATGTGGCTCTGTCTGAGGACGAAGTAAGTCTGTTCTGAGGCGACGGAGTGCCACGTTGGATGGTCGATCGGAAACCGAGCCGCTCAACCGGAGCAAGAAGGGCGCTGGCGATCTGTTGGACGGGCCAGGGAATCGGGAACCTGCGATTCCGGACCCCCGGATCTTGCTGCATGATTGTTTTGCTGATACATGCTCTGTATCGCTCAGGTGGACGAGGAGTTCGACTCGCATCATGAAACCGATTCAGAACGTGAGAGCGAGGGCGAAGACGACGACCGAGGCACCAAGAAGGCAACCAAAATCAGAGATGCTGTCCAAGTTGACGCTGAGGGAGACGAGCAGGATATCAACGAGGAAGAAGATGAAGATGACGAAGATGCGGACGAAGAAGCAGATGGTGTCGATGACGACGAGGGCAGCATCAGCCTCAATAGCGAGGATGTAGATGATGACGAAGATGACGAGGGCGAAGACGACGATGAAGACGACGACGACGATGCGCTCGAGGAGGTCGGCACAGCCTCTCCCTCCAGAAAGAGAAGCAAGACCGAGCCGACACTCGACCAACAGACTGCAAAGCGAGTCCGCAAGAGACCCGATCTGGCGGCGGCAGCTTCTGCCAAGCGACAGAGAGCCGATCTCGATGTCGTCGAGGCGTCGCGGCATGAATTCCTTGATGTCGACGAGATCGCCGAATCGAATGGCCAGCCACTCAATCCCTCGAACTCGAACGAGTCGCTGTCCCAGTTCGGCCAAGAGCGTATTGAGCAGTCCAGATCCACCGAACCCATCGAGTGCATTGAGGACCTGGACGATGCCGAGGAGTACAGCGAATGTGACGAACGAAACGACAAGAACTCCGAGAGCGGCGCTGACAAACCACCCCAGGACGGCCCAGGTGCTCTGCCAAGTGCAATGATGAGCATCGACATGGAGATGGACGACTTTGAGTTGCTCTAGCGGAGCCAGCGGTCTCGCGCCGCTCTTTAAAGCTTGCTCGGATTGAGCGGGACAGCGTGCCTATAAGTGTCACCCCACAGTGATCTGCATGGCCCAGTGGGCCGACCCTGGGATTGCACTCCTGTCTTGGTTGGCAACCCAGTGGGTTTGTCTAGTTGCGGGAGCACAGGCTTGAATACATCCGGTCAGCCCCCTGTGACGATGATCGACTGGCATCGATATCGTGATGTGGTGCAAACATTCGGCCGTCTGGATAGCCTCCGTAGCTTCCTCGACGTCAAGAGAGTCGGATCGATTGGCCTCCAGGCACCACGAGCGCACCTGGCCATAGTGGACGATCGATAGGCGTGTACTCAGGTCCCAGGAAAGTGACTGCCATGACTCAAAAACATGGTGTCCTGTGGGTTTTGGGCCCGCCGTAACCTTGGCGTCGGGTGCGTGCTGAGGCTCCCATCATGAACCAAAGTGCTCCTCTCCCTCGCTCTCCAGCACCGCCATGGTCCAGCATGCATCAATGCATCCCAAACCCGCCGAGCGTCTGCGACCACTCGACGGCTCCACCGCCACAGACTCTGGTCGACCGGTTTCATTTTGCTGGCGCTGTGTTTCGGCCAGTCCAGGAAACTCACCACACCCATGCAGCCGAGCGCGGCTGTGTTCCTTGATCGCTTCACCAACCTTGCGCAGCCCGAGGGCCAACCTTGTGAGTGCATCCCCAATTTCCTCCAAGGTTGCGTCCCATCGGGTTGCATCGTCATGGCAATGGTCTTGCCCCGGCGCATCAGAGCGAACATGCATGCTCTCATTGAGCCTGTCAACCCGCAGAGTTGGATCGGATGCGTGAGCCGAGCGCAAATTGGGTTGGGTGAGCTCCCTCGCCGCCATGCCCACATATTGCCGTTCACACGAGCAATTCGACGAGGCCATCCACCGGCGATCGCAGGTGGGCGCACGCACGCAGCCCGGAGGTCGACCCCGATGCATGCATGCGCTCAGCTCCTCGGTGGGCAAGGATGCGAAAGGCTCGTCGATGTCTTTCATACCGACGCGAGAGGATTGCATGAGGACAGCGCGATGCCAGCCCCGGGAAGTGCCAGGGGGGCAACGGTATTCCATATAAAGAGGCTCTGCCGGGACGGTCTCAAGCTCATCCCATAGCACTACACCAGTCTCCGAGCCAAGTTCACCCATCCAGCCCGAGTCTCATCAGCTCTCTGGTCTTGAGCCTCGCCATCCCATCAAGCTCTGCACTTGCCAACCTTTGGGGCACAATCTCCTGCATCCTGACGACTCTGCGCCGCAGCAACCAGTGCATCCCACGGCACTATCCCTGAAGTCTTCCCACGCACCAATTCTCCAACCAATTCCGCACCTGTTCTGCCACTGCCAGCTCCATCATGACCCAGGACAGCCACGCCTTCACCGGCACCGAGACCCGCAACATCACGTTGTACATCATCGGCATCATGACCTACAAGTTCTCTCTCGAGACCATGAACGCATGCATGTCCGGCATTGTCCTCAACCGCCTCGCACAGTCCGCTGGACCGGGTGTCGTCTGGGCCAACCTCGTGGGCATCAACCTGGGCTGCCAGTGCCTCGGCTCGCTTCTTGTCGGGCCCCTGGTCAAGCGATACCAGGCCAAGAACGTCCTCTCGCTGGCCATCCTGCTGTTTGGCATCGCCGTCGTCACCATCCCGATCCTTGAGGGCGCCACGGGCGGCACTATCCCCGCCGTTCTCAACAAAGGCTCCAGCATCAAGTCGACCTGGGGCGGGTGGACCCCGTATCTCATCTTTGTGTTCTTTCCCCTTGCGGGCATCTTCCATGGAATGGTCGAGCTCATGCGCCGCGTAATCCCCGCCGATCTTGTGGGAGGCGATGCTCTCAAGCTCAAGCGCCTCGATGCCACCGTCCATATCTTTTACGAGATCACCGGCACTGCCGGCGCCATCCTGGCTTCGATTTGGATCAGCTACTTTGGCTGGGGCTTTGCTCTCGGCTTGCTGCCCGTGGGCTTCACCCTCTCGTCGTGCATCTGGTTCCTGATCACCACCCGGCCCGAGCGTATCAAGTTGCATGAGGAGTTCAAGCAGGCCGAGCGAGACATTCCCTTCGGCCAGCGGCTCGGCGCCGTTGTCTACTCGTTCTTCCACTCGGTCTACTTGGGAGCCAGGCTTGTCTGCAGCCAGCGAGCGCTTGTCTGGCTCCTTCCGGCCTACACACTTCCGCTGGTTCTCCACCGCTATCTCGAAAACACCCTGGCGCCGTTCTATGCAAAGTCGGTCCTTGGCAACTCGGACATGCAGACCATCATGGTTGGTGGCTCCAACTTTGGTGAGCTGCTTGGTGCCCTGACGGTGCTGTTGCTGGCCCGACAGGTCAAGACCCCGATTCCCTTCCTGCGCCTCGATGCCATCCTCCTGCTGCTCATTTGGGCGCTGCCCTTCATTCCGGTCGACAAGTCCGACATCGTTGGTTTCACCTGGAAGCTCACCCCTCTGATGGCCACGATCTCGTTTGGCTGGGCCGCGGGCGATGTCTCGCTGGCCGCCTTTGTGCAATCGCGCCTCGAGGACTATGCCAACATCGACAAGTACACCTCGCCGCTCAGCGCCGTCATGTCGTTCCTGTACGTCGCCTACCTGCTTGCATTCTACATCCTCAACCTGCTCATGGGCACTGTCCGCGACGACTTTGTCCTCAACAACAAGAGCCTCCGCGACCTGTTTATCTACATTGGCGGTGTCTTCATGACCCTCGCGGGCATCGTTATCGTTGCCTCGACCTTTATCCCTCGCGGATCCTTCGCCATGAACCCCGACCCCGACACTGTCGAGTTTAACGATGACATCCAAGTCACTGGAATCGACAAGAAGCCTGCTGACGAGAAGAAGGGAGAGCTGGACGACACCAAGGTCGTGTCTCTGATCGCCGCCTGAAGCAGGCGTCATCGTGGCTCTCATGTCCGTCTCGCCGATGTTCATCGCGATGATCCGGACGTCTGTCTACTGCTTGCATCCGCGTCACCTTTCTTCTATCTGGATTCTGTAAGGAGCGGTCGGGTCGCTTGTGTTTTTGACCCGCCCGGCAGCGTTGCTGAATTGGTTCAATATAGAGTGTGTTGCTGGACTCTGCCCCTGTCCTCGCCATTGGCATCGCTGCACTGCGGCACTCGGGTATCTCGTCCCGCCGATCTTTCCCACAACACAGACGCACAGCCACTCCCGTGCCAAGCACTGCCACGATGCTTGTGCGACCTTCTTGGCTGCTGTGCCCCGTCGAAAGCCCAACCTCGTTTGCTCTTTGGCTCGCCCGCACCGACACCGCTCCCTATCCCCGATATTCCAATCAAGCCAAGTTTGAGACGCACCGGCTCATTCCAGTCCCGCACTCGACCGTCTATCTGCCTCATACCGCCGCATCGCCCAAACCAAAACCTGCATTTCGCAGCCCATCCCCAGCCAGCCAGCCAGCCAGCCAGCCAGCCAGCCAGATTCATCCTTCCCCATGGCTCTTTCCAGTCTTGGCCAGGCCGCCCGCCGATCTCTGACGACTGTCGGCGGTGGCGAAACAAAAGATTTCCATGTGTGGCTCCAAGAAGAGAAGGACGTGCTCAAGGCCTGGAGATCTCTTGGTCGCGAGTCTGCCGATGGTAAGTCGGCCTCGTTGCCTGCAAAACAGCAGGTAGCCCAAAACGCCGAAGGGCATTTGGCCAGCGACTCTGGACCATCGTGGCGAGCTGTAGAGGGTGGATGGCATCTATCCATTGTCAGCGAGTGCCATCTAGGATCCGTGCACGAACCAGCCCAAGAGCGGAGGGGAAGGAAAAGGATGGCTGATGTGGCACCTCTCCTTTCTCGAACCAACACTAATAGCCGTGCGCCTGCCTCCCTCGCAGTATCCAAATACATGGCCGTCTGGGGCAAGAAAGAGGAAGAAGATTTGCGGGTAAGCGAGCGCGGCCGTCGAGTCGAGTCGATCTGGGAGGTGCTGTTCTTGTCTCGGATCCTCTCGCTCTTTCGAGCTGACGCTGGCTGTTTGGCTTGGCGAAAGTAATGGGGAGCGACTTGGTTGGCGGCTGCAGCAATGACTGTGCATGACCATCAGCCCGGCTTCCAGGACCCCGTCCGCTGGGGCTGGACGACATAGCCTGGTTGCCATGGCCGAGCTTTATGCTGATAAGGGATCATGCGCCCACGACCTTTACACATCCATTTGTCTCAGGATATATCTGAGAAGATGTCTCAGGTGCTCTCGAAGCAGCAGGAGATTTTCAACGAGCTGGCCGGTAAGCTCACGCAGGGGATGGCGTTCCTGTGTCTGGAGTATGGCGTCCAGATGGCGAGTGGAAAGGAATGCAGTATTTTCCCACCACAAGAGGGCGATCCTCGGGAATGACAGAGCAAGCTAGGCAAAGATAGGAGTGAAATGCTCGAGCAACGATCTTGGCTGGTTTATCCTGAGAGCAGATCGATTGGCAGGTGCTAATCTACCTGGTATAACGTCTCAGACCAGTATGCGCTGGGCCGTAACGCAATGAAAGAGGTGAAGCAACGCGAAGAGGATTTGGAGAAGCTCAAGAATAAAGTCAAGCATCTGCAAACGGCGCTCGAGACTGCGAGAAAGAAAGGTCGACCAACCGATGGCTTGGTTCAAGAGGTTCTCGACGCGCAGACGGCTGTCGAGGAAGCGTCCTGTTCGCTGGCTGGATTCAAGCGAATGAAGCTCCGAGAGGGATTCCACGATTCGTTTGATGCCTATCTGAACATGGCCAAGAAGGTTAGTATTCCGATTGCTGACGGTGGCCACATGGATGGTGCGCCAATCTGTGGTGATGGGCTGATCTCCGCCAGGGCTGGAGGGTGCCGGAGCCGGAGCCGGAGCCGGAGCAGTCGAGATTCTTGTCCGGGGCATCTGGTCTCATGTCCCCGGCGATGGCTCGATGCGGGCGGATATGGTCACGATACTCAAATGGATTCTCATGCACAGATCTCAGTCATGGCTACTTTTTGCAAGCACCTTGCCGACCAGATCCCGCAAGGCACACTCTCTCCTGGACAAGAGCTGCCGGCATACACAGGTGAGACACACAAAGGCGATGGTGGTTGTAAGGTCACTGCGGAGGTGTGAGTATTGAGCTCGGGCCACCACAGGCCGGGCTATTTGTGGCAATATAGTGCGGAGACGCTCGACTGACGGATCTCAAACCCCTGTCACTCACCATCACCCGCAGGCTCAGCGGTCACAAGCCAGATCCTGTCTGACTTTGCAGAGGCCTACAACGATGCTCTGAAGCCCGGCGATGCTCGCGCCGTTGAGCGTCCAAGCAGCACCATCAGTGTGCACAGCAACACAGGGACCCTCAATGGACCGCCGGCGATGCCGCTGCCGAGCCTGCCCGATCCATCGCCAGTACCCTCTATGATCCCCATGCAAGACCAGTGGGCATCTTCGTCGATGCACGGTCCATCCGATCAACAGCGGTACGGGCACGGCCCGTCCAACGGAAGTATCCCGCCGCCGGCGCTGGTGTATCGCCGTTCGGATGGGCCGCCTGCTCCACCTCCGCGACAGTATCTCGAGAGCCACCCGCAGACTGGCCTGTACGAAGCCCGGCTCGTCTACGAGCCAGTGTCAATGCGCCCTCCCGAAGCAAGTTACTATCCCACCCTGCCAACGCGGGCCGAGATGCCCAACGGGACCAACCCGGCCAACTACCGCTCGCCGCGCGACTCGGTCGATCCGTACAACCGCTCATCGTATAGTGCGCACTATCCACAAGACGTGCTCGAGGATTATGGCGGCGGACGGCACGGGGGCTGGGACACGTCTGGATACGAAGGTGCCTATCCACAGACCGGCGATCGTGGGTGGGCACCGCCGAATCAGGCGATGCAAATGCCTGGCCCTGATCAGTACGGTAGCGGCGGCGGCGGCACAATGCAGAAGCCTGGAGGCGGGCGATGACTGGAGGCGGGCGATGAAGCAGCATGAGCAACTAATACAGACCTCAGCCCGTAATGTCAAGAAGGATGGGTTGATCCAGGGCCAAGCGGAGGCTGAGTGCTGGTATATGGCGCACCCAAATCGAAACGGCGCATCCTGGGTATCGCTTTGGCCTGGAACGTCTCGAGGCTCCCATTGCTGCGAATTCCTGCTTGGCATCTGGCACTATGGATCATGATGGTCATGCATTCCGCCGTTGATGGTCCTGCTGGTCTCTGCCGATGCATCGGTGGCTTTCCACCACTTCCACCACCACCACCACCACCAAGATTCCACCACCGCCTGGGAGGCGTCCAGACAACAAAGACTGCACCGCCTGTGCTGCGCGCCATTGCTGCGCACGTCTCCCGCGTCTGTGCTTCCGCCGACCGCAAATGGAAAGCCAGAAGTCCACGTCTCTGTCCAAACAAGGGCGGCAGGCAAACAGAGGCTGTCACGACAGCGCGGGGTATCGGACACAGACGACGCTGTCCTGGACACAGCGGCCAGCGAGGCAGCGAGGACACAGTCAGCAGCAGCCGCGACATGGTCCACAGCCCACAGTGGCGAGGCAGCACAGCACAACAGCACAACAGCACAACAGCACAACAGCACAACAGCACAACAGCACAACAGCACAACAGCACAACAGCACAACAGCACAGTGCCGCCGCATACATTTCCTGCGCGAGTTTCTTTGTTTGCGCCGCCCTTGGCCAACGGCCCTGCAGCCCAAGCCCTGCTCCAAAGGCTCTTCTTTCCGTCTTTCTTCTGCGACAAGAAGCACTGGCGGGTCCCCCACCTCCAAGTGCCCAGCCCCGCATATCGCCGTCTTTTGCTCCCTTATTTTCCCTCCCTTCGCGGCGGCCTTTTGCCATCCGTCGGCTTTCGGGTTGCTGTTTCTTTCTCTCTCCGTCTCGCTCGCTGCCCCAGCCGGCATATAACCCGCAGCAGCATCTCCAGACTCTGCTGTCTTCAGGTCCACACCCTCGTTTTGTCCTGGAGCCTCCCTCTGTCGCCGGTCTCCATTCTTGGCCTTACGAGCCCAAGAAAACTTGGCCGCCGCTCGGCTCTCTGATCGCTTCTTCATTCGGCGCTCAGTCCCACACCCATCCTCCAGAGCAGCCGCTCGCGTCCGCTGCATCCCAACGCAAGCATGGTTCGGCCCGGTCGCTCCAACCCCTTCAGCACCCCAACCATCACACCGCAGGCCGCCCCTGTCGTCGGCAACCCGTCGGGGCCTGCCGCTATTTCGGACCTGGCCTTCAAGGACTTGACCCAGGATGACATTGCCCAAATCGTCCATGATCGTCTCAAGCTCGGCCAGCTCTTCACCCGTCTGGGCTCTCGCGCTCTGCTCTCCGTCAATGCCGGCCGCTCGGTTCCGTTGCCTTCCGAGTCTGCCTCGAAGGAACTTGCCGAGTCCGTCAAGACCAGTCTGTACTCGGAGCAGCTCCTGGACCAGCCCTCCATCTTTGAGTTTGCTTCGCGGGCCTACCTCCACATGACCCGCGGCGATGAAGACCAGGCCATCGTTCTGAGGTATGAGCACAGTTGCACTCCGACCGGGCCCTCGCATCAGACTCGCCAAGCCCCTTCCCGTAGCTTCCTGCGATTGCTCAGGCTCAGGCTCTGGCTCCGGAGAGATTTGTGTGTCCGTCGTCCCAGGTAATTCTGGCTCTAACCCGCGCTCTTCTGTCTCTGCGGCTTGGCCATCTGTCGACCCACACCTTCAGCGGTGACGAGGGCTCCGGCAAGACTGAGGCTCATCGCATGATCGTCCGCCAGCTCTGCGACATCAGCAAAACCTCCAAGAAGAAGACCAAGGTGCATTCGTGCGCTCTCAAGGTCGACTCGATCCTCTCGACCTTTGGCAATGCCGTCACCGCCATCAACCCGAATTCCTCGGGCTTTTCGCGGTACACCGAGTACCAGTTCGACCAAAAGGGCAACATGATTGGCTGCAAGTTCATCACCTATCTCCTCGAAAAGAACCGCGTTACCGGCGCCGCCGATCATGGACGCAGCTTCCATGTCTTTTACTATCTGCTCGCTGGCGCTTCCCTCGAGGAGCGGCAGAGACTCCAGCTGTCTGACCCTGCACACTTCCACTACCTCAATCAGTCGAGCATCCGCAGCCCCGCCGTCGATGAGGTGGCTGCCTTCCGCGAGTTCAAGGAGAACCTCAAGTCGCTCGGCATCAGCCGTTCGCAGGGCCCTCTCTTTGAGCTTTTGGCCGCCATCCTCCACCTCGGCAACATTACTTTCGTCGACGGCCCCGCCCACACCCAAGAGGCCTGCAAGGTCCGCAACTACCAGCAGCTGGCCATCGTCTCCGAGATGCTCGGCCTCAACCCCACCGCCCTCGAGGATGTGCTCACCTACCGCTCCAAGATGATCCAGCGTTCGGTTGTGTCCATGTTCCTCGATGCCGAGGCTGCCTCTGAGCAGCGTGACTGCTTCGCCCGCACTCTCTACTCGGTGCTCTTCAGCTGGATCCTCGAGCAGATCAACAACAAGATGTGTATCGAGGATGCCTCCAGATGGGCCCATTTCATCTCGGTCCTCGACATTCCCGGCTTCGGCGGCCAGAACGGAGGCGCCAACGGCTTCTACCGCCTGCTCGTCAACTTTGCGAACGAACGCATCCATACGTTTATCACCAGCCAGCTCTACGAGCTTCCCAGGGATGTCTTTGAGGCCGAGGGCATCGCCGCTATTGCCACCGTTCCTCAGCTGAGCGTCTCGGGCGTTAATGAGCTCCTGCTCAGCGAACCCAACGGCATCCTGTACCTCATCGATGTCGAGGCAGCCTCAGGAAGCAAGGACTCCAAGGCGACCGAGAAGATCTACGCGCAGCACTCCGGCTCGTCGTCTGTCTTTGAGGCCTCCAAGAAGCCCAAGCACCACTTTATCGTCCGCCACTTTGCCAGCACCACCCAGGTCGAGTATGACACCCACGGATTTGTCGCCAGCAACTCAGACACGCTCCAGTCCGACTTTGTCACCCTCATCCGCGGCAGCCCCGAGCAGCCTGGCACCGGCAACGCCTTCCTTCGATCCATCTTTTCGGACCGCCTGATTGCCACCCAGAACCAGTACGGCACCATGGTCGCTGCTTCGTCGATTTCTCGCCACCCGTCTCTCAAGCGAGGCAAGAAGAAGAAGGACGATGACGTCGATCCCGCCAACACCATTGGATACCAGGTATGCGTTTGCTTTGTGATGGCGCTGAGCAGCTTTGGTGTTCAGCGACGTCTCCATCGCCATATGCCATGCAAGGCGTGCAGACCAGATCTACACTCTGTCAAATCAAATCAAATCAAATCCAGACTGACGCCGTCGCTCTTTGCCACATCTCCCGCTCGACTTTTCGTCATCTGCCAACGCCTTGTTCAGTTCCGTGCAGGCTTGAACGAGCTGCTGAGCACCCTGGGCGACACCCAGACGTGGTTCGTCTTCCACATCAACTCACTCGACGGAAGCTCTGGACGTGTGGCTCTTCCTGTGATCCAGAGCCAGATCACCCAATACGGCATCGACAAGATCACGCAGAGCTCAGCTGTTTTATACACTGCCGGCATGGACCACCAGTCTGCTCTCAGCCGCTACGCCCCTGCCCTTGCATCCCTGCAGCTCCAGGGCAGCACCCCTCGCGAGCGCTGCGACTCGCTCTTGGCCCACTATGGATGGACCCAGATTGACGCTGTTGTTGGCCTCAGCAAGATCTTCCTCTCCGAAAAGGCCTGGCGCATTCTCGAACATGCGCTCAAGGCGACCGAGCCTGCTGAAGCCGTCGATCTCTCGGGCACCAAGGCGGTGTCGGCCTCGCCGCGCCCGCCCAGTGCTGCGGATAGCTATGTCTCGCTCATCAAGGGCACCAACGACGCCACGGCTCTGCGCGAGCTCGATCACGGTAATTACTATGAGGATGAAGGCAGCCAGTACGAGTCCGACAGCCAGTTCGACGTCACCGACCAGCGTGCCCCCGAAAGCTACACGCCCCAGAAAGACCCTGAACTCGGCATCGCGGCTGCCAAGCCGGCTGCCGGTGCCAACGCGACTACCCCAGCCGCTGCCGCCGGCACCCTCAAGCGCTCAAAGTCGCAAAAGTCGGTGACCAAGAAGAAGATGAGCAGCCAGAGATGTCGCTGGTTGTTCTGCACGTGGTTCTCGACCTGGTGGATTCCCCCCTTCATGCTATCACTCTGCGGCATTAAGCGCAAGGACCAGCAGATTGCCTGGCGCGAAAAGTTCACCCTCTGCTGGATCATCTTCTTGTTCTGTGCATTCATTCTTTTCTTCATCATTGGTGCGCGCGTCCTCATCTGCCCGATCAAGCCGCAGCTCTCGCCCGGTGAAATCTCGGGCATGAACAGCGTCACCCAAGCCTATGTCTACATGTATGGCGGATACTACGTCATTCCCCAAATCGTCTCCCAGCACATTGCTGCTGGCAGAGGCGGCAGCAACGCCTTCTGGCAGGCCGCCGTCCTCGGCATGGACGTCAGCCAAATGTTTGACAAGTCCCCGTTCTGGAAGACGTACTGCCCGTCCTTCAACCAGCCCAACGGCTTCCAACGCTTCCCCAACCAGGCCCAGCAGATCGTCGAGGGCACTTGGTGGCCGCACTCGAGCCAGGGCAACGATCACCTCCCTAGCCTCCAGTCCTACCGCAAGGGCGATGTTGTCTGGGCGGCGCAGTCGCTTTCGGACGCCATGAAGGACCCCACGGTCAAGCTGATGACAGCCTATGACCGTGTCTACGACATCAGTGCCTTCTATTCCAGCACCAGCCAGACCAACTTTATGGGCACCCAAGTCAAGAGTGTCATGGACCAGGCCGTCAACTCGGGCTCGGTCGAGGTCACCGCCAACTTCCAGCAGCTGGCCAAGAGCTACCCCAGCCAGTGGCAAAACGCATTCATCTGCCTTGACAACATGTTCTTTGTCGGCTACGTTGATCACCGCAACGATATCAAGTGCCAGGTCCCCGACTACATCCTGTTTGTGTCCTCGATCGTCCTGTTCATCGTCATCGTTGTCAAGTTCCTGTCGGCGCTGCAGTTTGGACGCAAGGGCGTGCCTGAAGACCACGACAAGTTTGTCATCCTTCAGGTGCCTTGCTACACCGAAGGCGAGGAATCCTTGCTGCGCACGCTCGAGTCGCTGGCCATGACCGAGTACGACGACAAGCACAAGTTCCTGTTTGTCATTTGCGACGGTATGATTATTGGCTCCGGCAACGACCGGCCCACGCCGCGCATCGTCCTGGATATTCTCGGCGTCGACCCCTCGGTCGACCCAGACAGCTTCAGCTACATGGCCCTCGGCGAGGGCGCCAAGCAGCACAACATGGGCAAGGTGTACTCGGGTCTTTACGAGCTCAACGGCCGCTCGGTGCCCTTCATTGTTGTTGTCAAGGTCGGTAAGCCTTCCGAGCGCCAGCGACCGGGTAACCGCGGCAAGCGTGACTCGCAGATGCTGATGATGCGCTTCCTGTCGCGCGTCCACTTCAACCAAGCCATGACCCCGCTTGAGCTCGAGATCTTCTACCACATGAAGTACATTGTCGGTGTAGACCCCTCCTTCTTTGAATACTGCTTGATGGTTGATGCCGATACCGAGGTCTTCCCGGACTCGCTCAACCGCCTGATCTCTGGCATGACCCGCGACTCGCGCATCATCGGCATTTGCGGCGAAACCAAGATCGCCAACGAACGAGACAGCTGGGTGACCATGATCCAGGTCTACGAGTACTTTATTTCGCACCACCTCTCCAAGGCGTTCGAGTCGCTCTTTGGCTCCGTCACCTGTTTGCCCGGCTGTTTCTCCATGTATCGTATCCGCTCCTCTGCCAAGAACGCCGCGCTGCTGACTGCCCCTGGCGTCATCCGCGACTACTCGGAAAACAACGTCGACACCTTGCACATGAAGAACCTGCTCCACCTCGGTGAGGATCGATACCTCACCACGCTGATGATGAAGCACTTCCCGAACATGAAGCTGGTGTTCACCCCGGATGCCACGGCGATCACCTACGTCCCCGACAAATGGTCCGTGCTGCTCTCTCAGCGGCGTCGCTGGATCAACTCCACGGTCCACAACCTGATGGAGCTGATGTCACTTCCGGAGCTCTGCGGCTTCTGCTGCTTCTCTATGCGCTTTGTCGTCTTCATCGATCTCTTTGCGACCATGACCCAGCCCGCGCTTCTGTTCTACATCGGCTACATGATCTACATGGCTGTCACGGGATCGTACACGCAGTTCCCGATCGTGTCGATCAGTTTGCTCGCCGCCGTCTACGGCTTCCAGATCATCATCTTTATCCTCAAGCGCGAGTGGCAGCACATTGGATGGCTGTTCATCGTAAGTGTTGTGCGCTCGCATGAACCTTGTCCCTCGCTCCTGACCGCCTTGTCTCGTCGATGCACCTGATGCACCTGATGCAGCCGTATCTTCGAGGCCACCTTTGAGCCGCGTCCTTGCCGATCCACTAATGCGTCCGTGTCCATCTCTGTCTGCAGTACCTCCTGGCCATGCCTGTGTTCAGTTTCTACATCCCCGTCTATGCATTCTGGCACTTTGACGACTTTTCATGGGGCAACACCCGTGTCGTCCTTGAAGAGGGTGGTTCCAAGAAGTTCGTCATGGAGGTTGAAGAGGTAAGCCTGCCTCACAGTGAGCTTCGCTGGGCGTTTTTTGATACTGGGAGCCCCCCCCAGTGCATTTGCAGCATCGTATCGCATGGCTGGCCCCTATGCTAGCGTTTTTGATTGCTGATGCATCTCGCTCCCACCCTCAGTTCGATCCCGACTCGATCCCTCTGATGAAGTGGTCTGACTTTGAGAAGGAGCGACTGGATGCCGCCCATGGCGAGTCCAAGTCTGGCTCGTCTCACGAGTCCCGCCAGTCCCGCCAGTCTCGTCAGATGGCGGCTGCTTTCAGCCCCGGTCCCGAGGGCTCTGTCTACGGCGGCTCTGTCTATGGCGGTGTCCCGATCCAGTACCCTCCTCCTGCCGGCTCTGTCTACGGAGGCTCGCAAGTCGCCCTGCCCGTGTATGGCATGCAAGGCATGCAAGGCATGCAGGGCATGCAGGGCATGCAGGGCTCCGTCTACGGCGATGCTGACTATCAGAACATGGTCTATGGCCAGGGCGCCAACGGCGGCCGGTCTTCCTGGAACTCGCAGCAGTTTGACCAGAACAACCGCAAGTCTTTCCAAGCCGCAGCCAACCGCTCGTCGGGCAGCCTGAACGCCATCCCGGGCTTCCCCTCCGACGAGCAAATCCTCCGCAGCATCCGCAACATCCTCTCGACGGCCGACCTGATGACTGTCACCAAGAAGACCGTTCGCGAGGACTTGACCAAGGAGTTCAAGGTCGACCTGAGCTCCAAGAAGGACTACATCCACCGCTGCATCGATTCCATTCTCAAGGGCGAGCTGTAGAGGAGGAGGGCAACCAGCTTGTGGCGCTAAGCTGCACCGTAATGCTCCTCGCAATCTCCTTCCTCTCTCCTCTATCGCTCTCTCTCTCTCATCGATGGTCAGATAGTCAACTTTGCCACCCCCGCCCTCCACTCTCATTATTTCCTCTCATTGCCCGCCCGGCCACTTTCTCTTCCTTTCTTTCGCTCACTCCGTGGTTTGTTTTACTCGGACACTAAACACGAGCGTATTCGCCATACAGTCGGTCCAGAAAGAAACGGGACAGTTCCTTCCTGGCTTCAGATGTCTGCAGCCTGCCGAACTTCCGTAGACCCCAGTGAGCAAGCCGTGAGATTGTTTCCCGTCCTGGTTGGCAATCGAGTGGCCAGCGCGCGTAACAAAATATTTGATCAATCGTCAAAAACACGGGTGTCCCGTTTTTTATTGGATTGACTGTATATCGTGCCGAAAGAAAGCAGCGGGACACATCACCTCGCCGGAACATATCATGCACTCACTCGGCCATGAACGGCCGTGCGGGTCAGATCAATCAGCCGGCCTCACGGAGTCAACCAGCCGGACTCCTGGAGCCAGCCCATAAACTCCTGCATCGGCGTCATTCAGTCCACACTAGCCATCCGCATGTTGAAGTGTCCCGTTTCAAATGCATCCCACTGTATCAGTCCTCGCCATCAGAGTGCTTTCAAGGGCGAATCAGCCATCCGCCAGACCCTGGCCGCAGCCACAGATGCGTTTCGCCAACTCGCTGGCCCATGGGTTCTCTGGGACTGGGGACGGGTGACTGGGGACTGGCAATCGGACAATCTTGGCACCCCCCCCCACTTCACCACCCCACCACCCCTTGCCCGTCCACTCCAACCTCCTTGCCCTCGATCTGCCTCAGTTCCCTCCCATCCACTCCAACGAATCTGCGTTTCCCACCCCTCGGTAGGCTGTTTGCCAAGAGCGTTGTTGCATACCACCGGCTCGCGCTCGCATGGTATCGTTGCAATGCAGTGCGCTGTTGTGGTTCGTCACCGCCGATCGAGGGGTCGATCTTGCGGATGATCGACAGCCAACATCCCTATTCAAACCCGCATCCACATGCATCCACACGCAACGGACACCGTCCAACAGACGACAGCGATCGCCGCCCAAGAACATGGAGCCCAAAACCATCCCCCCGCTCGAGACGGTTGTCATCCTAGTTCGCCATGCCGAAAAACTGGTCTGGGAGCAAGGACTCTGTCCCGAGGACCACAAGCTCGCCAAGGCCGCATACGTCGACGACCACCAGCTCAGTTCCAAGGGCTGGGAGCGGGCGCACGCCTTGGTGCCGTACTTTCAGCATCGGGGCGAGATGGGCGAGATCCTGCAAAGCTTCCCGCTCGGCGGGATCATCGGCCAGGACGTCGATCTCGGGCCGGAGCCCTTTGGCCAGTCCGAGCGGTGCCTCCAGACGGTCGAGCCGCTCTCGCAGGCCACGGGCATTCCCATCACCCGGTTCATCAAGCGCGACTTTGCCGAGGCCATCGAGGCCGTTCGAGCCCGGGCCGAGTGGAAGGGCCGGTCTGTGGTGGTGTCGTGGGCTCATCAGATGCTCCGGGACTGGGCCCTCGCCCTCGGCGTCGATCCGGCAGAGATCCCTGGCAAGTGGCCCGGCAAGCGGTACGATCTCACCTGGGTGATTGTCCCCGGTGCTGGCGCAGACGGCCGTCCCCAGCTCAGGCAGTACTGTCAACGGCTTCTCTATGGCGACTCGGACAAGATCCTGACGCTGTAGATGACGAGGCGGGAGACTACGGGCAGCCACAAACAGAATGCGCCCGTCAGGATGCGGACGAAGATGATTCCCGATCTTGAACACAGTGCAAGGGGAATGTGAATGGCAGTGGTTTTGGAATCCGCCATTGGAAGCGGCGCTGCTTTCCAGACACAGCTCTGTACCATACGCAACGAGTGAAAACTCTGGGCACAACACAGTCGTATCCATTCGTCAATATTGTTTGTTGTTGTTGTTCTCGACATTGGTGTATTTGTTTCAAACGCGGGCGTATCTACAGGTCTCGAGGAGGGTGGAGATGGGAGAAGGATTGTCGGCGATTGCGCACACTAAGGCGACTGGGGTCGGCCTCGGGTGGCTCGCGGCTATGGTTCACTGGTAGAGGGAGAAGAGTCGGAGAGCGGGAGAGCAAGTGGCTGGCCGGCTGGGTGATCAACAGAGGGGAAGCACATGCGCAGCGAGATCGAATGTAGGGACTCGGCCAAGACCAAGACCACGGGGTTGTGGCTTCTGTCGAAGATCACCAGCCATGGCGACAGGGGGTAACGGGGCGGCGGCTTTCAGGTCGTGGAAATAAAGCATATAGGCAGTCGAAGAAAAATGAGAGGAAGCTCCAAATGAGGCAGCAAGATTGCGATTAGGGATGCAACCTCAGTGGACATAACCAAATAGCCAATCGGAATTATCATAAGCAAGGCAGGAAGAGGGCAGGGGGAGGGTGGGAGAAATGAGCGACCCCGACGAAAACCAAGGCGACGGGATCAGCGGATAGAAAAGTAATTGGAAAGAGAAACCAGTGGCGAAATCAAAGAGCAAAAGGGGTGAAAAATAGACATTATAATAGATAACACCAACAGTTTCAATCCCAACGAACTAAACGGAAATGGCTGTGGGCAGGGGGGAGGAGTCAAAGAAGAAAGCCAACTGCCAAGAAAGCCGCGAATCGATGGTCGGCAAAGGATCCTACCGGTGATTCCCGCAACGGAACCAGGCCAGGTCCGCACTGACGGTGTGCTCAGTATCGTGGAAGGTGGCATGATTACTTCCAGTCCATCTCCATTTCTCCGGCAGGATGAATCTCGTCTGAATCGTCCGAGTCAGCCCGCAAGTGGCGGTTGTCGTTGTCGTCGTCTTCGTCATCATCCTCATCGATGCTGATGTCGATGTCGTCGTCGTCATGGACGCCGGCACGGAACAACGAGGGATGGGCATTCGGCGAACGCGAGGCCGAGTCCCACTCGGGGGGCGGACCAGCCCACAGCACGGCGCTAGTGCTTCGCTTGCGGCCCGTGGCCGAGCTCAAGAATCGGTCGTCGACGCTGGCGGGCTCAATTGTGTTGTTGAGCGGGTGCCGCTGGCCGATCGTGGGATCGCCGAGCCCCACCAGAATTGTGGCGGCCTCGAGCAGCTGAACTTGCTGATGCTTGGTGTAGGAGAATTTGGAGGCCTCCTTCCACTGCTCGGTATGCTCCCAGCGGTGTTTCGTGAGGCAGTTGGGGTGTTTGTAGATCTTGCCGCAGACATGGCACTGATAGACCTTGCTTGTATGCGTCGAGCTAGAGTTTGGGAGAGACGAAGACACCTGATCGGTGGGATCGGTCGAGGGGTACGGAGGCGAGGTGCCCATCGTGTTGGGCGATGAGGCGACGGATTTTCGGCGGCCCGAGTGACGAGAGGTTGAGAGCCGGCGGGTGCGGGTGGAGGGGTTGGTGATGGTGATAGCAGGGGTGGCGGCCGTGCCGTTCATGTACCGGTCCTTGATGCCCATGACCTCAAGCTCCTTGGATAGCTCCGAGGTGCGTTTCGAGGCCCTTCGGCCGAGGTGGGGCGAGGCTGTGGCAGACCCAGCCAACTTGGAGGAGGAGAAAAGGCGAGACTCGTCGAGCGAGGCACCAAGGGTATGCGACGTGGGGTTGTGGGGGCTCAGAGGGCTGGTTTCTTTGGCGGGAGGAACTTGGAGCGGCAGCGGGTGAGTGGGGGCGGAGGTTGGGTTGCTGACGGCAAAGAATGCAGTATGTTCAGCAGGAGCAGGGACATCCGGGGTCGGCCGGAATCCGGAAGGTTGATAAGACGAAGAGTAGATCAATCCTCGCGACGAGTCAGCGGCAAAGGCCGAGAAGGCGCCCTGGGTTGGAGGCAGGGCGGCCGATGGGGCCGAGGGTGCGGGGAATACAAACGGGGACTCGCCGCGACCAGAGAGAGGCTGCAGAAAGGAGCTGAGACTGGGAAGCGACCGTGCTTCCATGGGCATGTGCCCGCGGCCGTCCATGGGAGGATAGGGACGGAGGTGATTCTTGGAGGTATAGTCTTCCTGAGACCAGGCGGCAGAGGCCTCGAGGTGGGTCATTATCTGAGCCGAGGTTTACCATGGGATGGGATGGGATGGGATGGGATGGGATGGGATGGGATGGAGTGGGATGGAGCGGGATGGTGCAAAGAAAGCCAGATAGGATCGCGTTAGTTGCGAGACGTGAGAGGAAAACGACGGACAAAGACCCATGGCAGCTTTCGCTTCACAGCGACGCCGGATAGGTCGGGAGCCAAATCAAAGGTATCGAGCATGCTCAGGGCGGCCGTGCTCTCGGGAAGGTCCGATGGCTCCAGCGACCACTTGGCCGGGAGGGCGTCAGCGAAAGCGCTGCAAGCCAGACCGGTGCCCTTGAGCGGGGCCGACCGAGCACGAACGAGGACATTGCAGCTCTCGATGTACATCGGCACGATGAGCTCCGGCAGCAACGGCGACTCAGACGGAAGGACGCCCTGCAGTGCCGATTCAAAACCCAGACGCAGACGCAGATGCCGATGCAGATGAAGATGCCGATGCAGATGCAGCGCCAGGGCAACATATCGCAGCGTCTTGGCAATGAGAACCAAACAACGGGCTGCATGCAGTCATCATACCGAGTCCAGATTCAGCGCTGACTCAATCCCAGACCCAACAGAAACAGAGAGATGACTCACAAACAAGCCTCGACCGGCACAGATTCAGGGGAGTGGAAGTTGCAGAGATCCGATGGGGACGCTGAGAGTTGAAGAACCGGTAGGCCTGGTGTCGAACAATGCAGAGGACGGCGAGGCAATCGGCGGCGACGGAACCAGCCAAGGGACAGCGAGGGCCGAAGTGAAAGCAGAGAGGAAGAGGGAAAGGACAGCGGTCGCGGAGAGACGGCGAATGGGCGACAGCAAGCAGTGACTTGAGACAGCAGCGGCAGGAGGAAGGGGCCGAGCCAAGGGAGGAGCAACGATGCAGACGCAGACGCAGAAACAGGCGTAGAGACAGGCTTGGATGCAGACGACGGCAGGACAGCGGGGCCGAGGCAGAAGGAGGAGGAGGAGGAGGAGGAGGATATGGGTCGATGGTGGGGAGGGGGGCTATTTCGGGAGGCGCCCGAAAATTTTCTGGAGGGACACAAGCGGGTGGAATGGGAGGGCCGCGAATGACAGCAAAGGGCGATGGTTGGGCGACGGTTGTTGGCCGCGGGAGCGTGACGGCGCCGGAGGGCAAGGCCGCGCGCGATTGGCCGGGCGGCGGCGGACGCTGGTTGGTCGGCGTGGCGGATTTGCAATATGGTGGAGCGGCTGTGCTGTGCTGTGAGCAGCGAGGTGTGGGATGGGCTGTGGAGGAATGCTCGATGCTGCTGGATGTCCAGTGCCCAATGCTTAATTCCCAATGCTTAATTCCCAATGCTTAATTCCCAATGCTGAATGCCCAATGCTTAATGCTGAATGCTTCTGCTGCTGTGTCTGTTGCTTTCTTCCCTCTCCGTGAGGACCGAATCGGAGTGCGCCATCGTGACAGCCGTGTGTGTGTGCGCCATTCGGTCGGGTCAAGGGCCGCGCACGCCATTGGCCAGAGGCCGGCGGGAGGCCACACCACACACACACGTCCGCTTGTTTGTGTGGCAGCGCGCCGGGCCGCGTGGTGCGCGGGGCGGTCTGGCGCGGCCTCTCTGTTTTGACGATATTGCAGCACTTGGCTTGGCAGCATTGTCTGCGGCGACCTGCGATGCTCCGCTTGGTGTCCCCAAATGTGGAGATCCCGCCCAGTCCCATCGATCGGGTCCATATTCGCCCCCAACGGACATCGACCCACCCCAGGCACGTCCAGCCAAAGGGAACCCGCTGCGATCGCTGCTGTGCCGGTGTTGGGCTGCATCAATCGGACAAATCGATCGGATGGACAGGGGGTGGGCACCACCAAGAGAACAACACCGGCACCACTTTCGTTGGGCTGTGGAAAGAGATCAAACTGTGTATTGGGAACCAGGACGGAGAGGCCAGCCCAGAGAGTACCTTCCAAGGCACAAGGCCCTGACAGAGGCGCTACAATACGGACGTGGGCTCTGCAGCATCCAGAAACTGCTTTGAATTAGGGATTGATTGATTGCACAGCATGTGCACTTTTTTCTTCTCTAAGCCAACTTGCGATCAGTGTGTGCATTTGAGCGCTCGTCAAGAAAAAAAAAATATGGCAAATGGTGGGAGGGAATCGTGCAGAATATTTGCATGGAGGGGAGGAGAAAGAGGAAGAGGAAGAGGAGAGGAGGAAATGTGTCCAGAAGGATGTGATGAGTCGCAATGGAAGAGGAAGGAGGAGAGGGTGATATGAACGGCGCTTGCTTGCTCCAGTGCCGGGGAAATACATGCTATGCTGGTGACTCTAAACCGTGCCGTGCCGTGTGGTGTACATGGATGGGAGCACGGGCACAATCAGGCCGACGGCAGGCCGGCAGGCAATCGGACGGGAGATACACCACCGCCATCGATTGCCCCACGACAGTGGATCTGGACTTCGGGTAGGGGCCAGCCGTTACTCCATGTCCGCGTCCGCCGCGACCGAGCCGTCTCGGTTCCGACAGACCGAGGTGCGGTCGTATTCTTCCGGCGCCCAGGTCTCGACGACTCGGGAGAAGCGGCTGAACTTGACACACTTCTTGGGTGAGCGGCAGGTCGGGATCGAGGAGAGATCGGGAGTCGAATCATCCGGACTCGACTCTTGCGAGCTCATCGAGCATAGAGACACATTGGTTGTCGAGATCTTGATGCACGGAGTCTTGGACGAGATCAGGTCCGGTATTGACGGGTGATGTCCGTGGCTGTGGGAGTTGAGCGACGTGGCGATGCGGGAAGTAGCAACGTTGACGCTCATGGGTTGATAGGACGGCAACGCGGTCGAGGAATGGCAAGGGTAGAGGGGTGTATGGGAGAAATCCGCCTAGGAGAGGAAGACGGAGGGAGGGGGGTGAAATTAAAAATAACAGTGCGGGATGAGCACGGTGAAGAATTATACAGAGAAAAAGGCTCAGTTGCAACAAGATGGTTTGCTCGTTCGAACAGGGCTTAGTGAAGAAAAACCGACATTGCTAATATACAGGGTTGGTGATGGTGGAGTGGGATCGGCAGGGGAGATAAGTGGTGATCAGAAACGCAGAATAGTTAGGGGATGTGACGCCTCCAGCAGGAACGAATGAGGGCGGTGGCGAAGGGGCTTGCTTGATCAAAGGATAAAAAAAAAAAATAGGTGGGCAGCCAGGCCAGGGCAAACGCTGACCAAGGGAACAGGCGGCGTGGGACTTGCGTCGGTGAAAATGGAGACACGGATCGGAGTCGCGATGAACAGTGGCGGCGGGAGCGTTATCGCTGGTGTAGTTGTGTGCAGGCGCCGACAGTTAAGGGTGGTTGGATCAATGGTTGGGCGTGCTGCGGAGATGGCTGTGAGCACAGTTTGGGTCCAAAACGATCAGGAGACAGACAGATCGCAGATCGGCGAGTTGGCGGGGGGGGGGGCGGTTTAGACCGTTCTTCAGTGTCCGGAGGCTGAACCGACAGTGATGGGCGGGGCGAGAAAATTGCACCAAGATTCTCTGGAATTAGTGTATCGGTTTGGACATACTGAGGACAATGTAAGGGTGGGATATGGGGGAACAAATAAGACAGCTGCTGGGGTGTTCGGGACGGTCTGGGAGATGGCGAAGCTTCTGTGGAGAGCAATGAAGGCAAAGGAAAAATACGATTTCGCGAGGCTGCTCTGAAAGGTGGGCACAAAGGCTGGGAGGTTGGAAAGCACTACTGGAAGCGCTTAGGCACAGGTCAGGAGGGGGCTGCGAGGAATGCTCCAGCAGAAATGTCGACAGAGGCGACGGGATGACGACAAGCAAAGGCGGATGTGGGGCAGCACCGGGCCGCAGACGACAACAAAACAGAGGACTCGGTGGTTCTGGCAGAGGCAGAAACGGAAACGGGGAGGGAGCCGCGAGGTTTTTGAGGCCCGACAGCGAGGGCGAGAGCGGAGCGGCGAGAGGCGGCGAGGGGCGGCGAGAGGCGCCGAGCGAGAGGCGCCGGCCCAGCGACGCAGCGAGGGCACAACGAGAGGGGATACCGAGGAGCGAATGGAGAGGCGAGGAGAGGCGAGGAGAGGCGAGGAGAGGCGAGGAGAGGCCGAGCAGCGACACAAGCCTCGTCTTTTTTTTGCGACAAGGAAAGGCCGAGATTGCGCGTCGGCGGCGCCGTGGCAGCGCGAGCAAGGCGGGCACGCACATTCTGTGTCGCCCGATCGATGCGCAGCCTGTGTACAAGTGTCCAGCAGCAGCAAGGCAGAGCAAGGTGGAGCAAGGGCCGGAATTGCTGTGAGGACAGATGCCCGACAAACAGCACACAGCCGCTGTGCCCTGTCGCTGTTCTATCGCTCTGTGGCGGTTCTGTGCCAACGCGCGTGCGCGTCGGGATTCCGTGGCCACAGTCGGTCCTCGCACAGAGACAGCGCATGCTGGCACACTCGCACTCCGGCGACGCAGCGCAGCGGCCGGCAGCGAGAGCGTCCTCGCCGCCAGCGAGAGCAGCCACCGAGACCGCTATCTCCGCGGCTGCAATCTGGACCACTCCCGGTTGGTGGCCGTGGACAAGGGCCCTGGCTGGCTCCGCCGCCACGGCAAGGGCGCCTGGGTCTGCCCGCCTGATTGGGCCGGGCTCCAGCACGCCTGCGCCGCCGGCCCTGTCTGTGTCTGCTGGGCGACCCGGGACACTTTCCATGAACCGGCGACAAGGATGCGCCTGCCGCCTTGGCGTCTGGTCATGGCAACTGGTTCCCGACCAGTGCCGACAGCAATCCAGGCTGCTTTCGAGCCAGGCTGTTGCCAGGGCGCCTCCCCCATACGGCAAGCACCCCTGGCCTCAATACACCCAAAGCACACCCGCCTGCCCAGCACGCTTGCCGCTCGGTATCGCTGGCTGCTGGGTCCCTTCGTTCTCCGCCCAATGTGACCGCGTCCGGCGAGCAACGCAATCGAGCCCCGCTCATGCCATGCCCCCTCCCGCATGATGTGCGCCATGAGCACACATGTCCCGCTGGCCACGTCCTGCCTCTTCGTTGCGCTATCGGCATCAGCCGACCCAGCGCTTTTCTCTTTTGTTTGTCTCGGTCGACGCCAACGACAACGGCAACGACAACAACGCACCCGGTGCCAGCACCGAGCCCCAGTCTGCTCGCCCAGGGGTGGCATTTGCCCAGGGTGCTTGTCGCTTGCCTCGAAGTGCATGGCATAGCATCGGATGGACAAGTGCATGCCCTGGGGGTGTGGGAGATAGGCAGCACTGTCCTGTCCTGTCCTGTCCTGTCATCTCATCTGCTCGATGGCCTGGCGGCTTGTCCAAATGAGGATCCCTGTTGATTGCTGGATCCCAGCTCACACCACCTCATCCTTGCCTGCGTGATAGCTGACGAAGCTGCATTCGGCCCGCAGCAGACATATCTACTGGGTTGTGCAAACTGGCGGACTCATCGCCTCGTACTGGTGGACGGAGCAGGTCGAGCCCCGGCATGTTGGTCGACCCGAGGGTCTGCTCTTGGTTGCAGAGCGTCGTAAGCATCGCTGTCGCCCGTCCTGTCTTCTCCGTGTGTCAATGACTTCTCACTGCCTCGTTCATGACCACCTCGTCCATGACTGCCTCGTCCGCCGCCCCGCAATGGTCGCTGCACGCCCATCCCGACGCCCAGCATCGCCATATGACATGCCATCGCGTCGCCGCTCCAAACTCAGTCGAAGCTCCGTCCCAACATTCCGCCTTGGGCTGCGCGCACCACACCAAGCCCGCAACGCCTCCACCCGCTCCCGCCCTGCCCAGAGCTTGGTTCCAAAAAAAGAAAGGCGCACAGCTGCCACAGCTGCCACAGCTTGGCGCGCTGCAAGCCGCGTCTCGTGCCACCCACCGCTGTCTTGTGTTGCTGTGCCTGCCTGTTTTAGCGCTCGCCGTCGTACAGCACGCTCCATAGCGCGCTCCAGCCCGCGTTGTGGCTCGCCCAGCCGCGCCCCCACACCCACTGCACACTGTGGTGGCGGCTGCTCCGCCAGCACCACACGCGTCGCTCGCGCACTCGGCACGCGCGTCCTGTTCGCGTCTTGCCTCGCCCCTTGTTGCATCGTCGTCCTGGTCTTTCCGCTTTCGTCTTGCGCTGTTGTCCTGCGCTGTCCTTCGCTGCCTCTGGGTCCTGCTGGCTCTGTCTTCTCCCTCCAGCCGCATCCAGGTCGTCCCCCGTCCTGCCTGTCTCTGGCTTCGGTCTCGCTGCTGTTGCTGCTTCTGTTACAGCTGCCTTCCATCCCTCACTCGCTGTTGCCGAGTCCCCGGGCACTCTGCATCGGCATCCATTCGCCCGTTTCTGCCGCCTCCCACGGCCCCGGCTTTCCAAACCAGCGTAATCGCTCCAGGACCCGTCGCTGCTGTGAGCATTGCGGCTGCCATCCCGGCACAGCTTACCGTCATCCCAACACAGCTTCCTGCCACCCGGCCCGACCGATCCCCTTCGACCAGCATCGCCGATTCCTTCTCCCGCTCGGTCCTGCTCAACTCAGCGACCAGCCCCCCCCCGCCTCGGCTTTGATTCCGCCATCTTCTTTGCTTCGCCTGCGTCATGTCCAACTCGCTCTCTTCGTCCCTCGCCGCCGATTCGTCCTTCAGCTCGCTGCTGGACTCGGATATCTTCAGCGGACTGGATTCCATCTTGTCGCCTTCGTCGCCCTTGGGTGCCTCCAACAGCAGCTCGTTTGATCTGCTTTCACCCTCTGGTCTGACCTCCCCCAGCCTCTCGACATCGACACCGCCAGCCATCTCCAAATCCTCGACCACGGCCTCAAAGCCTTCGATGACCACCGCCGCCTCTGCTCCTCCTGCTGCTCCTGTCCCTGCTCCCGCCCCCATCCCGCCGGTCAAGAAAAAGGTCCTTGGCTCGTCCTCAAAGCCGCCGTCGTCGTCCTCAAAGGGCGGTATCCTCTCCCGCGCACTCTCGCCCACTCCTCCTCCCGTCGCCCGAGCCCTCTCCCCCAATCCCGCGCCTCCCTCGGTCTCTCGAACGGGCTCCAAGGCCAGCAGTATTCGCCCGCTCCCTCAAAAGTCGGTCGAGCCCTCGCCCAGCAAAACGCCGTCACCCCCGCCACCCGCCAACAAATCTACCAAGCCCTTGGCTCCGGCCCCCGCGGCCGTCTCCAGGGCTGCGGCTCCTTCCCAGTCCACTGGATCCTCGGCTCTGGGATCGTCGTTCAGTCTCGACTTTGATTTCGACTCGTTTTCGTCCTCCAAGCCCTCCTCGAGTCTGGACCTATTCGATGACAAGCGCAACTCGTTCCCGTTGTCAAAGTCGTCGACCCCGTCGGCCGCCTCGCTCAGCTCCTCCAAGAAGGTGTCCTCGGACGACTTCACCCCCTCCAAACTGGGCCAATTGCTGGGCTCGTCGGGATCCGCGTCCCCCAAGCCCAAGGCCATTGCCTTTGCCGACGCCCCGGCGTCCTCTCCAGCCGGTACTCCCAAGCTCGACCTTCTCCTCAGCGACACTGAGGCCGACAGCGACCGCGAGGAGGGTCTGATTTCCATGCTCAAGTCGCCGTCCATGCCCGTCGGCCGCTCCCCGTCCATGTCCACAAGGTCGCCCTCGCTCACCCCGCGCGAGCTTCGAAAGAAGACCCTCAAGGACATGCGCAAATCGCGCGACACCTCTCGCCGCCTGTCAGGCGGCTTTCGTAGCCTCGAGCGACCGGAGCGGCCCACGCCTGTCCCGGTCAAGGATCCTGCCGCCGCCGACCAGTTCGAGCGTCTGCTGCAGGGCTCCGAGACGGTCAAGATGACCTCGACGCCCGAGTACCTCAAGAGCATTGAGGTCAAGAAGAGCAATCCGATCAAGCTCGAGGCCAAGCCGCCAACCGTCGGAAAGAGCATCAGTCGCCGGGCCAGCAACACAGACACACGCAGGGACGGTGCCTCTCGCGGTGGACAGGAGACCTTTTTCGAGTTCCTCAAGAACAGCGGCCCGAACGAGAGCGAAGAGCCGAAAAAGGCCAAACGCCCCTCCGATGCCGAGATGTCGCTTGAGGAGTTCCTGCGCCAGTCGGAGCCCCCGCCGACCCCCGAGGAGCCCAAGAAGCCCTCGGCCAGCGACTCGCTCTTTGGCAAGACCAAGTCCAAGTTTACTATGATCCAGATCCCTCACGGCTCTGCCACCGCCCCCACCCCCGTCATCAAGGGCGTCGGCCGTCCACGCTCGCTTGACTTTGACTATGAGATCATGGATATCCCCACTTCGGTTGTCAACAAGACCCAGGCCCAGGCCCAGGCGCCCCCGGCCCCTCCCAGCGTGCCCTCGCAAAAGCCCAAGGTGCCCAGCCCTGCCGCCGCTCATGCCCGACTTCCAACCCCCCCGGCCACACCCCGGCCCTCCTCCACCGATCTCAAATCGACCGCAAAGCCCGACGCCGAGGCCATCCAGCGCACCAGCACTCCGGCCGAGCCTCCGGTCCCCGTTGTCGTCCCCGAGCCCGTCATCGCCTTGCCTCCGCCCAAACCCGACATCACCGTGCCCGAGAAGCTCGCCCTCACTGCTCAAATCGAACCCCTCAAGGACTCGGCTTCGGTCCTGCGTGTCCAGACTCATCTCCGGAAGATTTACCCGCAACTCGGCAAGGTCCTGGACGAGCTCGAGATCCAGCGCTCCGCAAGCCGCTCGATCGTCACCACGCTGCCGTTTGACGAGAAGCTGACCCAGACCGACGCTGTCGTCCTGGTCCCGGAGCAGGGAACCACTCACAAGGTTCTCAGCGACGCCGCTTGTCAGACCGTCCATGATATTCTGGTGGTTGAGCTGGTGGACGATGCCGTTGTCGATGGCTACGCGGTCGTGGACGGTGTTCCTGTCGAAGCGACCCACGAGCTTATCCAGGAGTACCACGCCAACAAATCTGCTGAGCTGGAGACAGCTACCGCCGCTGCCTCTGAGGTCACTGCTGATGGTGCTGAGGCGCAAGAGCCCGTCCATCGCTATGTGGTCCACCACATTGATGCTTGCAAGCAGTGCATTGCGCGAGAATGGCTCGAGCGCGACAACCTCGCCAAGTCCATCGTTAACGAGATTGTGGACGCGGCCGTGTCCCAGGTGGACGTCGAGGCTGCCACCGAGGCTCCTGTCGAGGCTCCTGTCGAGGCCCCTGTCGAGGCTCCTGTCGAAGGCGACACCGAACTCGTTCTCGAAGATGCCACCAAGACCGCTTCCGAGCTCCCCGTGTCTGAAGCTGTGTCTGGAGAGTCAAAGGACATTCAGATCCAGACCCAAACCGAGACCGCTGAGATCCAAGTTCAAGCCCAAACTGAGACTGCCGAGATCCAAGTCCAGGCCCAGGCCGAGACTGCCGAGATCCAAGTTCAAACTGCCCCTGGGTCCACTACTGCCGTCACCGAAATCTCGACCCAAACCGACAACAAGGCCACTACCGAGACCGCCACCACCGAGGCCAATGCTGTCGAGACCACTGCCGCCGAGGTCACTGTTACCGAGACTGTGGCCGTTCGATCTGCGCCCGGTGTCGATCAGACTGTTCACGACGAGCTGCAGACTCGATTCCTCGAGCTCGAGAACCAGCTTGCCACCGAGCGCGCCAACTTTGCCCATCAGCTCGAATCGATCAAGAGCCTGCTTGCCAAGGAGCGCCAAAGCTCCCAGCAGCACCAGAAGGATCAGCTGCTTCTGTCGAGCCACGTTGACCAGTTTTACCGCGTCGTGCATTCGATCCTCGTCGACAACGCCGAGAAGCAGCGCCAGGTCGAGGAAAAGTTCAATTCGTTTGTGGATCATGTCCAATCCAAAATCTGAGCATCCTTGCCTCTTGGACTCGGGGCCCTGAGCCAGCCGCCTGGCCCCTCCATCTCTTCCTCACGTCTTCTGCCCATCCATTTGTTTGTCCTCTCTGGTCTTGTCCCTGCGCTCGTCCGTCTTGCACTCTACCTGAATACACCGGCTTTCCGTTTCTTTTGCCCTCATGCTACCGTTGCCTTTCTTCCTCCGCCTTGCTCCGTTGCATCTGTCTTGCTCCTCTGCTGTGTTTGTTCTGCACTCCTCGTCTCGCTCCATTCTCCTCCTATCACGCCTCTCCAACCCGCCTCCCGTCTCCCGGGCCTCTGTGCGAGCCAGCATCGCTGCTGCCGCCTCACTGTGTCTGCGTGACCTCCTCCGTGCGTCTTTGCCATCAATATAGAGATCTTTTCCTCTCCCAAATCGAGTTGGAGCAAGCCGCACCAACTGGGCTGGTGTTGTTTCATGATGAGCACTGGTCAAGCCACGGCGACTTTGCCGCCTTGGATGTGTCCGTTCGGTGCTGCAGATGATACCGCTGCGCTTGGACGGGAGCGAGCTCGGAGCAACCCCATCCGATAACCGCCATGCGATCGCTTTCTGTTCTGCAACCTGGTTCAGCCAACCTGTATCGCGGCATGTTGTTCGCCCGAGACGCGTGCTGGCCGGCCGTGTGTGTATGGTTTTTCCGGTGCAAGCCCTCGCAACCCGCGCCCTGTGGTCTTCCGGCCTCGCCTCCCTCGCCTTCCTGTTCCTGTTCCTTTGCCTTTCCCACCTCCCATCGGCTGTCGCTCGACCGGGCAGCTGTTTATTTTATATATATTTTTTTTACAACTATTCCTTTTATTTTTTCTTGCGGCCTCTACCCTGCTTTTACATAGTCATAGATTTTATTTTATCTCCCCCCCTTTCCGCAACTCTCCATCCAACCCTCTTTCTGGCTGTGTTCTGGGCATCTCTCCAGCCACTAGCCCGCCTCCGTCTCGATTCGCATTGCTGCACTTCCCCGGTTTCCCAGACCAGTCCTGCTCGACTCGCTGGCTTATTGCTTTTTTGTGAACAGATATCCCTCGCCTCCACCCGCCTCCTTCTTGCTCCAGCTATCGCTTCGGCTGTTCTCCTCCCAAGCTCTCGCACATCCCTTCCTTTACCCTTTTTTCGCTCGTCGCTCTCCATCCGCCATGGAATCTTCGCTCAAATCCTTTGTCCCGAACGGCGGTGCCTCCGCCTTCGTCCCGGCCGGACCCAATTCACAGCAGCAGCAGCAACAACAGGCTCGCCAGTCTCCCTTGACCTGCACCGGACACACCCGACCTGTGGTGGACCTCTGTTTCTCCGGAATCGTCAACGGCGGCGTCGACTACTTCATGATCAGCGCATGCAAAGGTTTGCCACCCTGGGATAGCTTGCTTCCGATTTGTCTCTCTTCTTAGCTCAGCCCTCGATCGGACGGGGCATTGGCATATCTTGCTCGGTCACTTTGCTCCCGTTGCGCTTCACCGTCTCTTCTCTTCTTGCTGACATCCTCCGTTATCGACACTGCTCTATTCTCAACCCCATCGATGGGGCTCTGTACCATCACGGACACTGTCGTCGCTTGCAAGACTCGGTTCCGATCTTCCGAAACGGCAAAACGGGGCAGTACATCGGATCCTTCAACGGCCACAAGGGCGCTGTGTGGAGCTCCAAGCTCTCTCCCGATGCAACCCTCTCGGCCACAGGTTCGGCCGACTTTACTTGCAAGGTCTGGGATAACGTCACTGGACAGCCCATCGCCACCATGGAACACTCGCACATTGTTCGGACGGTCGACATCTCCGTCGACAGTCGATATGTCCTGACCGGCGGGTTCGAGAAGAAAGTCCGGATCTTTGACCTGAAGAACAACTCGGCTGCTGGCGGCAAGGAGACGGCCATCCGATGCTTCGAGGGATTCAACAACGAAATCAAATCCGCTCTGCTGGAGTCCAATCTTGGGTATGTCTGTTGCTTCATGCCCGCTGTTCCATGTCCGCCACCAAAGAGCGTTCTGAACTGGCCGGCTGGCTGCTACGTTCGAGGCTCGAATGCTGACCAGCAACGTTCCTTCTTGCTCGCTCTCTCGCTCCCTCCCTCGCTCCCGTTCTCTCCTGGGACAGTATCGCTTTTGTGGCCGATGGCAAGGAGCTCCGCGTCTGGGATCTGCGGACCTCGGCTCAAGTCAGCACCCGCGGTTTCGACGATGCCATTTCCAGTCTTCGATTTTCCCACGACCGCCGATTCTTGATCTGCACCTCCGGGAAGAAGGTGCATTTCTTCGACACGGTGAGGTGAGACACAACTTGACTTGGCAGGTGGCTCCAGGGTTTGTGGTTGGCTACATTACATATTGAGTGTAAACCGGCCGGTCTCGACAGAGTCCTGTCCAGCAACTCACGCCCTGCTTCTGGTTGCGCCGCAGTGCCCAGCTCCTTAGGACGTTCGAGACAACGATTCAGCTTTCCTCCGCCTCGCTTCACCCCGACGGCTCCCGGTTCGTCGTCGGCGGGAGCAGCGATCTGTGGGTCCGCGTTTACGACTGGGTATCAGGCCAAGAAAAGGGTATGTGTCTCGAGAGCTCCCTGCCATCGAGCAAACTGTACCGGTCTTCCTGCTTTACGCCAGCCTCTGTACTCGTTGTGCCACTGCAGCCATGAGCCCCGGTCGGAGTCAACGCAGGGCCGGCCATATGCATCCGTGCTTACTTCGGAATGGCTGCTCCCTCTCGGTCGCTGACATGGTCCAATCGATCACAGAGGTCTACAAGGGACACCACGGACCAATCCACTGCGTCAGTTACAGCCCCGACGGACACTTGTACGCCTCGGGCAGCGAAGACGGCACTGTCAGGTGTGTAAGCTGCATCGAAGCTCTGATCGGAGGCTGTGCCGGGACTGGTGTCGAGCGCTTTGCTTGGGCAAGTCACTCAAGCTTGCGTCTCTCTGGCTCTTGTTCACCACACGCTGCACAGATTATGGCAAACGATTCCCGGAGCCGTCTATGGTCTTTGGCAGTAGCCGCTCCCTCCAGCATGGACTGCGCTGGATACCATGCAAGCCCCATTGGCACGGCGTTCCAATAAAAAACGGGACACCCCGGATTATGGTCGTTAACTAAATATTTTGTTTCCAAATACCATCGCGTACTGACCATAATCATTCTGTGATGTGGTGCTTCGCCCTCATCCATAGCATAAGAAATGCTGCCTCCATATTCAGTGTGTCCAAGAGCACCATTCACCAATGGCACTCCAGGACCAGTGTGCAGGTCGATTGTGGAGACCGGAGAGCGACCCACGGTCTTCACTCGGAGGTGATCTGTTCAATTGCAAGCTCATCACATACTACATGTTCACGGAAGCTGCTGCGGTGTCCCGTTCTTTGCGCAAAGTGTATTGCCTGGATAGCATACAACTAGCGCCTGGCCGAGTACTTCCAGCCAAAGTGCAGGGCCAATGCAACAGCGGCGACGGCCAGTCCCACAGAGATCCAGTGCTGATACCGAGGAGTGTCGTCTTTGACGGGGCCATTTCCAGTCTTGACGACTCTGCGGGTAGTTTTCTTGACGGTCTTCTTGGTCGCAGTGGAGCCATTGCTGACAACAAGATCCTCCATATCGACGACGCCACCATTCTCGCTGTCGCAGACGGGCTTCTTGATCGTGCTGTCAATCACAAGTTGGCCGCAGGCACTGTTGATGTCCTGACCCATCTCCTGTCGCATCAGTGTGTGGACATCATACTCCTCCCGGAGGATCGTCAGGAACGTCCGCAGCTCCTCTGGCGTGGGTGGCTTGTAGTCGAACGGAACTGTTGTTGGGTTGTACGGGATAACGTTCAGCAGCATGTCCTTGTTTTGCAGCAGACGGCCCAGCTGGTGGGCGACCTCGGGCGAGCTGTTGACATCTCGGATGATGACGTATTCGATCAGGACCTTTCGTCGTCGGTTGTTCGTCGGCGCACGGGCGTTCTGCTGAGCGACAAAAGCCTCGGCGGCCTCCATGATCTTTTCGATATGCCATGATTTGGCCGTCGGGACAATCTGCGCACGCAGTTCCTGCGTGGGACCATGAAGCGACAGTGCCAGACCCACATCCGGGGCGTCCTTGATGAGCGAAACCATTCTCGGGACCACGCCCACGGTTGAAACCGAGATGCGTTGCGGCGAGAGACCAAATCTGCTCCGCGAATAAAATAATCGTGGCGGACGATGCGATACCAGGCAAAGCGGCTGTTAGCAAAGGGGAAGAATTGCGGCTGGCTATGGGTGGTGATGCTTCTTGGACAGACCAAGCCGCTCGAGTCTGCAATCAACGGATGTCTGTCGAGCCTCGTACCTGCCAACATCGACCATGCCCTTGATGGCCGAGATGACCGAGTCGTAGTTGTCCAAGGGTTCGCCCATGCCCATGAACACAATGTTCCGAATGTAATCTGGCCCCGAGCCTTCGCCCTTCTGTTTGCGATCGTCAGAGAGGGCCTTGTTGGCGTGGATAAGCTGCTCCAGGATCTCGCCGGATGTCAGGTTAGACATCAAGCCCATGGTGCCGGTCTGTATGCCAAATTGGAAGAGAAGCAGCGGGAGTATTTTCAGTCTCTGGATCTGTCTCAGTCTCCGATTGAGGTATGCTAAACCATGAGGTCGCACTGTCCTCTCGATGCTATGTAATGCTGTTGGGTGGCAATCAGAGCGTCTTTCAAGACAGTGCTGCATGTGACAGTCCCCCTGGAACTAGAGCCCTCCCCTGGAGCCAGAGCCCTCCCTCGGAAACAGAGCCATCGCTGGTCGAATTGTATAGGGCTGATTGCCCACCGATGCCATCCACGGCCCTGACGATAGCGCTGTGATCGCTTACCGCACAGAAAGTGCATCCCATCGAGCATCCAACTTGGCTAGAAACACAGAGCGTGGCTCGCTTGTTGCTCTTGAACTGCACTCGGCCGTCATTATCCTTGACCTGTTTTTTCTTTTCCTCCTCGGGGAACGAGTCCAGAACTACATCGCCATAGCGCATGATGACCGATTCGATCCGCTGTCCATCCTGCAGCTCGACCAACAGCTTGGTCGTGGAGCCATCGGCTGCATCTGTTCGCTTGACGACTTTGGAGGTCATGATCGCAAACTCGGCCTCGAGCAGCTCCTTGGCGGACTTTGGAAGCTCGGGAACGTCATCGTAGTTGGCAGCACCTCGTTGGAGAAAGTACCGCCAGATCTTGTGTGCGTGCTTGCTGTTGATGTTGCGCTCCTCGAACGCCTGGAGGAGGGTGGCCTCGTCAAAGACAGGCTTGGGGCTGAGGGCCTTTCTTCTCTGGTTAGCTGACTCGACCATCGGGGGCAACGGCGCTGGCAGGACTGTGTCGATGGCAAGCGGTGTTGACGACGGGGACTGTTGAAGGCGGGACTGTGCCGATGGTGGCAAACACCAGAAAAAAAAAAAGTGGCGGAGCAACGGGCGGCTGGAACCGGTTTGTCTGGGCCGTGTGACAGCCAACGCCATCGCACGTGCAATCTGTGTGACATGCCTCGCCTTCCAGCAGCGTCGGTTGGCATTGATGTCGTGATACTGGAGTGGTGCATTCGCTCGGCCCTGGACAGCTCCGTACAAATCAATATTGTCGCCCTTTTCGAGTCGCTTGGCCTCCAGGCACTCTCAACACACCGTTTGGTCATGGTAGCGATGGGCGGCGTATATTCAGGCCCGGAAATCAACGACAGCCCCCACTCAAAACAGGGTGTTCTGTTTCGGCATGTTCACAGCATAATCAGACCGTGCACAATATCGGGCTCGTCCGTCTCGCTCGGGCTGGAGGCGCTTGCCGTCTCTCCAAAGTGGTTCGACTGCATCGTCAGGCCGTGGGTTTCGAGAATACACGCAGCCCACATGAAGGACTGGTTGTTGTAGACGTGCGCAGGAAAGAGTGAGCGCTCCACCTCCAAGAGCGGAAACACATACTGGTCAAAGTGTTCGGAGATGGCCTCGACTTGTTCGCTGCGAGTCAGCAACAAAGTGCGTGCGATTTGATTTCGTCAGTAACCCATACTCGCTGTGACAGCTCCAGCCGCTCACCCCTCGGTTGCAGCCAAAACAGAGTTGCTCGAGACACTGCAGCACCCACCCGAGTATCTGCGGAATGATACCGCTGTCCATTCCATAGAGGCTCGAGAAGCATGCGCACCACGGCGACTGATCGCCACGGGCATGCTCCCAGATGATCAACAGCGACAGAGCCGTGTCTTCGTCGATCTCGATCTGGGCCTCCTCGCCCAGCGCCGCCAGAGCTTCCAGAAAGGCATCGTCGATGAGCTCGTTCTCCAATGTCAGGAAGCAGTCCCTGAAGAACCCGTCATGAGAAGCGCCCTTGCCCTTGAGGAAAGCCTTGACGTTCTCGGTCACCAGCCTCATGTTGTGGCTGAGAATGTCGAGCTGACCTGGTTGTAGAGCGTGCTGTTGTCAGACATACGATCGCAGCAACGTCTCAGCAGCTTGGCCGCTGCCTGCAACTTCCCAAGCAGCACCAGGCTTACCTCGTCTGTAGACCCGAGCCAGCCGCTGTCGCTCCCGGGTCGAGCTGTCCAAGTCCAATCGCTCCGTCTCCCAGCCTTCCCATGCTCCTTCGCGTACGCCGCTATGGCGCACCTGGAGCATGGACCAGAGCATGCTAAAGACCGCCATCTCGTTTCTGGGAGTAAACGGCACCGCCGGTGCGTTGCCCCGCCCGTCCACCAACGAGCTTTCAAAGACGTCGAGTTCGTACTCGTTCATGACCAAGACTCGCATGACGCAGATCAGATCCGCCGGCAGGGTGTCGTCGCAGAACAGCAAGTGGACGAGTCGCGAAGGTGTGATTCGTTCCAGGAGACTGCGCTTTCGAGAGGCAAGAGGGTCGATTGCATCGCGGATGTTCAACGAGGCTTTGTAGTAATCTTCTGGGTTTGGGTCAAGCACAAATCCGTAATTTCCGAGTAGATTCTGACAGTCACGAGCCGAGACAGCGAGACAGAGAGACATTAGAGAGGGCGCGGACTTTTGTATCGCTCAACATCAGTTCCATGAAGCTCGAGCTCGCGGGCAAATGGCGCCGGAGATTCAGGTTCCACCTGAGGCAGGGACTGCATCTACATTTTGGGAATCAGCAGATGGTGCCGCTGGGCGCTTGATGGAAAGCGCTCTCGGCCACATTTCATGCTTGTGCGTCTGCTCACAGCAGATAGCCATACCTCATTTCCCTTGGCACCATAGTTGTTGACGAGTTCCTCACCCTCGGCAACAGATTCGTGGGTAATGAAAGACATGCCCGAGTCTATCGTCGCATCCCACTCGATCCGATATCCTCTCCGATGGTTGAGCTTATGGAGTCAAGGCAGCGATGATCCACACATATCAAAGGGGAGTAAGAGGAGCCCAAAGTCGCGGCGTAAATGCCAAATCAGGCCACGAAGCTGTTCCAGAGGGAATCCTCGCTCACTACGATGCACCGCGTGGGATGCACGAAACATAATAGCCGCCGTTGAATGCAGAGAATCCGCCCACACGAAGCCGCGTCATGGAGGCTCGATCAGCGACAGCGACATGCTGAGTCGAGCAATCCGGATCACTCGGGCGGACTACTGACCATATCCAACACGGGATAGAGGCAGAGCTCGCTTGCGGTGCCCAGCACAGAGGGGAGCTCGTCGTCGGCCTCCTCGCGTTTGGTCAGTCGGCTCTTTGGGAAAGCACGGCTTGAGATGGCGGAATATGCCCACAACATGTTATCCCTGAGCACGCAGAAAGGGGCGGGTCAGAGAAGTACCCAAGTACCGAGATCGAAGCTCCTCCACGACTTCCGTGGCGATCCTTCTCTTTGGATCACAAGATCAACATGGGCAGCGCTCCACAGCGACTAGACGCACGAGGGCAGTGCCTGTGGCTTTACCATGTTAGAGTTCCCTTCGGAAAGACATCCTTGCAAGCGAGTTGGATGAGCTTGAGGCCGCGGGTCAACAGGGCCTTCCTCGACTGCACGATGTAGAATAGATTGGTGCCCTTGAGCAATTCCTCGACTTGCTCGATCGGCCACCACATCGGGATGTTGAAGGTCTTGGGCAGACTGTTGAGATATGGATAGTAGAAGGACTCTCCCTCTGGCCTCTCGAACCGCTCGTACACCAGATAGGCCGACATCAGGAGCAGGCCGGCGCAGTACGGGTCGCTGGCATCGTGGAAGGCTGTCGAGCTCTCGGGGTGCTTTGACAGGTAGCTGCGGATGGCCTTGCCGACGGGAGAGGCATTGGCGGCGGTTTCATGGAGGACAAGGATATCGGGTATATAGCCGATGACCTCATTGGAGCCGATCGGTGCCTTTGCGTAAGCCGCCCGTTGAGCATACGAGCCATCTTGTTCTGGTTGGATTCAGGGTTTCGGCAGCCGAGATAAGTACAGTGTTGCTCGTGATGCTGCAGAACCGCCCACGAGCAGGACTACTGCTCTGCTGCTCTGCTGTCCTGCTGCAGAATCGCAAACGAGGCTGCTGTGGCCCAAGAGCCCCCCGAGCTACTTACCGTTGGAGTGATCTCTCATGACAATGTTGTCGATCCGCGCGCCGTGCTTCCGGGCCCACTCAAAGAGCTCGTCGACGGGGTTCGTGCCGCCCATGATGGGATGCTTGGTCGTATGCTGAAGCGATGGCTTGGACGAGGCTGGAGCGACAGCGGCAAAGCCCAATCGTGCTTGGGGAGCCCCGGAGAACTTTTTTTGTTGGTGGCACAAGCGCTGATTCGGAGATGCAAGGTCGATGGAAGCGGCGACCGCGATCTGTCCCCGTCCAGGGCCGGTGCTTTCCAACCGGCCTTATCGGCCAAGGGCATCTCGGATGGCTGTGGCCGGCTATGCGGTGCGGCCAACAGCGAGGCTGTAAAGACACACTCGCACTCGGCCAAATCGCAGACCAGCGAGATCGGCCGGCCCGACACAGCAGCTGAGCCGTGACAAATACATTTTGCAGGGGATTCGGGGCCCTCTCTATCCCGCATTGATGCCGGATTCCACACTCTGTGGGAACTGGGATTCTTGCAACTCCTTGCACAGTGGGAATTAGCGACGCCCGAACATCGAGGTACCACCACTGAAATGGCTCCAGGCTATTGGATCATACGGCACGCTCGCCGCTCGGGTCAGACTGGGCCCGGTGCTTAGGCGCCTTTGACCTTGTATTTGTGCTTCTCCAAAAGTGCAATATCAGATTTGAGCTCCTCCATCTGGTCGACTGTAACTGCCATGATGACTGCCACGAGCGACGGAAGGACCCACATGCCGAGATCCCAGCTGAGCTCCTGGTGGTGCATATACGTCGTGTAGAGCGGCACTATTCCCAGGAGGAAACCTCCGATGAAGGAATGGTGTAAGAACGCCGACTTGGCCTTCATGGCGGGGCTGCTGCCGCTGGGTGCAGCGGTAGACGGAGGAGCAATGTTGCCAAAGAACAACACAGCCGAGCTGGCGAACGACGCAAGCGCAAACAGTGCGTTTTTGGTGTAGAACTTTGGCGTTGTGGCGAAGAAGTACGGCAGGGCTCCCCAGTATATGTTCCTGAAGACGAGCGAGGCGGGTCAGCAATTCGATGGGCGTGTGAGTCATGCATGTAGCCTCGGCCCTGAAATGTAGTTCGATGCGACAGAGGCCGCCCCAGACGTCTGCTCCACTCTCTGCATCTGTGATCGCAGCGTTGGGCATCGCATTCTCACGGCACCCTTGCCGTTGCTTGCTGCTCCTCTGCCGTCCACATGCTAGGTATCGGTAGGGCAGTGCAGGACATGGCAATGCAGGACATGGCAGTGCAGGACATGGCAGTGCAGGACATGGTGACGCATACTCACAGTAGTCCCAGCAGCACGATTCCCAATTTTATCGACGACTGATTTCATGTTTTGCCGGGCGTGAGCACCGCATATCCAATGTGAAAGTAAAGGAGTGCATGGCGTCAGCACCCGATCTGCAGTCCAGATCATCGCCCTGAGCCACATCGCTCCTCCTGCCTCGTCGTGGTCAGTTCGGATGCCTGCTGGAGGACGAATCGGCCCGAACCTTGTAGAACAGATCGAGCTGTCTGTTCTCTTCACGGAGCTTCTCGACTATGTCTTCCTGTTCTGCGCACACGGAAAAGGCAGAGCCAGAGACGTTAGCCATCCAGACGATGCAGAGGTGATTCACAGGTCGCTGGTAGATCGGCACCTTGCTCGTCGAGGACGGTGTTGTCCTGCACATCGTCGCCGTCGTCTTGACGGCCAGCACCAGCGCGCTTCGACATTTCTCGCAGTCGACGTTCACGGTACGTGCTTGTGGCTCTCGTTTGCTCTGGCCTCGGTCAGCGTCGCTGGATTCTCTTATTCTCTCTTGCGCTGGTCGTTTGGGTTGCAAGGCGAGCTCGGACGGCGGCTGCTGCTGTGTGGTGGAGGACAGAGACGCCTGGGCAGGCGGCTTGGCTGCTGCAATCCACCAGGCCCACGGCCGCTGAGAAATGGACAGACCCAGACGCGTGGCGCAGCACAGGGCGGCCCTGGCCGCTGGCGACTTGCGGCGAGAAGCATGGAGATGGGCTCGGAGCGCCTGGGTGGCCGGCATGTCATGATGGGCACCATGAGGAGACGGAGGCCGGGATGGCCTCGGGAACCAGTGAGGGCGACGGCCGCGGCCGGCCAGCATGGCCTCGCAGGCAGGACGGGACGGGCCAGGGGCGGCTGTTCGCGCAGTGCCGACGAGTCGAACCAGAGAGGCACAATCGCTGGACATCGGGGCCGGAACAGCGACCTCAGGGTTGGCACACATCGACTATGGCCAAGAAAAAGCGGCAAGCCCGGGCCACCGGGCCCGTCCAGCAGCAGCAGCAGCAGCAGCAACAACAGCCCCACCACCATCACCCGCAGCAGCAGCAGTTGTCCCAACTTTCTCAGCATTCAATGGAGGGCCATGCCCAGCCAACGCTGTCGACACGCAGTCCGTCGCCGATGCAGCGACCAGCGCCGCTAGTACAGTCGGCTATCGAAGACGAACAGAATCGAGAGATTGACGACGAAATCATGGCCTTGAAAGCCATTTACGAGAACGACCTCGTCGAAGAAACCGTTCGCCAGACCCGAGGTACAGCTGCGTCCCCTCCCCCAAATGCTCATGCGCCCGGCTGGGGATGGCCTGCCCCGGCTGACGGTCTTCTCCAGAGCACTAATCCCGAGCTGAATTGGCAATCCCGTCGAGAAGCTTGGCAAAAGGACATTGCCCGGAGAGGTCTCAAGATCTCGCTGAAGCCGCCGTATGATCAAAATGGCAACGATCTGAAGGGCCAGGTCCAGCTGACGCTGATTGTGAGGTGGCTATTGGGAGTCTCATGCGAGCAGATGGGCAAGCGCATCCGATCGGATGGCTGCGGACTCAACCACACGCCAAATTGCAGGGCAGGACATGCGCTTGCTCTTTTCATGGAGGCTTTCGAATCCCTGGTCGACTGATGCATGTGCTTCGATGGTAGCTATCCGCCAAACTATCCTGAAGAGGTGCCAGATCTTCACCTGGAGAAGGACAAAGGCAAGTGGACGAGGACACTGCTTGTTCACCGATGCTGGCGACGAGGCTGTGCTTCCAATGCTAACTGCAGCGAATCGACAGGCCTCTCGGATGCACAGTTCCGGACACTGCAGTCACTAGTGCCTGAATGGGCCGAGCAGTTCAAGGGTAAGCCTCGCTCGCTCGCTCTCTGGTCCCCAATGGACCGCTCCGTTGGCATTTTTCTCCATCTCACCAAGCCGATCGCGGACATGCCCTTCCCGAACACCATTTCTGGGATCCGTTGCACCTGGCTCGTGAACATCTCTGTTCGTTGAGCAGGGCAAGTGATGGTGAGTAGATCGATCAGCGCCGACGTCGGTAGCCGCGGTGCATGTGCTTTGGCTTCAAGAGTATCGTCAACTGATGGACTGTATGTTGCATCCGATTCCAATACCGATGCGGTGGCATATCGCCATTATCGCCCGTAACATGCCCTGACCATTGGACGACGCACAAGATCTTTAGCATTATCGACATGGTCCAGGACTACATGAGCGTCAACAACAGCATCATCCGTGGTACCAAGCAAATATCGGCCCACGAGCAGATGCTCGATCGTCGCGAGCACGACGAGCTAGTCAAGCAGGAGCAAATTCGAGAAACGGAACAACGCAAGATGCTGGAGGAGGCCGAGGCCCGAAAGGAGGAAGATGACACTTTTCTCCGGCGCATTGTCGACGAAATCAACCAGAAAAAGGCCCAGCGCAAGGAGCTGCTTCGGCGAAAAGACACCGTGCCGTCGCTCGATGTGACGGAGATGAGCCTCCGGACGCAGCAATCGTTCAGCGGCTCCGAGTCCACCACTACCAGCGAGCCAGACTCGGAGGATGCAACTGAACAGGAGAGCGATCGCAGCCCCACAGACAGCCAGAGCCAAGAGCCGGTATATATTGGCGCAGCTGCGAAATGGGGTTGTTTGTGCCGCACGATGCTTGAGCATCGTTACTGACACTCTCCTGTCATAGGCGCAGACAAGACGGATGGAGTTTGCCTTGCGCGGATCCAGAATCAAAAATGGTTTGTATGGTCACAAGCAGCGCAAGGGTACCGAATGTACTCGATACTTCATACCTCAAATGTCATACCTCATCGTTGATACTTGATACTTGATACTTGATACTTGATACTTGATATTTGATATTTGATATTTGATACCGCTCCGCAACTCGGTCGTACGGCTCCATCGTCTCATTTACGGCCTTGCCACTCGGCGCTCGCATCTCTGCCCCCGCCAGGATCCAGCTTCTATAGCATCTACCGTGTTGCTAGCTACGAAAACTCCTCGGACGATACCGACATGCTCGTCTTGCAGGAGTTCCGTATCGCGGACGAGTACTACACTCGTGCCGGCGCTGACGGAGAGAGAAAGCTTGTCAGCATCATCGAAGAGATCCAGACGCTCAAGGAAACGCATCATCCAAACATCGTCAATCTCTATGACATTCAGATGCGCCGCGAGCGGGGCGAGATTTTCCTCGAGACCCTCCAGGAGTACTGCAACGGAGGATCGCTGATCTCGTTGCTGAAAAAGTGCGGCACCATGTCACTGACCAATGCACGGCGATTCCTGCGCCACGCTTTGAAAGGCTTGGTCTTTCTCCACTCGCGGAATCTGGTTCATCGAGGTATTCAGCGCCACTTGTGCAGTCGCGGATGAAAGACGTAAACCGCCACTTTGCTGCTGAGATACTCATGCTTACTCCCTCTCAGACATCAAGCCCCAAACTGTGTTTTTCACGGCCCTGGAGGGCCATACCGAGTCTATCTTGATGCTCGGCAACGCCATGTACATGCGAAAGCTTCTCGGTAAGCCAACGGAGTTGGTCAAAGTCCTACTGGTCCTGATCGCCGTTGTCGAGCTCCAATTTAACGATGACCATCGGTAACTCCTTTGTGCGCATGTTCAACTGCAATCCGATGCATTCGCGGCTCCCAAGACCTGCATCGTGCAAGGCCCCTACGACCAGATCTTCCTGCTGAAGAAGTCTACCCGAGCGGCTGGTAATTCCACCGAGTGCTTGTTCAGCAAATGCTTTGTACAACCCTGAGTTCCCAGCCCAACCTGCCGCACCTCGACTGTTTTAGGATTGCACCAGAGCTTCTGAGCAGACCCGGTGTCTACGGCTCCAAAAACGACATATGGTGTCTCGGACGAACATTTGCTGAGGTGGGAGCCTTATCCTGCACACTGGCTACTGCAACGGATGGGCACACGCAGCGGCCTCCTTCGTCCGCTGCATATGTGGCATGTGGTTGAGTACTGGGTCACGTTGTACCTGTCTAAGCCCTAGCAATCGCCTGCTCTAATCGAACATACAGATGCTGTTGGGTCTGGGAGTCACCAAAAAGTACAACTCGCCGGAGGACCTATATAAGAATCGTGAGTCATATCAGCAGCTGTCAGCAACGACCGACCCCTTCCCCCGTTCGCATATCTGTTGTGTTGATGCGCGAGCAATTGATGGTAGAGAGTTGTATCGCCATATCTTCGATACTCTTTCTTTGCTCAAGCGCTTGCTGGTTACTGTCAAGCCGGTTATTGTCCACGAGCTCACGGTGACTTCTGATCCATGTCGGCTATCTCGAATGTAGTCGAAAACAGCATCCCCGCCTCTGTTCTCAGTGTCCTCCGCAAGACACTCGCCAAAGACTCGCAGGAGCGCTCAACGGCCATGGAGCTCCTCAGTCATTCGTTGTTCGACGACATCAACGACAAGGAAATCCCACTGGCTTTGGATATCCTGGCGCTGCATACCAACAAACTGCCCCAGGGTGCAGCCTTTGGCCCGCCGGCCGGAGCAGCGGGCGTGGGAGGCTCGATTCTGCTACAAGCTGGCCAGACTCAGTCAAGCACATCCCTCATGGAAGTTTACGGCAAAACCCAGTCGCGGTACAAGATGGATTTTGAGGAGATTGACTTTCTCGGACGAGGCGGGTTTGGGCAGGTCGTCAAGGCCCGGAACAAAATCGGTGGGTGCTTTATGGAACTCACGGAACGTGACAAAAACACTGCACAGCCGGACATGCATTCATGTGCACACATGCAGCTCACGCCTTGCTCATGCGGCTGCCATTTCTCCTCCGGTCAAAGACGGGCGCTTCTATGCCATCAAACAGATCAAGCTTGATCCGCAGGATCGGGAGAACAGCCGCAAAATCCTTCGCGAGGTCCAAACTCTTTCGATGCTGCATCACCAGTTCGTTGTGCGTTACTACCAAGGTAAGTATACCATCCAGGGCCAGAGGTTAATGCCGCTTCCCGTCCCTCCGGCTAGGCAGCAAGCTCACACATGACTATCATCGACTTGCAGCATGGTTCGAAGATGGAACCGGAAGTACCTGGCACGACGACGACTCGGATGATGACTTTTCTGACGAGAGCTCGGACGACAGCGAGCTCTCAGACGACGACACAAGCGACGACGAGTCGGACAACGATACGAGCACCAGCGATGGCGTTATGACTTCGACACCAACCATGCCAAACCAACGCCGCAAGAATTTGAGAAATATGGAGTCCAAGTCCGACTGGCTTGTCTCGCATGACCACAGCAAGAGCTCAAAGCTGTTCAGCATCTCGTTTGCAGAGCCCGATATCTCAGTGACAGAGTCGTCGCGCGAGAGCGGTGGACTATATCGGATCTCGCTCTATATCCAGATGGAGTACTGCGAAAAGAAGACGCTCCGGTAAGCCAGTTTTAGCTCTCGTGGTCTTGCTGACTACGCAACGACGATCGGGTCATTTGAGTCTTGGATCAGATGCATGTGTTGTCGTATAGTGCTCATGCAATGCTTTCGTGGTGGCCTGTTGCCAGACATGAATAGCAGCATTACGGCCTCACTTGGGCTTTGACGAGCACGCTCTTGCTTACGACGGATATTCTATCGCTCAGGGATGTCATTGACCAAGGTCTAGCCGACGAAGAGGCCTGGCGATTGCTGCGCCAGATAGTCGAAGGATTGGTAGCGACATCGCCATTTAATTTAATGCATGTCTTTCATCATTCCGAGATTGTGCACACTGTATCCTGAAACGGGACACCCATTCTTTCGTACAGGCCCACATCCACTCACTTGGTATGATTCACCGAGACCTCAAGCCCAGGTAAGGCGCGGGAGAGCAGTTTTCGATCATCGTGTGCTCGCATCCGCTCCATTTTTGATTGCTGCCCGTGATGCACTTTCGGCAACAACCCTCCGCGTCACTCCACTCACACCATCTCTGGCACCAACTCTTGATCCCCACGGCTCAAATCGATGCTGCCAGTAACATGTAGGTTGTCTCGCGCCGCAGAGGGCCGTACTCATTCAAAGCGCCGTGTGCCCACTGCATCGCAGTGCCATGGTATCAGCGGCATGGGCTTTCCAGCCGGCACACACTTAACCAGTCCTTGGCCACCAGCTTCCTTGATGCGAACGAAAACGTCAAAATTGGCGACTTTGGGCTTGCCACCATCCGAAGCGAAGTGGGCGCGAAAGAAGGGGCCTTCCACCCAGGTCAGAGCATCGAATCTCGTCGCTCAGAAATCGACGGAACCATGACGTCGGAAATCGGCACTCCGATCTATGTGGCTCCTGGTAGGTTTCTGGCTCGCATGCCGTGCCCATGTGCTGCCCTGCGCATTAACAACTCACTCACTCACTCACTCACTCACTCACTCACTCTGTACCCTCTGCCGCCAGAGGTTTTGAGCAACTCGAAGAAATACAACTCGAAAGTGGATATCTACTCCCTGGGCATCTGGTAGGCGGGATGTGCATGTGGCATCTGCAAGACCGACTCTGACTAACTGTCATCGCGGCTCGCAACATCCCGCGTCTCCTTCAGTTTTTTCGAGGTCGGTGCCTCTGTCGTCGTGCAGAAACTAGCACTCCAGCCATCCAACCATCGCCCAACCCGACTGGCGAGTCGATGGCGGCTCTCGATGCAAATCTTGACTTTGGCATCGATTGATGCTCATCATGGCATCGATTGGCACCCACCTTGGCATCGATTGACACTCGCCATGATATCTCTGCTCGCCTAGATGTGCTATCCGCTGCAAACTGGGATGGAGAGGATGGTGGTGCTCCGCGATCTCCGGTTGCCCGAGATCAAGTTTCCCGGCGATTTTGATTGCAAGAAATACGCCAAACAAATGAGCATCATCCAGAGTTTCTTGAGCCACTCGCCCAAAGGCAAGTAGAATCATCTCGATTCTACTGGTATGCTTTGTTGCCCGCAGTGCACGACTAACCAACAGTCGCACGATCTGGCTCACATCCAGCTCGACCCTCTTGCGCTGCCATTTTGAAATCCAATCTCCTTCCACCCAAGCTGGTACGAGGATGTTGCGAGCTAGAACATCTCTTACCTCATTCGCAGAGTGACATGGGCCCTGGGCAGCTCATTGGTGCGATCCCCGCAGGCCCCGACTGATGATGACTGATCTTGGTCCTGCAGGAAGAGGAGTACGTTACCGAGGCTTTGCGAAGCGTCGTCGACCAGAACAACCCGCTGTACTACTCTCGACTTGTTACGGCGCTGTTTGCTCAGACCATGGACAAGCACAAGGATTTCACCTACGACTTCAATTGCGGACATGCCACTCTGGAGGAGCTCGCCTCCCTCGTCACGGCCCGGGTCCGGTCCCAAGTGCTCAAGATCTTCCAGCTCCACGGGGCCATGGAGATCATGGTGCCCTCGCTGATACCCAAATCCGAAATCTACACAAACCTTGACATCGACAAGAGTGTGGCTCTGCTCGATCAGAGTGGCGTGCTCGTCTCGGTGGGTTTGTAGGATTACTGATTGCGGCAGTGCGCCGCTCGATGGGGCTAGAAGGCTGAGCCATGCCTCATACGATGATGCTTGCTTCGATATTATCTGGGGCACCTGTCGTGATTCGTGTCCTAATCACACCTCCAACTGCTGGTTCTCGAAAATCCCCTGTGCACGTAGTTGCCGTATGATTTGATTGTCCCATTTGCGCGATATATCGCTCGCACAAACATCAAAGCCAGCTTCAAGCGAGGAACCTTCGAGAAGATCTACCGCCCAAACTTGGTCGGCGGACAGCCGCGGAGTGGATACAGCTGCAACTTTGACATCGTGACTCTCGAGGAGACCAATTTACTGCCCGAGGCCGAAGGTGATTCGCCTGGCGCATCGGTGCACTCCGTTGGATAAGGGCTGTGAGCGAGATGTTCCTCCGATCGCTCCCTCTGGCCACTGCCTTCTAATCACTCCGTTCTGGCAACCACATTCAGTGCTGAAAGTCGTCATGGACATTATCGAAGTCTGCTCACCGCGGACCTCTGACTATATGATATTCCTCAGCCATGAGAGTATCCTGCAGGAGATTCTAACCTGCTGTAAGATAACCGAGGACCAAGCTTTCCGTCGGTCAGTATTCGCCGTGCTACAAGAGCTGGATGCATCTCTGAGCTTTGCCCAGGTCCGATACAAGCTTGTACATTCCTTGAACGTCCCACGCGCGACGGTGGATGTCCTGGAGAACTTTTATATGACCAAGGTATGAGCCCTGGCATCAGAGCTTGCATGTGTTGGTCTGGCCCTTGCTTTAACAGTTCTCGGCACCGGCGAATGGGGTTTCGATGCATTTATCCAGGGTGATATCGAAGAGTCGCGCCGCAAGCTCGACGGCCTGTTTCGGACATATGGCCGAGGATCAGGGCTGTCCGAGTGTCTTTCGCAGCTCGTGGTGCTGTCGAGGTACTGCAAACAGTTTGGCATACGCAACAAAGTGATCCTGTCGCCCCTGCTCTCGCAAAACGTCGTGTATTACGGCAAGGGCATCATGTTTCACATAGCGACCTATGCAAAGAACAGGCTTGGTAAGCGACTGGCCGGAGAAGACTGCCTGGGGAAAGGCCAGTGATGCCAAGAATGAAACACAACGAGCACTCCAGCATATCTCGACAAGCAGCGTGAGATCGCAGCGGAAGGGACTGTTGCTGAGACGCCATAGAGTCTGCCCTGACCATCTTGCGTTCACGTTGCTTCGACCTCGCGTCAGACATTATCGCTGCCGGTGGCAGATACGACCAGCTGATTGCCCGTTACCGAGGGCCTTTTCTGTCCAACCGCCGTGTTTTTGCTGTTGGCGTGAATATTGGTAAGTATGGCTGAAGTCCTTGCTGCTGCGATGGCGGCGACGGCGACGGCAGCGGTGTGGCTGGTTCTGGAATAGCAGTATATTACTTGCTGTTGCATCTCTGGAGCCCGCAGAGGTGGATGCGCGCATCCACCGACCCAACGTTTCATGACGAGCCATCTCTGTTTGCGCTGTGCTGACACATCTGTCTCAATGGCCCCGACCTCCTGTTCAAAAGCCATTCAAAAGCTGATACAGCGCGTCGTGCTTGAGCACGCTGACTCGCTTCGAAGCTGGATGTCGGGCAAGGTCGATGAGATGCATTCGAGCCTGAACTATTTTGTCCGAAAAGTCGACGTCCTGGTGGCATCGTTTGCTAAGGGTCAAGCAGCCGTGGACGATCGCATGGCAATCGCAGCCGAGTGCTGGAGCCACGGTAAGTCCACCGCAGCGACATGTGCACAAGAAGCACACGTCGCCAATAGCAGAATGTAGCAAATGCATGCGCTCCGAGCTAATGACTGGGCCTATTCGGATGGGCTCGGACAGGTATATCCTGCGAAGTTATGGAGAAGGATGCCACGTCTCCACAGGAGATTATCCAGACGGCGCTTGCTGGAGGTGAGTGGCCGGCGCCTCGACAATGACCCAAATGGCAGCCCCAATGGTGTCCGGAATGGCAACAAACGACACTGGTTGCACATCCCAGAGCCGCCGGAATGATCCCGGGCCGAAAAGTGCCCTCGGAGCATTTTGCTATGGTCTAACGCACGGAAGCAACACAGGCTATAGCTTCTGCATCTACACCAAGATGAAAGACCAAGACTCCAAATCTAGTAAGCTGAGGGAGTACATGGTTGGCCCGAGATGTGCGCCGTACGATATGGCAGCCGCCTGTTGACCGAGCTGATCTTGCCCGTCGTGACCACCAGTGCAAATCAAGGTCAAGAACATGATGACTCGACAAGAAGACGATGGTAAGATTGACCTTGAATGGAAAGGAGCCATGCAATCCATTGCACTCTGATGTAATGCGGCCCCGGCAACCTGACGCTGTATTTCGGCCTCCCCGCTTCCCCAGTTTCACGACGTGACTTGATTTCGTTCCTGCAAACCGAGCTCTCTCACTATCTGCGTGATACCGGAATCAACAAAACTGTGCGATCTGGCACCGCGGAAGGTAAGGCAGGGTGGCCAGTTGATCGATCCATGCCGAACTGAGCCAGCTCCACTTGAGCAACCGGCCGGCCATGTTGACGCCGTGCGTATGGTCCCAGACCAGACGCCCGCATCCATATGTACCTCCGTCAAAATGCGACAGCTTTTTTTTGGGGATGTCCACTCTCTCGCTCGCACCTATGCATCAATGCCAAACTCAAGCCTTCTCACTGACATCTCAATCTCGTCTGCGGCTCTGGGGCTCCCACGGCGGCGTCATGACACTCCTTCGAAAACATGGCTCGAGCATCAGGCAATTCACACGTGCGAGAGATCGAGTCGTCACAAGACTCCAAAGGAAGCAGTAGCAGCACACAGATCGTATCCACAGGTTCCGTACCACCGCGCTGCTTGTACACGCACTCGCATCTGGGAAGAAGCAAGCCTTGTCGCAGCTACTGAGACCATGTGGGATATCCGCTGTAATGACCACGCAGTGAGCTTTGTGCTGTCGCCGCAAAAGAACCGACTCAAGTTCAAAGAACAAAATCGGATCATTGAGCGAGGTAGGCCGAGTCGCACTTTGCGAGACTGGGCACTCTTATTCTGGTGAAAGAGCCGATTGATGCGGCCGTTGTGGCGAATCGAAACCCTCTAACATCAGCTCTGCTGCCGCTGCTGTCGCCGTGGGCTGTGGTGGCTCGTGTGGCTTCAGCCGAAAGCTCGATCTCGCGGATTGTGCAGTCCATGACACGGACTCGGATCATTGCGGTTGATCTGGCGCTCTCTGTCCTCAAGCGGATCGCGGATGTGGATATCAACGACGACGCTGTCTGGCGACAGCTCGAGAACCAGAGTCCAGGATCCACGCGCGAGTGAGTATATGTCCCAGGGCTTGACTGTGGTTCCATTTGCATCTACATCTCAGCGATCTCGTCCAAAGGCTAACGAGTGATGGTCGATACCAAACAATTGCCGACGGCGAAAATGGAATGCGCCAACCCAGACAGCTTGTGAACACCCGGAGGACAATGCAAAAGTCCCACCGCGACGACACAAGTCGCCACATCTGGCTCTACTCCATCCCAGATTCGGCTCCGGTTCTGTACGAGTTTCGAAACTGACCGTGACCATTGCTCGCAACGTTCGCGGCTGCCTGGATGAGCGGGAAGGGGGTGGCCAAAGTCGATTGTCCACAGCTTGCCACAGCAGTGCCCGCTTGATGCCAAACGCACAGTCTGGGTCTCGAGTCTTGGGTCTTGGGGTAGCGATAGGGCAGAAGTATGTGCAGGCATGGGCCACACAACAGCAGAGTCACCGGCTCCTTGGGGGGTGGTCAGAGCAATACATGTATTTGGCCGACATGCCAGTTCCGCTGTGTGTGTCATAGGAGGGAGCCACAAATCGAGAAACTGAGGAGAAAGCAGGCCGCAAGGGTCAGACCAGTGATTATTGGGAAGGCGAAGGACGGGGCGAATGCAAAGGGGGGGGAAACGAGTGAGTGGAGAACAGCGAGACAGGCCCGTCGGCTTTGGTAGAGATATGAATCGGATATACTTGACGGGCGACCGGTAGTTCTCCCTTGGCCAGAGCGAGCGCTAAAGTCGACTTTGGCTAACTACAGGATCGACATCAAAATACCGAACAAAGGAGTGACAAGAAGAAGAAAGGTGTGATATGGTCGGGCGCAAGCGCGCAGAGCCGTGGAACATTGTCGATATAACCCAACGCACAAGCCGTGAGGGGCGACGGGCCTGGCCATCGCGCGGGACAACATTGCTGATGCTCATTTCGGCAAAGCTGCCGGGGACTTGGTGACGTTGCCGACCTGGAACTTTGGAGAGCCACTGGCACTGCGTGGTGAGCTCTTGGCGCTCAGAGCGGAAGGCGCAGAGCGAAGCTGAGACTGCTGGGCAGCCGCAGGAGACTGAATAGACTGGGCGGGGTTCGCGGGCTGCAGCGGCCGGGCGCCCATGGGTGTCTTGGGAGACGCAAAGGAAGCGGTAGTTTGAGGAGTGGCAAAGTTCTGAGGAGCCTGTCCGAGACTTTGCTGTGGCTGCTGCTGCTGCTGCTGCTGTTGCTGGAAGTGTTGTTGCTGGAACTGCTGCTGGTACAGTTGTTGCTGTTGCTGCTGTTGTTGTTGCTGCTGCTGCTGAGCAAAGGCACTCTGAGATGGATGCTGCTGCTGCTGCTGCTGCTGCTGCTGTGGGAATGCGACTGGCGGCAGATGCGCCTGGATGGAAGGGGTGCCTCCCAGCTGGGGCTGGAACTGCTGGGGCTGGGAATGCAGCTGGTTGGGTGACTGGAACTGTTGGGGCTGGAAGGGTCGAGGTTGGGCCGAGCCAGGGAAGGCCGGTTGACCAGGGAAGCCAGGTTGACTCTGAAGATGGTCACTTGGGTTGGTTGCTCCCGGGATGGGGGGCTGGGGTTTTTGCATGTTCATCTGGTACTGCAGTTGTTCCTGGGGAGTCAGGCCAGCCAAGTGCTGGTGCAGCTGAGGCGACTGGTTCTGAGGGTTCATGGCCTGCAGGGGGATGCCAGGTACCGTCTGGCTCTGTGTGATGGCGGTGTTGTCTCGAAGGAAAATGCGCTCCTTTGGCGAGGCCGGGTTGGCGGCGTTGTGCAGCTGGATGGGCTCGGGCTGATAGGCCGAGTCGAAGAACGACACACCCTTGCGGGGCTGGGAGCGAGCGACGATCAGCATTCCAGCAACCCTGCATGTTGGGCCAGGAGCGGATTGGTATGAAAACGGAGTACCCGAATTGGGGAGAGAGTTAGCTGCGATGTGTGCGAGTCCCCGCCGTCTGGGCGGCTGTGATCAGCAATCAGAGCGGCAGGAAGAAGCCGCAGCCGCAGCCGCAGCCGCAACCAGCGAGAATCCACTCGGGTCACTAAATGGGACGTTGCAAGATCGCCAGAGCTATCTCGGCTACTGCATGAGATCGGTGACTTACGCTGCGATGCCAAAGACGATGCCAATGGCGATGCCGATGATGTTGCCACATGATATGCCGAGCAGAGAGCACGACGAGGCACCAGAGCCCAGAGCCGAACAGCAGGGATCGCTCGGATTCTGAGCGCAGTACGAGGTAGCCGCCGATGGGACAGTGCTGGAGCCGGAGGTTGAAAAGCCTGCAGGATAGCCGCCAACGGTGCGCATATGGACATTGGGCAGGCGGGTCAGGTATCGAAACATAGAATGAAACAGAAGGATGCGGCGGTGTCAGCCAATGTGTTCCAAAGCCAGCCTCGCCTTCCACCAGATATCGAGCGTCGACAAAGGGGTGCTAGGTCCAAGATCATACCGCAGTACAACGCATCTGTGCCGAAGCTGCTGTTGCAGTTGCTGGAGGCGACGATGCTGCTTTGGCTGGTGCAGAAGTTGAAGAAATCGGAAAGCGTCTGGGTTCGTGCCTGGATATTCGCAGTGCCGCCCATGCATTGGTTGACAACGTCTCCCGACAGCAGCGTGGTGAACTGTGTGCAGTTGGCGGTGCAGTATCTTGCGGAGGGCTGCGAGTTGCATCCGCTGGTGAAGCTGGAGTTGCCGAGGATGTATGCACACATGAAGGAGGTGGTGTATCGAATGGTGCCGAGATTGGCCGCCGAGCAGCCCAAGGGGGCCATGATGGACTGAGTGGACGGCGAGGACGAGGCCGCAAAGACGTAGCTGTCGAAGGAGTTGACGTCGGTGATGGGCAGGCCCGAGCTTGCCGAGATGGAGATGGATCCAAAGTTGGGGCAGGCTTGGGAGTTGGCCAAGGAGATGCATGTCTGGGCAGAGACCAGCGAGCAGGCGACGGCGAGTAGAAGGAGGACCGAGGGCCCGAGACCGCAGATACGGCGAAGGGCGACACGGGCGGCGGCCATATTGGAACGAGGAGCGAAGCAGAGGCAGCGGGAGCGATGGCCGACGCAGGGGGGGGGAGTTCCTCCTGTGGTGGAAAGCGGATCGACGCAGAGGCAAAGGAAAGCCGCCGTTGGGCAAGAAGACCGGGCGGTGGCGGGCAGAGACAGGAGAAGGCCGCGGGCGGCGCGGGCGCGCAGGGCTGCCAAATACGGCTGCTGTGCGCGCACAGACGTCGCACAGAGGCGCGCTACAGCGCCACGGCGTGCGGGCCAGCGATTGGCGGGGCGGGCGGGCTGTGGCGGTGCGTGCGACAGAAGAATGTGCATCGAAGCATGAGGGCACGTTCGATCTGTGGCCGCGGGAGAATGTGTCGGCCGTGGTTGTCGCTGTTGGGTGTTGTTGCTGCTGTTTGTTGATGGAACAGCCAACGGCGGCGATCACCAACCAGCGCAGCCAACGGCTCTGCCCTTTGCATCTGCCATGTTGCATCTCCAGTGTTGCATCTTCAATGTTGCATCTTCAGTGTTGCATCTTCAATGCTGCATCTGCCATGTCGCAATCCATCACACTCACACTCACACTCGCAATCCATCACGCTCACACTCGCAATCCATCACGCTCACACTCGCACTCACACTCGCACTCACACTTGCACCCGCCTGAGCCACCCGCAGGCTTCTGTCGTGGGCTCCATGGCCCGGCCTGGTGGCTCGCCCGCGCCAAGACCCCGTGGCCTTTCCCGATTCCTCCCGCCTCTTTTTTCCTCTCCGCTGCTTGCTGCTTTCTTCCTCCCCGCTGCTTGCTGCTATCTTCCTCTCCGTTTTCACCCCCATCTCTCCTTTTCGGCGCTGCCTCGCCCTGCCTTCCAGCACCCAGGCCGTCGCCGCGATGACCTCGTACTTCTCTGACACCGAGGACGAGTCCTCCCTCCCGCTGCTCGTCGATGAGGCCACCAAGCGCCCCCATCACCCCCATCACCCCAGGCATCCCAAGCATCCCAAGCATCCCGACCATCCCCGCCGCCGTCGCCGCGTCCTGTGGCTGCTGCTCGGCTTTCTTCTTTTGGCCGGCTTTGCCTTTGCGATCGTGATCATCGCCCATTGGCTGTTTGCTGTTCATCACGGCTCCATCCACATCGGTAATGTATCAGATCCATCGCCGCTCCCTCCCTTGGTCACGTCCATGCGTCCTTCTGAAACCTGCTCTTTTGCGTTGCTTCGGCCTCGCGTTGCCTTCTTGTCTCTCGGCGCCTCTTCAGGCAAACTACCCCTCGCTGCTTGTTTGCTCTAACCAACCCGGTCTCCAGTTTGCCCGTTCCCCGCTCCCGAGGCCACAACCCCGGTCTACGTGGAGACCCGCCAGCGTCTGCTGTCTGTCTTTCGCGAGTCGGTCCCCGACTTCTCCAACGACACCGTCGTTCTTGTCCCAACCTCGCCCCGTTCGTACCGCATCGCCGGTGATGTCGAGTCGGGCCTTTGGAGACAGGCCTCCAATGTCATCTACGTCGCGGGTCTGTTCACTTATGAGCCCGCGGTTCTTGCTCTCCGTGTATCCGAGACCATCCCCGACTCTCTCGATGTGGATGTCTTCCGCCCCAGCCTGACCCCGAGAGAGATCATCTTCTCGGGCCCGCCTCCCTCGGCCGAGACTCTCGCCTCCGAGAACGGCATCTCGGGCGTCTATGACTACTCCGACTTTGACCGTGTCTACGAAGGCAAGACCGTGCTGTCCTCTGCTGCTGTCGAGTTCCTTCCTCGCGAGCTTCGCGACAGCGCAAAGTACTCTGCCGAGGCCCAGGAATCCTTTATTGAATCTCGCTTCGTCAAGACCCCTCTGGAGCTGGAGTACTTGTCCTTTGCTAGCAAGGTCTCTGCTTGGGCTCACTACCAGGTCGCCCGCAAGATCAAGTACAGCCGCTCCGTGTCCGGTAGGACCTTTGTGCAATCGAGAGACAGTCGTGCATGCAGTCGTCCTTTCCCTCTGCCGGCAGCCCTGGAGGAGGATGTGCCTCGATCTGCAGCGTGCTATGACATTCCATGACAGTCCGTGACACTCCAGAGCATTCTGTGACTGTCCGTGGCTGTCCACGACAGTCCGCAATTGCCCATGTCGATACTTTGATCCATCGCCACTACCGTCGTCAATCACTGCTAACCTGGTTCTCCGTTCTTCCCGCGGTCAACCATGTTGCTCCCTGGCTTCCGCACCCTTGACGATCGTCAATTGCCTGATCCCTGCGGACTTCAACCTCGGTCGTGCTCCAAATGCCCTGGCGCGCTTCCGTTTGCGCCCTATTCAGAAATCGGTCTGGCTTCCCTCTTCACCCATGTCACGGCCGCCTGTGGCGCTCGTTTGCAAGCCTATCCTCCCATTGTTGGTGCTGGCCCCAACTCTGCCATTCTGCACTACCGCACCGGCGACAATGAGACCTCCGGCTACGCCCACATCGAGCCCAACTCGTATGTCCTGATCGATGCTGCCGGCGAATATCACGGATACGCCAGCGACATCACCCGTACCTACATTCGCCCGAACCCTCACTGGTGGTCCCGTCATCGCCGCGACCGCGACGACGAGCCCGAGGAGTACATGGCCTCAAGCAACAGGGGCGACCGCTATCGCCGCAACGATGACGACGCCGACAACGACGACGATGGCGACAGCGACGACGACGATTCTCGTCGTCCTCATCGTCCTCATCACCCGCATCACCCGCACCACCCGCATCACTGGCCTCATCGTCCTCACCCCCACCCCCACCCCCACCCCCACCCTCACCCTCACCCTCACCCTCGTCCTCACCCTCGTCCTCACCCCAAGCCCACTCCCATCGACGAAGAAAAGGTCAAGATTCAGGATATCGTTGCCAAGGTCCAGCAGTCCTTTATCGACTCTTTCGAGGTCGGCGCCTCTTTGGCCGATCTGAATCGCAAGGCCGCCCGGGTTATGATTGAGTCGCTGCTCGACGCTGGTTTTGTCCACGGTGCCGACGTTGACACGCTCTTGTATAAGGGTGTTGGCTATGCCTTCCAGCCCCATGGTCTCGGGCATCCTGTTGGTCAGTATTCCCGGCAGACAGCTCCGCATTTCAATGTGCCTGTTATGCCTGCATTCGCGTTGGCCGAGACCCGGCCGTTGGTCTCTCCTCTATTTGTATCCATCTCACCATTCTCCAACTGGATGTGCTGCCGACCTCCATGCGCACATCTGCTATCGCTCGCAATCGTATCGGCATGCCTTGTTTACATGCTCCATCCTACACAGGCCTCGATGTTCACGATCCTGTGCCCAAGCGCTACTCGTCTCAGTTTTTGACCCTGGATCTGCCCCCGGTTCCCAAGCTCATCCAGCCCTTCATCCGCGACATCCGCACCCTCGCTGTCGACTACACCATTGCTCCCGGCCACATCGTCACGGTCGAGCCCGGTGTCTACTTTATCCCCTATCTCCTTGATCTGATCAAGAACGACAAATCCGAGGCTTCGATTGCTCAGTACATCAACTGGGACAAGCTCGAGAGCGGTAACTACACCAGCTACGGCGGTGTCCGAACCGAGGACATTGTTCTGATCAACCCCGAGGGCGAGAAGGTCATTGTCTCGCGCCTGAACCCCCACCACAAGCGCAAGCATTGGTTTTGAGTGGTTCTATCTCTGTCCTCGCTCTCACAGCCGCTCGCTCACTGAGCCTCGCTGAGCGAGAAATTCGACCGCCTCCTTGGAGTTGGGGTTTCTTGACTGTTTACAGCGTTTCCAGAATGAAGTGGGACACCCCGTTTTTAACCAGGACAGTGTTTTTTTTCTGGAACCTGAATACACCCACCCACTCATCGCATTCATGGCCAAGCACAGCACCATCTTGATATCGAGATACCATTGAGCTGTCCAGAGAGTCGAGTGGATGCACCACACTCACACATCGAGACATCAATGCCTCAAGGAACATGATCTCGGTATGCCAGTCGATCATCGCCACAGGAGATCGACCGAGTGTATTCAAGACCATGCTTCCCAAACCAACCAAAACAAAGAGATTGCCAACCAGGACGGGAAACAATCTCACGGCTTGCTCACCGGGGCCTACAGTCAGTCAGCGGGGCTCAGACATCTGAAGCCAGGAAGGAACTGTCCCGTTCCTCCCTGGATAGATGCTGTGAAACTCATGATGTGGAGCACGGATCTTGCGCTCATCCCGCTATCTCTGTGGATTTCGACCGCTTCGCCCGGCGGCTCCGGTGCCCTCCATATCCTGCGTGGAGGCTGCTTCCGTGTTCCCCATTCAAGAGCATTCGCAGCAGGCCAAGGCCCGTCCCGCTCCTTCGGCGGCTTGGCATGGCGATCACGTGTCTCCTTGGCACTGCCCTTGGCATTCCACATGCCCATAAAACCTGCATTCTCTGCCTGGCATCCGCCGATCCGATCGCTCCACTGTCCACCGATCGCTCGCCCTTGGCACCCGAACAGCGTCGGCAACACATTCCCCAAAATTACAGGCCCGTCCCCCCTCCAATAATCAACACTCCAAGCTCCCAAATTCTCAATCTCCCAACCAGGACTGCCCACCATGACTTCCCCCACCTCGAGCGTGGCCCCCCTGAACGATGATCTATATCACCTTTGGCTGCCGCTGTGGCAGATGCGGATGGAAAACCAGCTCCGGGTTATTGGAATCATTGACGCGGCCTCATCCAACGACCATTCAAGATACCTCATCACCACGGTCCAGGAAGTCGCGTCCTCATTTTCGGCGGCCTACGAAACCGCCCGTCGGGGCGAGCATCCCAGCTACGAAGCCGCCATGATTTCCTTTCGCCGGTTCATCATGGCGTCGTCGCTCATTTTGAATTACCTCCGATCGCCGTCGATACAGCAGCACGACCAAGTCTTGGCCGAGCGGCACCGCAGCCTCTTTCTCGAGGAGATCCATTTCCTGCTGCGAAAGTGCAAAAAGAGCTTCAGCGAGCTCTTCTGGCATATCATCCAGGCCAACTACGGCAGCTGGCTCGCCATGTTCCTGGGCCAGCCCAAGGACGAGCTCGAGTTCAAGTTAGTGTCGTGGTGGTTCAATGTGACGATGTTTGATGTCCGATTCCATCAGCGCAAGCTGTTGATGGAGCTCTGGGAACGGGCTCTGAAGGTTAGTCGGCGATTGTGTGTGGGCAACGGCCCTCCTTCACCCGCAAGACTGGAGGACCACAGCACCATCCAGCGCACCGACATAGCCTACGGCTGATTTATGATGACTTGGGCGATACGCGGATCTCCCCTCTCTGACTCCCATCACATTCTCTGCCCCGAACCTCTTATTGCGCCATCCAGAACAACCAGGGCTCGCAGCCGTTGACGGGCCACCCAACAAACCCTCCGCTCGACCCCATCCCCCATCAAAGTGCCTCTCAAGGCAGCAGCCCGAAAACGAACCAGCTGCTCCGAGTCCCTCCTCAGTCAACCATCCAACGGAGCCCAATCTTGCCCGACGGCCATTGCCAATTCAGCGCCCTAGCCGATCAGCTCCATCGTTCGGGCATCGCACCGACCGCTACCCATGTCGATGTCCGTCGCCTGGTGGCATCGTGGCTCCGATCTCACCCAAATTTTGTCCTCGTGAGTGCTCCCTGGATGCATCCGTAGTGCTGTCGATTGCGGGTGGTAGCCGGTCTATGATACTTGCCGGAGTCACGAATGCCATCAAACTTACAACTCGCTACTCGTTTGGTTGATGTCAATCTGACTGGGTTTCTCCTCTCCCCCCCCGCCCCTCGACCCGTTGCCTGACGCATTTAGGCCAACGGAAGCAAAATCTGCGAATATGCCCTGATGAAGGGAGACTGCACGGACTGGGAAGGCTACTGCAACGCCATCAATCGCCTGGAGTCCCCCGAGTGGGGCGACCACCTCACGCTTCAGGCTGCTGCCGAGGTTTTTGACTGTCTGATTTGCGTTGTGAACGAGCAAGGTATCCTCTGGACGATCATGCCAACGCACTCGAATAAGGCCCCAGGCGACTTCCCCCAGAACCAGACGCTCTATCTGCTCCACTATGTCGAGTATCACTACGAGTCGCTCGAGCCCTTTGCGATTCCCCAGGTCTGAGTCTCGGGAGGACAGGATGTCAAACTGGCCAACAGGTTCAGCTATCGTTGTCTCATGCCATATCCAACCGGACTCTCTCGCGGGTGCGTCCCTGTCCCTATGACCCAATAGCGAAAGTAGTCTATACACTCCTCCCAAACGTAAACACGACACCACAGATATCATGGTTGAAAGTTGCAATTCGCGTGCAGTGCTCACCAATGGGCGGGGGTGTGATTGAGATGAGGTCTCACCGGGTCAGCACATCGCCTCTGTTATGTCCGCCTGTCGCTGCTGTCGAGTTCGCCCGGGTGGGAATATCTGTGATTCCCGCATGGTGACCTGCGAGCACTGGAATTACATAGCCCTTCGCTCGTTTTGAGACAGTGTGTGAGTAGCACGGGCTGGTCTGTTGTTATTCAGGACCAAATCTATAGGTACACGACGGCACTGCTTGGCAGCCCAACTCGGAGAGCGTCAGCGGAGACGCCGATCTGTCCAAGGCAGCATTGTGCCGACGGCGCTGTCGACGCTCCCGGTGCACCGGGCGGCGGAAAAAGCCTACCACTCATCGCCCCGTCCGATGTCCTCAAAGATATAGACGACAACGTTGGCGGCATATCGGGCCCAGTATCCGCGATAGAGTGTTTTGAGGCCGAGCCAGAGCTTTTGGATGCTCGAGTTACCTCCTCGCTTCTTTGTCGAAAGGATCTTTTCGAGCTCGTCGTCGTCGTCGTTGCCGTCATCCACGATTCCGCGCCTGGCATTCTTTTTGGGGCGGCGTCTTTGCTTCCCCCCTTCCTCGTTCACAATCGACCAAATCGCACTCAAGATACCGGCATAAGGGGCCGAGGCGACCTCGACGCAGGTGTCGAACGCCTGGGGGACCTCGCCCTCAGCCAGGCTCCTCACGCTCTGGCTCGCGTACGAAAGTCGTTGAACCTGGAGGCGCTTCCGGGCAATCTCAATGGGCGTGAGCAGCGCAACCTCGATGGCCATAAAGCCAAGGACTGCCAGACGATAGAGCAGCGGGTTGAATCCGGGGTCCAGATGTAGCTCCTCGGTGATGAGGTGGGCCGACACGAGCCGCAGGAGCGGACTGGCCGTGCGGATCAGGATCGAGGGAAGGACAAGACGGGCCGCATACAGCGAACCTATGCTGCCGCCCTCCTCCTTGATCGTCCACACAGCATCCACAGGTCCAAAGTACGATCTTCTTGGCGTCGTCGACTGGACAATCAGTCTGCAGGCGGGTGGGGCGAAGCGTGAGATTGAGTCAATGCTGGGACCGGCAGCAGCACCATGGCTACTGCCTTTGGCGAGAGCCAACCGAACAACGGCAAGATGCACCACCCCGCAATTACCTGGTGCGGATCAGCTCCAAGGGACTCAGCAATCCACCGACAACAACGTGGCTAAGAGCCAGTGTAGCCGGGTTGTTGTCGTCATAGACATCAAGGTAGTCGTTGAACACTTCCTCGAGAGCCGGTTGTAGGAACGTGTATGAGGCATTGTACAAAAAAGTAGTAAAGCTTCCTGCAGTTCCAAGAGATGGCGATGGCGTGGGTCAGCGAGGGCGGCCAAATATGCATGATACACAGCGGCTCGTGAGGCGATCGGGCAATCATGACAAACGACAGATCCTCCCGAGGGTGTGCGTGGTATGGGGGGAGGGCAGGCCTGCACTGGTTTCTGTGGCAGCGCCTCCAAGCCGGAAGCATAGGCGGCGAAGGGCCTGGTCTTCGCATCCACCAGCGACGGCACCGGCAAGCTGTCCGGGAAGCTGACCTTTCAGAAGGGAAGATAGGCCCTCGTTTTCGGATCGAACAATCAGCCTGACGTTGTCCCAGACGCCGCCTTGCATGGGATCGATCTGCTGGATGGCACCTTCTGTCCTGAGAGTCTCGATGTCCGGATCCTGGAGCAGTCCATCATCAAATCAGCCGAACGAAATCAGTCAGCAACATGTCCATAGTGATCTGCCACTGCGCTATAGGCCAGTGGGTGCACCCCGTGGGCCTCCTCGCTTGATTTTTTGGTCGAGGGCAGCATTCTCGCTGTAGCACAGATTGGCGGACAGGATCGTTTCGCTTCGACTTGACAGCAGACCGACCAGGGCAGGAGCAGAGGCAATACGTACACTCTCTTGATCGGTGCGTTTCTGGAGCTGGACTTCGGAGAGGGTCTCGACCACAGTCAGGGGCGAGGTCAGAAGCGCCAACATGTACTGATGGAGGGCGAAGGAGGACAAGTCAAAGTCATTGGAGTCGAAGTCGGAGGGAAAGAGCGTCGATAGCGACGGCGACGACGATGACGACGAGAACGAGAGGAACGAAGGCTGAGACGACGCTGATGAGGATGTGATGTGGTACGCCATGTTGTTGCTTTTTTTGTGTGTGATATAGGGTCCGCGGCGCTGCTGTGGTTCTGGGTCGGTGTCGGTGTCGGTGTCGGTGCCTCTGGACTGGTGTCGAGAGCAAGTGCACAGGCGCCTGCGGGTTGCGTCGGATGGGCGATGCGATGGAACAGGGGAGGGCCGGCACGGCGACGGATTGCGCGCAAGCGAGGACGTCGCGAGGGCTTGTCGCCAACAGGCCTGCTGCGCGCATGTGACACTGGCGTGACAGTTGTGCTGCGCCACGCCGACCTGCCGCGCTTGGTTGTCTGTCGCCGCCATGACCAAGGCCGAAGGCCCAGCCAAGACCGACGGCGAGCCGGGGGGGGGGCAAGGCACGCATGCCAAAGTGCGGGCGGTGCATTGTTTATTGAGACGGCGCACAAGGATCCCGACCACGCTCATCGAGGAGCTCTGGATCACATTTTGGAGTCGAACCACGGGCCCTCCACCGGCCGAATGCCAGGCGTGTTTTGGCGGATATAGAATAGAATGTACGCCGCGTTGGACTGAACGGGGCAGCAGGAACAAACACAATCGTGGACACGGCGTCAGAGACATGGTATCGCTCTTGTGCTGCGTCTGCTGTGTCTGCTGTGTCTGATGCGTCTGCTGCGTCTGCGACACCCACCTGGACGACGCTTTCGTTGCTGTTGCTGATTGTCGAGTCGTCAAAGAGATACCAGTTCTTTTGCTGATTCTTCACATAGGCCGTGTAGTGTCCTCCGTTCAAGCCACCCATATGGTTCTGGCCGTTCGACGATGGAGACATTCGTTAGTGAGCTCGTTAGCAGCGCAACGGTGGAGATTGCACGGCGGCGCCGCGAACGCGCCGCCCTTTCAATCAGAGCGGCTGCATAGAGTCTAGATTAACCAGGCGGAAGAAACTCACAGAAACTGCAAATAGATCGTATTTGTACGGTATTATCTGCCCTCTCGGACCGGTGTAGCTCCAGGAAGGCATGTAGCTGGTCAAATCCAGAGACCTGCCGATAGTAAAACCAAGTCGTCAGTCGCATTGTTGTGAACCGCTCCCAGAATGCGGGTTGCCGAATACGCACGCGATATTAAATTCGACATAAGTTTCAATCTTGTTGCGGAATGGGCCTTCTTGGTAAAAGCGCTTCAGGTGGATCAGGAGAATGACAGGCAGTTTGGTGATCTCAAGCCTCTTGGTTGCCTTACGGGCGACCTTACACTTGGGACAATGCCTTTGGCGACGCAAATCCGGGGAGGTCAGCAGCGAGTTGAGTGTGCCCAACGGTGCCCCGCAGCAAAGCGGCCCTAGAGGCTGCAAAGGGCTGAAGATGGGCTCTTGGACAATAACGATCGAGATGGGCTGCCGATTCTGCGGGTACCAAAGCAATCATCAGCCCTTTCGCCCACGCACTCACCATCGATCGTCGCCATCCAGGGTCTCCTCTTCCACGAACTTGTCCAGACAAGCCCGCAGTCCAACAGCTGTCACTTTGCCATGCTTGCTTCCCGTTGCAGGAATAGGAACACTCAGGTACATGAACGGGTTGAATGTGGTCGATGTCTGTTGAAACACAAGTGCCGCCCGAGAAGTCCGATCGAATTAGTCAGCAGACACAAGCGCAAGGCAGTGTGTCGGCGGCGAGTCCTCTGGCACCAGCGGACGGGTGCCTACCTTGCCACATGCGAGACAGGTCAGAGTTGATTTGAGCTGTCCTTGAAATAGGTCGACGATGACGGACCAGTTTTGCTCTTTGTACAGCGCCCACGACTTTTGGGCAAGAATCTATGCAGCCGACACGGTGAGTCAAGGGCACACGGCTATAGTCCTGATTCGGTGCGCAAGCTCTGCAAGATGAGCTTACGTGTTCCGGAATCGTCCCATCATCCTCGATCGACTTGGGCGGGGGCTTGGAGCCAATGCGAGCAACGTTCAGATCCTCGTGCAAACGATCGAGAAGATTTGCCAGGAATTCTTGGCTGTCGTGTTGCTCGTCTCCTTGGAACTGCGAAACGTACTGGCCAATTGTTTTCTAGAGCCAGGGACCCACGTCAGTCTCATCCAAACAGCCAGCGATGGACATAGTGCAGGCTCACCTTGAAGAGAAAGGGCGAGATGACGGTTTGCTCATTGGACCAAATGGACTTGATAAGTTCGGCGTATCGGTTGGCCAAGTTTCCTTGTGTGCCCAGTCGATTTGAACAGTTCAAAAATCGACGGAAGCTTCCGTCTGAGCACGATAGGGAGCACGATAGAGGGCACGATAGAGGGCACGTGAGTATCAACCACCACGGCCGCAACATTGGAACGCATGCGGATGGCACTATAGATCACATGCGGCAGGCTACGGTCGAGCAAGCGATGCAGACAGTGGATCAATCGGCATAAGCAGACACAAATGAAGCCTGAGTGGGCCCCTACCAAGGAAAAATCTGGAAAGTGGGACGGTGCCGCTCAAACACTGGATGATCGAGTTCATGTAGCACGTATTGCCCATGTTCTTCAAACCGACAAGCCCAATGTTTTGGTTCATCTGTGAAAACAGTGCAACTTCACCACCCATCGGAACAATGACGGCAGTATCGGTTGCCGAGCTGGTCGTGAAATTTGCAGGCTTCTTGGGGATCGGTGGTGGGAAATAGAGAGTCGTCGATGGCGAGGGCGAGGATGCTCGTGTTGGCAACGATATTCTGGGAACGATCTGGTCTTGCCCCTGAAGACGCTGTTGGATTTGAAGAGGCTTGGGCGGAATCAGGGGCGGATGCTGTGTGGCAGACGGCTGGAGGAGCGTCGAGATGGGCGGCGTCGAAACCTGTGGCACGGGATGAAGAATCGCTTGGGGAGCTCCTGGTTGAGCCAGACTCGGAAGGTTGGAGGCGGAGCTATTCGCAGACACAGATTGGGAGTGCGTCGATGCCAACATCTGGATATTCTGAATTTGATGCTGCGTATGCATCAGGTTCTGTTGGGCCATATGCCGATTCTGCATTGCCTGTTGGTCGAGCTGCTGCTGGAGCAAGTCCGAATTGATGCTGGCGAGCGAATTGCTTGGTGGAAGCAAGTTGGTCGAATCTGCCAGCGGGTAGCTTGATTGACCGGCAAGAGTCTTGGGGAGCAAGGGCGGTGGCGTGGATTGCGGCGACAGCCCCAGCGGAGCATTTGGCGAGCCGGCAACAGACATTGGAAGGGTAGGGTAGGCGCCATACTGGGCACTATAGGCATAGGTGCTGGGGTTGACGTGCGCAGTGGAGAGACTTGTCAGCGAACCAAAATTATAGAATGCATTGTCAAACATCGTCGGCTGCGTTGGGATCGGACCGGGCTGAGCCTGGACATGGCCAGGGCCCAGTCCCGAGGGAAACGTGTTTGGCGGTGAGATAGCGAATTGCAGGCCCTGGACAGTTTGAGCACTTTGGACAGGGATCGCCGGTTGCAGGGAAGTGTATCCGTTCTGGAAGTTTGGCCAGGGACGAATGTTCAGTGGCAAGTCAGCCTCGACAGGCGATAGGCCCACAGTGTACGCGGCAGTTCGGTGCGGACACGGCTTCGAAAACGCACGTACCATGCGAAGTTCTGGGGCGCGGGTGGAAGTGTTGGAGCCTGCTTCTCCATATTCGATCCACTGTGCGCTGTCACCTGCAGGGAGCTCATGCATAATAAATGAATTCCAAGCCTGGAATCCGCCATCGAGTAGAATTGGTGGTTGCTTCAGGGTCTTGTCAAACTCCATCTCGTGGATCAGTCGCATAAATTTGCGCAAAATTCCGGCCGGGCTGTTGGCTGTCGAGGCCCCGTCATGATAAATCATAATGTCAAACTCGTTTCGTCGGTAGAATAGACTCTTCGCCTCGGCATCGTGTCCAAGCGATGCCAGATGCTCTTCAAGATCCCGTGCGGACTCGCTTGAAACGCAGGTGGTAGAGGTGGTGTTGATATCAGCGACGGCACGCATCCGTGAAGCCACAGCGATCAACGCTCCCGCCCGAAAAACTTCATTTTCACTATTATACCTGATTTCCACGGACCCTGGCTCAATCAAAACAATGCCACCGGGCGGCTTTCCATCGCTCCGGCTCACCCGTGGCCAGCGGATATGTCCATCAACAAATTCTTCAGTAGGACGGATATCCACGACAATCACGCGGCTTTTTCCTGTGCCTGCTTGAGTCAACCCTCGGTACAGGTCCTGCGCTGAAATACGCGGATACTGGCTTTGGATGGGAGCCGTCGACACCGGCCGGGGCTGGGGCTGGGCGCTGGTGAGAGCCGGCCGATATCCTGGAGCGGCAGCGGACTTGAGAGATGCTGCGCTGCTGGATGCATATTGTGGGACCAAAGGAACATGTGATGGCAGGGGTGGGGTGTTGGACGGCACTAAAGGCACGCTGGAATATGCAGCAGGTACCAAAGGCACGCTGGAATACGCAGCAGGTACTATAGGCGCACCGGAATACGCAGCGGACCGGATCGATGCCGATGGGCTGAGCTGGGGGTTGGCTGTGGCTGGAGTCGAGGCTGCAGGTATTGCAGCGGCCACATTTGAGGTCAAAGCAATGCTGGCTCCATGGCTCGCCGGGGATGATACTGGTTGGGCCGGGGTGGCTGTCTGCGAGCCAGAAGCAGAGCTGGCCGAGATGCTGGTTCGTGCTGTGGGTCCTGATCCGGTGGCATTCTTCTCGATCATCCTGGGCGACGATAGCAAGACAATAACACTCAGTGCACTCAGTCGGCGTGCTCGATGATCATCTGTATCCATGAGCTATTCCGTGGGCTGCTCTTGAGGCAGTCGAGCCAAACTTACGCTTTTACTTCAGGCTTGAGTTGCTCGAGCAGCGTTAGAGCCCCACCGATACGCTGGTGGCAACGGTAGAATGAAACGGTTATTGCAATTCTTTCTACGCACTTCAAACGAGAGTAGCGATAGAGTGCTTGGAGAGCATCACCCGATGTGGTTCGACGAATAATCAGAGGGGGGGGGAAGGACGCCTACCTTGTACAAATCTGCAACGCTTGCATCCTGTTTGTAATCCTTCCCTTTTGGCAGCACTTTGGTGAACACTCTATTGGATGAGCAGGTGAGCCGAGGTTCGTGTCCGAGGTCAGCAAGGGTTTTGTAGGGCTCCGCGGCGGTCTCATTTCTGTCTCAGACACTGGTGGAGGGAGGAGGGCAGCGCAAGCACAGTGCGTCGGGGATGTAGGGCAGACCCTTGCAACTCATCCATCATCGTACATAACGCTTCGGTAGAGGAGGATATACGCATCGAGATATTCGCCCTTCTCGGAAGCCGCCTGGCCCTGCAAGCAGCATATAGTTAGCTCGACAGATCGATGTAGCAAATGCAATCAACACCCGGCTCTCGTAGCGGAAAGTCTGGCGACCGCCACGGGTTTGCATAAATATCAGCGAGGTGCTGCAGGGCAGCAGATTTCCGCATCGGTCCAATCCGAGGTAGCACCCACTTCATTGAGGAGAGATATAACGGTCCTCTGAATGAATTTGGCCTGGTAATTCTTTGCAACGAGCTCCTGCGCTTCCTTGTCCAGACCATGGTGGATTTCGTCGAGAGATTTGCTTGTCATGTTTGTCGACCCAGGGCTGGGATGCGGCGAATGGCTGGCGGAGCTGGAGAGACCAAATGGATGGGCTGGTGCTCTAGCCTTGCTGGTGGTCGATCTGGCGTTGCTTGGGACGGTCGGGGGGCGGCTGGTCTGGAGCGTTGCTGGCCGGAGCTCACAGATACCGTCGCTGGCGGGAGCGGCTCGGTTTCTTGGCGGCGCTTCTTCGGACCAGGATTGTTCCGCCGCACTCGAGCCGGGTCGAGCCGGGTCGAGTGCTGGAATGCGACCAAGCACATCGCCGTGAGACCCATCAGCGAATCTCAACGCCGCGACCGTCGCAGAGAGGAATCGGCTTTGAGCCATGCGGTTTAATGTGGAAAATCAAACGTCTATATTCTTGTGCACAAGCGCGGGCACCGGCACCAGCGAGCCATGCGGGTTGCCGACATCCCACTCGCACACTTGCCCAGATCGCCAGCGAACAGAGGTGCGGACGCTCTATTCGCATCCGCAATAGTACTTCATAAACACCTCCCAGTCCAGCTTGCCACGGACAATCTCGGAAGTCGGATCCTCGTTTCGAGCAAGGCTGTCGAGGGCCTCTTGAATGAGTCTCTCGTTTTGGAAGAGCACAAGCGAACAAGAAATGCCCTTGCAGATATAGATTGCTGCCAGCATGGTGGCCCCGAGCGTCGGTGTCTCGGGAAATAGATGTACCATGCCCACCAGCGGAAGCGACAGGAGGGCGATAAGCAGCACCGTAGATTCAAAGGAAGACCTGATGGTGTCGAGGGTGCGATACATCAGCAGATTGGCTCATAGTCGCGATCGACACCCACTCATTCCGACCGGCGGCTTGCTCAGAATGGAGCCCAAAATTATGTATACGCCATACCAGGCAGCGGTCCAGCGACAGGACGAGGTCTTGGATTTGTAGAGACATCGGGATAGGACCGACATGACAACGAGCTCGACGTAGACCGCATACAGCAGCGGTGCAAAGGGATCAATCATTACACCGCTTACGGTAAACATATAGTACAGGAACAAAAGGGCTGAGAGGAAACGGATTGTGGACAAGTGAGCAGTTTGTAGGCATGCTGCAGCAGTCAACTCGACAGAGGGGTAGCGAAGCGCCTTGTCAGAAATGCACATCCGATACATACAGTATATGAGAATGACGATGCCGACGCACGTAAGGCTGATCAGGTACCAGACAAAGGGCGTGCGCCAGGCCGAAGATGGTTTGTTGAACTTGTCAAATCCAACGACAATGGGAACCATCGTCACGAAGGAAAGTCCGATGAGACCGAACCACCTGGAAACAAGCGTTTGGGAGGCATCAATTCCGTGGCCCCATCCGATCACGATATCGACAGCAGCCACTTGCATGGGAACCTGCAGCCCAGAGCCTTCTCGATTCGTGGCAACTCACACAAAAAATGGTGGTATTGGCTCCAAGAGGCCACACTGCACAACCATGTGGATAACAATTGAAAAGAGCAGTCCCTGAGATCCGTCGATCAACGACTGCAACAGATAGACGCGCCGATGGAACTCTGGGTTTGGGAAGAATGGGTGGTGGTGATCAGCAAGAGCCGTGGGCGATCCGTTGCGCGTTTGCTGGAGAGGGGCTTGCAGCAGCGCAGGCGGATTCAGCACACACCTCGACTAATGAGATGGCAGGGAATAATGCCGATATCGATTTTGATGTCCTTGGATTCCATATCAGGGACACTGAGCTTTTCATCAGGCGTTGGTGGCATGGCGAGCAGAGATAATGCGATAGAGCGCTGCAATGACAAGTCTGGCGGAGGCTGTTATGAGCTCAGATGGATCCGGACGAGTAGACTCAGCCAGCGGTCTACGACCAAGGGAAATACGACCTCGAGCACGCATGCTTTCTGACAGCGTCCTTGTCGCGGCACCGGCTTGTTGATCTTACCAGGAGAGGATATCGGAATGAACAACTCGTGCGCCCTGCAGAGCTTGGCGATCCCCCCCCCTTCCGGACATCGTTTGAATATATAGGCAAACAGGATGAGCCCGCCCATTCTCTGAGGCAGCAGCGGAAGCGCATCGATCCGGACGTGACGAACAGCGCTGATCCTAGCAACGATCGATTGCGGGGCCTGTTGGCGCGCTCGGTTGTTTGGCCGCCAACGAGGATGCCGTCCAGGGCTCCGATCCCTGAGACAACAACGGCAGGCCAGCCCCCGGCTGCTTCGTCTCAAGGAGAGGGACACTTGGTCATCGCTCGCCAAGGACAGCCCGCTCGCCAAAGCGGCGCTGGGTATTCCGGCGGAGCTGATACTCCTCGTTACGGCGTTTGGGGCAACGACCACTTCTCCGGATCATGAATCCGCATGTCGCAGCGAGAAGTTGCATCGTTGACTCCCACGACTCCACCCAGTGGGTGGAGTTGGTGCATCCCATCCAAAGCCGCGGTGCCAATGCTACCCAAGTGTTGCGATATTCTCTCTGTTACATTTGCGCGGGCGATCGGGGTAACTGTGGTGATTTTGACCCTTGTGGCGCCCCTTTCATGCAGAAAAGATGCCGCTATATCGAGATCAAACACAGTGATACAAAAATATGCGAAGATGCGAGCGGTGCAATTTAAAGATGCTGGTCTCTTCCTCAACTGTTTCAGACAGGGCAAGGAACCGATACGGGACGTGGGTGGTGTCAAGAAACACAGGGAGGGGGTCGGTGAGCGGGAGGGAGCGGGCACACGGCTGCCACGATAGAGCCCAAGCCAATGCAAGGGCACGACAGCGGCGCTCAGTTGCCTTGCTGCGGCTGACCAGGCATCGGCACAGAGCCGGACAGATAGTCAAAGAACTTGTAGTTGCCGTCTTTCAGCTTCTCCATGTGCTCGTTCATCTGCTTCTCCTGTTCCTTCATAGCATCGGCAAGCTGCTTCTCCATCTCGACCTTGTCCTTCTCGAAGGCCTGGCGCTCCTGCTTGGCCAACATTTCGATCTGACTGATGACATTTGGTGTGGTCTGGGGCGTGAACGAGCGTCCAAAGAGAGCGGCCGTGACTCCGCTGATCCCTGAGGCGGGGGGAGGAGGGAGAAGCTTGTCGAATTCGCCGCGCATCCACTCCTTGTGGGCCGACCAGGCATCGCCAATATTGCTGGGTCCCGCAGCGCGGATCTGCTTCAAAAGGGGTCTAAGGTCCTCGATCTGAAGCATCATGCCCAGGAAAGCGAGCTCTGCGGAGGCATTGAAGGCTATGGTCAATGAAGGCCGTGCCACTGGTAGCGACCGGGAAGTGCATGCCTGGGCCTCTGACCGGCTTGGCTGTTCCGCTCTCGGATTTCGACAGCGGCCGACATGGCACGGGCGGAGGTGCACAGAGAAGACGTCAAGCAGGAAAGCTCACCGTCAAGGAAAGCCGACAATTTCCTGAGCTCATCATCACCCTTCTCGCCATTCCATTTTTGGAGGGGCATGCCGTTTTCAGGCTGGAGTTGGTAGGCGCTTGGGTTGATATCAACAATGATACACTTTTTCGGATCGCGGTTGGTGACACTCAGATCCTTGACATACTCGGTGCCAATAGAGGTGGTTGCATCCCGATAGAGGCGATAACAAGCAAAGCGATAGGGATCGAGGGCTTGGATGATCGGATCGCCGACCTAAGCCAGACAACGGCAAGGCGCAAGTACCGAGAACGAACAAAGCAGCGTGGTGGATCGAGACGGTCAAACAATGCCACGGCGCAAGGAACGATAGTGTGCGAGAGCGACCGTGAATTGACGCCAAGCCAGAGGGGTGGCATGTGGGTCATATATCTGGCGCAGGACTCGAGTGACGGCGGCAAAGGACACCATGCAGCCACAACACGCAACAAATCATCGCGGAACTTACATAGTTGAGAGAGTCGGTCCAGATGACAACTTCGTAGAAGCGAGAAAGATAGGCCAGGAGATCCTTGGCACCAGGACGGATAGCAACCTTCCAGCCCACGGATTTCTATCGTACATGTCATGACCGGGCCGGTAAAAAAAACGGCATGCAAGTCAGAAAGCGAGCGGCGTGAGTTGGCTTTGTGGCCTCTCGGATCCGACGGATCCAATAGTGTCAGCATCAGAGGCACACATTGCTGGTTCGGACAGCTGTGCACAACCATACATACATCGAAAACGGGATGGACGAGAGAGTCATTGAGCTCGATGAAGAGGGTGTACGGGCGACCGTATGGCTCGGGCAGCGGGTCCGGAAGGAACTTTTTGCTCTCGTCGGGTCTGATCGTGAGGCTGGCTTTGTTGGTGGTGCTGATGCCGAGAGTTCGCAAGACCCTCTGGTGGTGGGTATCATCGGGGTGGTTAGGGTCCTTGTCGATGCCTAAGAAAGATCGGACCGACGAGTATTAGTCGGTGCTCGATAGCAAGACACGCGAACTATGTGCTCTGCGGCATTGTCGATCGGCCACCAGGAGCACCACAGAGGGCGATGCCTTACCCAGCAAGATGTACGTTCCGATGGCACTGGTGATGACAGCGAGGGACATGGAGTTGTAGAATTTGGCATTTCTCTTTTTCTCGGATGCTTCAAAGGCCTTGCGCTTGATGCGAAGCTCCTCAAGCTGCTCGTCGGTCAGCTCTTGCTCGCTCTCCTGCTGGTCAAAGGTGGCTGGACGCTGTGTGGCTTTGGGCTGAGCTCCAGCATCGGCCGCAGCAGCATTCGCGGCGGACGACTGCTGCTGCGACTCAGTGTTCATGGCTTTCTTCTGTTCGCGGAGGCGCTGGGCGGCCAAGGCTTGCGAGAATAGATCAGATCCATCGGTAACGGGGGGTTGCTGTGGGCCGGGTTTGTCGCCGTTTTGGGTTGCGAAAGCTCGGGCGGGGCGAACAAGCGCAGCCCGGACAGGGAGCGAGGCCAGAGGATTGCTGGGGCGGAGGAGCGGGCAGCCGAGAAGGGCCCTGGATCTCAGGAGCACTCGGTGAGAGGCCATGGTGCGGGTGGGTGTCGCTGGGAAGTAGCCAAAGACGCAAGACAGACAGTCCCAGAACAGATCGCCTCGGGGCGCAGGAACGAGAGTCGCCAGCCAGATCGCGACCGCAAGGACAAATTTTTTTCCAGGGCGTTCTGTGGCGGCGCCGGGCGGTTCTGTGCTGCCTGCGTATGCCTTTGGGCTGCTTGAACAGCAAGATTGAAACCTCGCTCATGGACGGCAAGATTGAGACCTCGCTCAAGGACGGCAAGATTGAGACCTCGCTCATGGACGGCAGCCAGCCCGCATGCCGCGGTCATTCGACAGCGCTGGAACCACGGCTCCACGAAGGTGAGCAGCAGTTCGCGCCAACACCCCGGACTATGTTGATACCAAGACATTTGGAGCTGTCCGAATGGCCGATTGCATACATTACATTACATTACATTACATTGCAATGCCAGCGCCTCGCAACACACGATATCGATGTGCCTGCCAATCATCGCCACAGGAGATCGGCCAGATGTATTCGAGGGCGTATTCACCGAACCAACGAGCACCACTCGATTGCTAACCAAGACGGGAAACAATCGCACGGCCGAGATCATGCGATCCGCAGAGTATCCGCCTCGGGCCAGTTGCTTGCTGCAATCGGGTTGAAAGAAGCTTCCCAAAACAGGCACTGCTCGGACCTGCTTTGCTGTAACGAGCTAACCGCTCCCAAACAGACTGCCAAGCACAGCAGCTTTACTCTTGGAGGCAGGGATTCGTTGCTGCTGTTGCTGTTGCTGTTGCTGCTGGGCCTCGCTATCAATGACCTTGCGCTGCTTGAATCTGCGGCGGATTGCGGCGGTGGCTTCCTCGACGGACGCAGCAGAGGCAGCGTTCACCGCCGGTGTGGCCAACACCTCGCCAGTTGAAGACGAGTCCTCGATCTGTCGCTTCCGGCTCTTCCTGGCCTCGATGCCCTCGATCATCTTGGCTTTCTCGACATTCTTGATATAGACCTTGTTCTCTCTCTTGGCCTGGGACATCTCGGCCTTGAGTTTTTGGTCGCGGACGGCGCGCTCGTAGGCAATCTGCTCGGTCAAGTGCTGCCATTTGAACCGCGGAAGGTACTTGATCGTCCAGATGTCATCGTAATAGTAGCTTCGCTTCTTTCCACCAATCTTGTTGTTGTTCAAGCGCTCGGCCACCAAACGGCCGACCTTCTTGTCCATGAACTCGACCCAGCCTTCGGTGTAATTCTTTCGCCTGTTTCCCTTGTATTTTTTGCGCCGCGCAGCAATCTTGGGGTCTTCTGGAACCAAATAGACTCGCCCGATCTCCCCGTACTGCGAGAGCAGCTGCCGAACCTTGATGGGCTTCATGAACGGTGGTATCCGCGACAGATAGCAGACGCCGGTTTTTTCGACCTTGGCTTGGAACTTGGCCAGCGCCGCCGGAGTGAGGGCTTTGCCGTTCGGAAGAACAGTCGCCTGGACGGGGTCTGTGTTGCCGTCCTGGTCTGCGTCCTCTCGTCGCAGCAAGTTTCCTTCGCTGTTACTGTCGTCATCGCTATATTCTTCCTCCTGCGCTTTCCCGCCGCTCTTATCATCGACCAGATGATCGGCATCGAGGTCATCGCTAACACTGGCGTTGCTTGATTGATCATTGGCGCTGTCCTCAAAGGCTGCGAAGCGTGGATCAGAGCTTTGCTGGGCGACTCGTTTGGCTCGAGGCACACGACGAAGAGACGCCTTCTTGTTGCTGGTATCGGCTTCGCCATCGGAAGAAGAGCTCCCCTCATCGCCGGAGTGGGGCTGCAGCTTGGCCAGCGGACCCTTGCTCTTCCGGGACTTGGAGAACTTGCGTTCCTCGACTAGGGTCTCATCGTCAACGTCGCGCTCATCGTGGTCGGAGAGGTTGTGGAAATCAGGGCCCTTGGAGCGCTTCTTGACCATGACGGCGGATCAGCGGGGTGCTATATGGCAGCAGGCGGAGGAGAGCGGTGGTGCTGCCCGTTGCTGGTTGCTCGTTGCTGGTTGCTGCTTGCTGGTTGGATCTGGCCGGCGCCCGAAATGAATTAAATTTTTTGTTTTGCAACTCCGATGTCACGTGGACGCGGCCAATCAGGGCGCTGCGTCGGGCAACTTTTTTTTTTGGGCCGGCCAGCGCAGCGCAAGGACCCAGCCGCCGCCCGGCACACCACCGGCGCGGCCGTATAAATCCACGGCGGCCCTGCGATCCCTGCCTCTTGCTCTTCGTCCAAATCCTCCTCCACCAGGTATGCGACGGCGCCAGGTCCCTCTTGCCTCTGCGTCCGACGCACCGATACCGTCTGCTAACCCGCCGCGCCGGCTTCGTGTTCGCCACAGTCCCCTTGCCTCAGCGCCATGTCTGACAACGAAGAAATGGCCGATGTCATCGAGCCCTCGGAGCTCGCCGGGCCAACCCCCATGGACTCGGATGCCAAGAAGCGCCGTGCGTACAGAAAAAAGAAGGCGGAGAAGCCAAAGTTCGATGCGCTGAAGCCCTCGGAGATGGGCGTAAGTAGATGTGTCTGTGGCAGACAGACTTTGCTGTGCCCCGCAAACACAAACTCCCGACAGACAGTTCGAAATGATGAGATTCATATAGAGTCAAGCCCTGAACATACATCTTGATGCATAACCTTTTATTTCTGACTACGAACCATGAGGATGGGCGAGATTGTGCTGGTGCTGGCGAGGAATGTTTCCCCACTGGCTGTTCCTTGGCGCTCCTAACCCGCCGGTCGTTGGACCTTTCTTTCTCAGAGCGGCAAAGCACAGTATCGCAAGGTCCCGATTCCGCCGCATCGCATGACCCCTCTCAAGAAGGACTGGCTCCAGATCTACACGCCCCTGGTCGACAATCTCAAGCTTCATGTGCGCATGAACGTCCAGGCCCGTGCTGTCGAAATCAAGACCTCCGCCGACACCCAGGAAGAGGGAGCGATCCAGAAAGCCGCCGATTTTGTGCGAGCATACGCTTTGGGCTTCGAAGTCGGGGTGAGCAAACCGTGCATCGTGCGCCCTGTCGCACTTTTGTGCTTCCGCCGCTTGCCTCTTGTTGCAGCGACCAGACAGATGCCCTTGTCAGTCAGCGCATTGACAGTCGGCTCTCTTCACCAACCCCACAGGACGCCATGGCCCTGATCCGGATGGATGACCTGTATCTGGATACTTTTGAGATCAAGGACGTCAAGACCCTCGGCGGCGATAACCTGTCGCGAGCGATCGGTCGCATTGTCGGAAAAGACGGCAAGACCAAGTACACCATCGAGAACACCACCCGGACTCGTATCGTCGTTGCTGACACCAAAATCCACATCCTGGGGAGCTTCCAGAACATCAAGATTGCCCGCGATGCTGTCGTCAACTTGATTCTGGGCTCCACACCCGGCAAGGTCTATACCACCCTGAGGACCATCAGCTCCCGGCTGAAGGAGCGGATGTAGATCTGAAGCGCCGCAATGCTGCCTGCTGACGACGTCCCTCGACAGCAAGAGCCCCATCCCCAACCTCACGTTGTCTCGTCTATTTATGCATGTACCAACTCGTTCGTTCCATGTTCTTGCGCGTTGCCCTGTCGACTCGCCCCTCTGTATCATAGCTTTGCATTCTCGCCGCCAGTTGAGCGTTTTTGGTCCACAATAACAGTTCGTTCCACACTATCTCCATGAGAAAGCGGGACTCCCATCTCCACAGCGTCAGTGTATCCTGTGGCAGTCTGTCCATTTTACAATAGCAGGCCCATCGCCTTGGCAGCGTGCGGTGCTCTGAGGTAGCGGATCGCTGGGTGCCCCATCTGTTATTGGACTCGCTTCAACCATATCCGATCACCAAACGCTCTCCAGAGGACGAGGGAATGGGATGGGAAACGCCAGCTCCGTTCTCGGCCCAGTGCAGCAGCAGAATCTGCTTCCGTTCGCCAAGCAGCCAGATGCGCCGAGTCAGCGGCAACCCTCAGCTTGCTGAATGAGCCCCAGCATCGTCGCGCGATATGTTGAAGCGATCGAATGACATCTCCTGCCACTCGGATTCTGGTCGCTGGGTGCTCTCTGGGCCACAAACAGTCGAAACAAGTCATGATGGAGACGGTTAGACCCGGAGTATGAACTCCGGCAATCATCCCTGTGTCCACAGGCCTATGCCATTGATATCTGCGCCGCCTTACCTTCGTCTTCGTCGGGGGGAAGCTCAACATCAATCGGAACTTCAACCTCTATCCAGCCAGACGCCAAACTGGTGGGTGAGCGACTAGATCCTGTGGGCTTGCCGATGCCATGCGGCCTCCAGATCGCAGTTTGAGTTTGGTGGTGCCTGGCTATCCTCCCAGACTCGCTGTGAGGCAGCCCAGCCGAGATGCGCTGTCGATACGTTACCTTCAACCGGAAGCGGCTCCTTGATCCAATCGTCCTCAACAATGTCGACCAGCAGCCCACTGCCGTGGACGGAAACTGTAAACTGGCTATCCTGGATGGCGTGCGGACCTGTTGTCAGTGACCCGGACCTGCTGTCGGCGACCTGGACGGCCCATCGCGATGCACCTAACCAGTCGATCCCTCTTCAGTGGGCTGAGGCGGGACTGGCAGCACCCACCATGATCTCGCCGTGCTGTTGTCGTTGCTGTCGTTGCTGTCGTTGCTGTCGTTGCTGTCGTTGCTGTCGTTGCTGTCGTTGCTGTCGTTGCTGTCGTTGCTGTCGTTGCTGTCGTTGCTGTCGTTGCTGTCGTTGCTGTCGTTGCTGTCGTCGTCGCCGCTGTCGAGATGGCAAGACGAGAGCGCTTGGCTGGGGGCAAATGCGCGGCTTGCCTTCTCGCTGCTCGCCGTGTCCGCTCACCAGCCCTCCCCTGCGCCTCTGGTCATTTGCGTCTCCAGCGCTGTGGCCGACATGGCTGCCATGACTTGCTCGTTTTACGAGCATGCGCAAGCACATCGGAGCAGCCCGATGAGCCCCACACAGCGCCGTCCGCTGCCGACTCGATCTGCATGGCAGAGCACTCATTCAAGCAGCAGCAGCCACCACGCGATTGGTCCACCCTGTCGCTGAGAAACCCTGGCGACAGGGCTGGTTCGAGCCGCTGCCCTGGCCTGTCTATTCCACCTCGCCAAACAGACACGGCCACCCATCGTCTCGTCATCCCGTCATCCCGTCAATTTCACCAGCCATGAATGCCGCACCGTTTGTTTGGCCGTCCGGAAAGAAGCTCATCGTGTGTATGTATCAATAGGCGCGGCATCTGTTTGGCGGGGTGCGAGCGCCCGTCAGCCGGGCTCGGCCTCAAGTGCCGGTTTGGCCGTCCAGATTCCCAAACGACATGCATGAGGAGGTGGTCAGCATCGACCTCAGCTCGCTGGATAGCGCGGACTGAGGGATGCCGGCTGCTCCCGTACTAGCTGGTTGCTCGGGAGTCTGCTTCCCCACACCGATTATCGCTCTCGAGTCTACGGCCTGTGTTGCGTCTGTATCGTGCCAAGGCCGGTGGCTCAACAGACCGGTCTCTTCGGATACCCGAGACGCCCTCGGAGCTAATATTCGATCGATGCTCGTATTTGACCAATACCAAACTTGTCCGCCCCCCCTCGCAAATCGAACCCAATGGTCTTTCCCACAGACCACACGGCATGGTCCGGCTACGACCGCAAATTCCAGGTCAAAGACCTGCCCATCAACTATATCAGCGATATCAACTATGGCTTTTGGAATCTTGTCCGAGACCCCAAGTCAGGCTACTACGGTATTGCCACCGGCGACGCCTGGGCGGACTACGAAAAGCGCTTCACTGGGCCAGACGAGGGAGTGACTCCGCCTGATACCTGGAACGACGACAATAAGGGCCTATACGGCAACTTTGGCCAGTTCAAGAAGCTCAAGGACTTGGGCATCCGATACAACCTGGGCATCAGCATCGGTGGCTGGAGCTGGAGCTCGCATTTTTCGGATGCCGTTGTGTCGCCACAGGCCCGGCAGTTTTTTGTTCAATCTATCATCTCCTTTTTGGATCGTTACCCCATCTTTAACCGAGTGGACATGTAAGTCGCTGTGTCTGTCCGAGTGCATGCACCTTCAATCGGAGCTCGTATTCTTGCGAGTGTAGCGGCCTCATCCAGATATCGGTTTTCTCCCACCACTTGAATCGATACCACAGCGACTGGGAATACATCAGCCCTCCCGGAAAAAACTACGGTCTGGATGGAAACGTAGTCCGTGGCGAGGATCCGCACAACTTTGCAGAGTTCCTGGCTCTCCTTCGCTCACGGCTGAATGAAACCGGCCGCGGGTCGTTTGAGATATCGGCATGTATTGCAAGCGATCCTGTCAAGATGAATGTCCTCCCGCTGCAAGCCATGGTCGCCTATCTCACCACCATCAACGTCATGACCTACGACCTGGGCTCCTCCTCGTGGGGGGCCGCGGCAGCCGGCCACCACACTAACCTCAAGTCGACGCCCTATGCGCCTCTCTCGGTCGAGCTGGCTGTCGACACGCTCCTATCCCGAGGAGTCCCGGCGAGCAAGATCGTGATCGGTATGTGTTGCTTTGAGTCTCTTTGCATGGACCTGGTTGCGGCAAACCCAAACGAACAGCATCTGCATGCTCGTGTCGAGGCGATGCCGCCCGATATTGGATTGTTGGCACGGCGTTTGCTCAGGCATTTACTCCGGCACGGCATTTGCTAACCCATGCCTGATATTGCATATCGCCAGGCGCCGCATTCTACAGCCGCGGGTTTGCCAACTGCGACGGGCTGGGCACACCCTCCAGCGGCGTAGTGTCGGATCGATCATGGGAGGATGGTGTCTGCGACTACAAAACGCTTCCACGACCTGGGGCCGTCGAGTATTGGGATGAGAATGCCAAGGCCGGCTATTCATACGATCCCCAGAAGCGCATTTTGAACTCGTACGACACAGTCCAGTCGCTCGAGGAAAAGTGCAAGTACGTCCACGGCAAGGGACTCGCAGGCATCATCGTGTGGGAGAGCAGCGGCGATGTCCCCGTCAACCACCCGCGCTCGCTCCTTCGTGCGCTCTACCAGGGACTTTCAGGCTTGTGAGGCTCATGGACTGGCTGCGTTGGGCGATACTTGGGATCCGAGCATGAGATGGAATATGAATTTGGAATGCCACCGACGCAAACGCATGCCATTGCGGCGATGCTCGCCTGGGCCCTGCACCGTGCGTATTCGGCATGGGCCTCCCGCCTGCTTCCCTCGCATCCCACATCCCCACAGTTCCTCCACCGGCCACGCCTCTTGGTCGGATCTCTCTCGACTCTGGGGCGATTGGGAAAGATGGTGCTGCGCACGGGCCAGCGTTTTCAGCGTGCCGTTTCCAGGCTCCACCAAGCGGGAGGCGACCAAGCCGCTCTGTCCCTATCGCAACGGCCGGTGTCGAGAAGCATACGAACAGGTTCTTTTGCTCGCTGCGAGGAGCTCACCCGCAGGTCCAGAGTTTTCAAAACAGAAAAAGCGCACACACATACCAGGGACACTGCCGCTCCCGGCCCAGATTTGTGTCTGGATCTCTCCTCCATCGGCTGCGACTCCAGGAAACCCACTGTTGGCCCTTCCCGTGCCGTGCTTTCGGACGCTAAGAAGTAGCCCGCACTTTGTTCTCTCCGTAGATATGGATTACATCCGAGTGGCTAAAGTGAGAATCCTTTCGGAGGCCGACCGGCAGCCATTCGAGTCTCCAGGCAATTGCCTGTTCCCTTGCCTGTTCCCTTGCCTGTTCCCTTGCCGAGAAGGGACCTGCCGTCGCTATGCAAAGCCTGACTGCTCTTCCAGCTTGGTTGTCCGGGCCGAGCCACATGCCAGGCAGCAGCTCGAGCCGACGCCCTTGCCAACCATGATCTCGGAAGCTTGGTCGCCTCGCCACTTGAGCAACCGAGAATTCTTGACTCTGACCCGTTTCGTTCTGCCCTATCCGACGCTGGCCAGGTCCCGGATGTGACTCTTGTCGTGGGCAAGGCGAGCCATCAGGGCACCCTGCACCTGCTTTCCCACCATATTCTGTTTTGTCCGTCAAATGGCGAACCAGAGATTTGGGTGAGTCTCGTGGCTCGGACACCATTTTGTCGTGGGCCGGTTGGTAGGACTGGTGGGCTTGGCTGAATGAACTTGCGGTGGCAAAGCAGGTGGTTGCTCGAAGCTGCAGTGGGCGGATCGAACTGCCAAGCAAAAGATGGGAGGAAGCGCTCGCTGCACGAGCAAGGGCAGCTCCGAATGCGGGATATGAACCGTCAACACGATGGGCATGCCAACAGCAGGCAGCAGGCAGCAGGCAGCAGGCCCTTGACTTTGAACTGAGACTTTCCTGTGGCATAGATATCGTACTCCAGCATCCACACCGTCAACCGAAAATACTCGGATGTCAATGGAAACCACCCTCTCTTTATCATGTGCCAAACCTTTCTGCTCGCAAAGTTGTTCATTCCGAAGGAGCAGGACGCTGCTGATGTATACTCGAGTCTGCAGAAGCTCATGAATGTTGGTATGTTGAGCGGCGCCTGGAGTTGATCGCGGTGGCCTTGCTCAGGGACATGGGTGCCGTTGTATTCGCACAAGTCAAGCTGGGAAAGCAGATATGTGATTGAACTTGGAAGCTGCGGCCTGGCCTTCATGGGGCTCGTTGAAGCAGGCGACAAGGTCGACGCATCGACAGAAGACTCATATCCCATTTACTGTCTCGACAAGCCTCGGTCGATCAACTATATGCGTTCTTCTACAAACCGCTCCATCCGTTCCCGATGGCGGTTGGATGGACGATCTACGACCCCAAACAGGACTATGGGAGAATGGGAGTCGGCACAAAGACAAACAACTGGCGCATCAGCGCTATCAATCAGGATTTCCAGGTACGGCGCTAATGATTGAGATGTATTGGCAACCCTCGAGTCGGCGTCTTCTGGACTGGATGGCCGTGAAACCGTGACCCGCAGACGGCCTCCGAAGAGTGTGCAGAGCCTTGGCCGCAGGATGCCTCCTGGGATTGGAGCCCAGTGCCTGGTGTTAACTTGGATGGCTGGCATGTGTCGCAGTTTGCTCCAACGTATCCTCGCTACTTGGTGGTGCCATCGCGCATCAGCGATCACACCCTGAAGCATATTGGCAAGTTTCGAAGTAAGAGCCGTATACCCGCTTTGAGCTATCTTCATTCAAACATGGTATGCAGCCCAACAGTGGCGCCTCTCCGATGCAGCTGATCCGCCGGGCTGACTGAAGATCAGGCTTTGCGCATGGGCCTGTGTTTTGTGGCGATAAAGACTCAGACTCGCCATGGATCTCCGAGCAGTGCCCCTGCTGGTGGATAGTGTGCATCCTCGATACCATATCCTACTGTGCCATCCGAGCAATCGGACGGCGGTCCTCGGTTGGCGAAGTTGGATCGAGTCTGGCGCGGTTGTAACTTATCTCTTCCCGCATCACTGGTCCAACAGATCTCCATCACCAGATCAAGCCAACCGATGGCTGGAATCAAACAGAATCGCTCGGTTCAGGACGAAAAGCTTGTGGAATGCATCTTTTCCTCGGATCAAATCAACCCATCGCCATATGTGAACCTCAGCCACAACGTCATTATGGATGCGCGGCCGATGGCAAACGTCATTGCGCAGACGGCCATGGGATCGGGCGCCGAAAGCTCAGAGAACTACAAGGGCTGCAGGATCATGTTCCTGGGGATCGAAAACATCCACATCGTTCGTGACAGCCGGAACCGGCTTTTTGATGGTATGGCTTGCAGGCCTTGGATTGCGTGACTGCATGCTCTCACGCAGTACCCATGGCGACCGCCTCCCCATGCATGGTAGTCATATGCGATACGCACTGGGCGCGGCATCGAGTCACCCAACTCGTGATCGCTTGCATACCGACATCATCTTTGTGCGATATTGATGCTGCGTTGTATGTCGTCTTGTGTCTCGCTCACCAGCGATCCAAGGTGCAGAGTCAAGACCTGTCTCGAAGAGCTCGCTCGACCGGTCGGGCTGGCTACGCCACGTTCGCACAATCATTGACGGCGCTTCGTTGATTGTTCAGAATGTGGATATCCACAAGAACCACGTACTGGTCCATTGCAGGTGCGTCTCGATTCTTGAGTCGCCAGAGTGCATCCGAGTGACATGGAGCCGAAGCATCCCATGTATCGAGACGCCTCCGACTCAGCTTCATCTCCATGTCCAAAAGATTAGCCATGGTTGCCTATTTTGGATATGTAGCAGCCACTCTCCGCACGTGTGTCGCGGCAATCGCGGATCCTGCGTCTTAACCCTCATCTACGATTTCTTACAGTGATGGCTGGGATCGCACCGCACAGCTGTGTTCCCTGGCTTCCATGTGTCTGGATCCATACTATCGCACCCTTGAGGGCTTTTGCGTGCTGATTGAGAAGGAGTGGATTTCATTTGGCCACAAGTTCAGCGATCGACTGGGCATCATATCTCGCGAAAACAACGACTCGTCCGAGCGCCCCCAGACCATGGGCCAGCAGCTTCACGCGCAGAGCAAGCTGTTCTCGTCGTCGATATCGTCCGCAGCCAAGAGCCTTTTCAAGCACGCGAACGACTCGGCGCCATCGCTTTCGACCCACTCTTCATCGATGCCAAACAAGCTGATGCCACGAGAGGTTTCTCCTGTCTTCACACAGTTTCTGGATTGCTGCTACCAGATATGGCGGCAGTTTCCGACCCAGTTTGAGTATTCGGACAAGCTCTTCCTGGCCCTGAACGACCACATCTACTCGTGCCAGTTTGGGACGTTCCTGTTCAACAACGAGCGCGAGCGCCTGATGTACCGCAGCGGCCAGAACCAACTTCCGATTCAGGATGTCGCCTTCAGCATCTGGGATTGGATCCTCAGCAACCCAACCGAGTTCCTCAATCCGGCCTATGTTCCATGTGCTTCTGAGCCGGCTTTTGTCGCCGAGGTTGGGACGATGCATTCGTCGATATCGTCGGCAACCTCCGGAAAGCGAAGCGACGGCGAAAGGGGCACCCATGGCTGCACTAGCCCGGACGGTCGGGTACTTTACCCAGGGGGAATCAACCCTGTATACTGGATGGATCTTCTGCGGCGACCCGAGGACGAAGACTTTAACGACACCGCCAGCATTTACAGCTCGATGAACGCCCTTGACGAAAAGAAGGGATCTTCCTCGCCCGGATACCTCTCCGAGGACGGCGCCGACAATCCTGCGTCTCGATCGCCCGAGACTTCCCAGGCAGAATACAAGCTCGGCTCATTCAAGGATGGGAGCGAGTTTGGCAGCCTCGAGGCACAGACCAGCAGCCTGCCGCCACTACCGCTTATGGCCGAGCTGCGAGTTTCGTCTCACACTCCACCACCATCCGCCCTTGGCCTCGAAGAAAGGGACGATGTAGCTACATTCGCGGAGCCTCGTGCGACGATCGAGCCCCCTCTGACTGAGAGTGGCTGCACCGTCAACGACCCAGCTCACCCCAAGAAATCGCCAGAAGCCGATCTGAAGCGACGACTGGACGATGAATTATCTCCACCGAGCGTAACGAATCAAGTGTCTTTGCGAACACACTCATCGACCGCTTTCAGCAGCAGCACTGCGACAGACGTTAATGCCCTTGACGAGCAGCAGCCCGATCTGTTCCAAAATGCCAAGTTACCGGAAGCTTTCGTGGCTGCCGCCCATGATCCACCAGAGGATCATGCAAAGCCACCCCAGATCGCTCTCGATATCGATCCCCTGATGGGCCTGCCTATCTAGACGAGGCCACTGACGCCTCGATCTGCTCGCTGCACGCCCATGTACCATTCGCCTGTGTTTGTATGAATATACAGTCAATCCAGAAAGAAGTAGGACAGTTACTCTGGCATCAGCGACACAAGTTTGCTGATCCATAGGCTCCAGCGTGCAAGCCATGCGATTGTTTCCCGTCCTGGTTGGCAATATCGTTGTGTGGTGCATTCACTCGACCCTCTGGACAGCTCCATGGTGCATCGATATCAAGATACTCGGCCTTCTCGAGTCGCTTGGCTTCCCGGCACTGTGAGGAGACAGCTGGCCGTATCGGGCGAGGTCAGGTGACCGTCCCTCCCGGTCGATGGACAACCGGATCGAGCCAAGCCGGGCGGGATGCAGGCCAAGCCACGCGGCGGAGTTGCGGCTCCAAAATTTTTTTTTTCCTCTTCGTGTTGCTGAGGGCGCTGTGCTGCATTCTCCACAGCAGCGACCAGCGATCCTCACAGCAGCGGCCCTGCGCTTGTCACCAGACAGACCCCACACCCCACACCACACACACTCCCTACTCTGGAAGCCGACGACAAGATCTAGCCGCCGATATGATTAGACGACAGGCTCGTGTAAGTCAATGGCGAGCATCCAGAACTCCATCGAACTGCGTGGCAGCGGCGTGGCGGCGACACTGGCCTCGGAACACTGAGGAGCGCAAAGCAAGTGGCATCCAGCGGGAGTCAGCCATTCCCAGAAGCAATATGGAATCAAAGATAACACATCCGTATGCGCCTGACCTGATCTGCTGACCTCGCCTGTGACTGGTGCTCTGCAGATGCGCCGGGAGTACCTGTACCGGAAGGCACTCGAAGCAAAGGATCTCCAAATCCATGAGCGGAAGCAAAGCCTCAAGGCTGCTTTGGAGGGTGAGCGATTGCGTCTGCAATAAGTTTATCCACACGAATGTCCCGACCTTGCAAGGAACAGCCCCACCTTCCTTTCGCGACCGAGTCTATGGCTGGCATAACGATGCAGTTGGAATCGCTCGATCGAGATCCGAATCTGACGTCCTGGGTTTGCGTCGCTTGTGATGCTGCGTGCAGATGGACGACCCCTCTCTGGAGATATCAAGAAGGACGAGGCCCTGAGGAAGGATCTGATATTCGACGAAGGGCAAGCAGGTGAGCGCAGCGACGGGCAAACAGGGCTGCTTCATGCATATGCACAGTTTTTGCTACGCTCTGCAGAACAAAGCCGATCTCCCTGATGAGATGCGCCGCCTTTTGTCGGCAAAGCGCTGTCAAAGTCTCTTCACCCAGTGTTAAATTGAATGCCGCCATGTTTCTGTAGCTCCGACGACGCACATCGACGATGAATATTCGCGAGCCGGAGAACAGGACCCGAAAATCCTCATCACCACCAGCAGAGACCCCAGTTCGCGATTGGCCCAATTCGCAAAGGTCTGGACAGGAACATCGGCAATATTCGAGGTTCTGTTGCCCTTTGCGGGGCGGCGATGCCATCCAAGTGCGCGCACACAGACACCACATTCGAAACAACGACCACCACAGTTGACGCTCTGCATCTGGGATACTCTCATTGCTCAATGCAGGAAATGCGCCTGGTTTTCCCCAATTCGCAGCGCATCAACCGTGGCAACTACGTCATGAAGGAAGTCGTTGAGGCCTGCAGAGCCAACGATGTGACTGATCTCATCATCCTGCACGAACACCGCGGCGAGCCAGGTGAGGCATCTAATCACTGTGCGGCGAAGGTGCCCAGAAAGCAGGGGCGCGGCGATGTGTGTCATCGAAACAGGGTGGCTCGCAGCGACTGTGCTTGCGAGTGCCAGTTACTAACCGGAGATCAATCGACTGCTTCCGTGTGTCCCAGACGGCATGGTTGTCTGCCACTTTCCGTATGGTCCAACGGCATACTTTTCACTGCACAATGTGGCTCTGCGCCATGATATCGACAATCGCGGCACCGTTTCGGAGCAGTTTCCGCATCTGATCTTCAACAACTTCAATTCCAAGCTTGGAAATCGGGTGAGCACCCTGCCTAGCCCTAGCATCGATTCTGTACAACAGAGCTAAAATCCGATGAGCATGATGAACCTTTCTGGCGGCCCGTCCCACCAAGCCATCGGACTAAGCCCGTCGTGTCTGATGTCGATGCACAGATCCAAAACATTCTCAAGTATCTGTTCCCTGTCCCAAAGGAAGACAGCAAGCGAGTCATGACGTTTTCGAATGAGAGCGATTTCATTTCGTTCAGGTACTTCAAAGATCCTGGAACGTGCAATCCACGAGCGATCCAGATAGCCCATTCACCAGCACCGAGAGATGTGCATCTCGTTTGACTGTCCTCCAGTGCGAGCGCTTTGCTATTCTCAGCTTCGGGGTCCGGATACGGTTGTTTAACGGCGTGATCTCGGTATATCACAGACACCATGTCTTCTACAAGGCGCAGGATGAAGTCAACTTGGTCGAAGTCGGACCGCGCTTTGAAATGCGAGGTAAGCGTGCGACCGGCCTCTTTTGACCTGGAGCAAATCAACTCCACTTCCCAAGCCATGTTCATGTCTCTCCAAGAGACAGCCCTGTTGGCCAGAATATCGTATCATGCTTGCATATGGCGAAATCGTTACTGACTGAGGATCGCTGATGCATGCGCCGACGATGCAGCATACGAAATCCGGCTAGGAACCGTCGACATTGCCGAGGCGGACATTGAATGGGTCTGGAGGCCCTACCAGCGCACGGCCAAGAAGCGGGATCTGCTGTAGACAAGCGAGCAAGTACCGCTGGTGCAGCCAAACAGCGACAGCAGCTACTGGAGGAGAGCCCCTGTGTCGATGGAGGTTGCAACGTTCAATGAAGGGTCAACGAAGGGTCAATAAAGGATTAATAGTCGGGCAGACGCAACAAGCGCACCTCCCCTCGCCGTGAAGAGATCGCTCGATACATGTGTGCATGTGGTTGCCGATCGATGCTAGTAAGCAGCAGACAATGCTGATCCGAACTGCTCGCTGCGGCCGCATTTTCGCTGCCTCATGGGAGCTGCTCCCGAAGGTCATGCACCAGTCGCATTATCGGCGATGGGAATCTGTCAATGCCCACACCATTGGATACCGGATGAACGTGTGTATTCAGAAACAAGACGAAGAAGCAGCCGAAAACAATGTCCCCTAGAACAGGGCAAGAGCACCCAGAACAGAGAGCAGCAAGGCAGCACCAAAAGTCACGGTATGGGCGTCGGACTTGCTGGCGGCGGCCGTGGGAGAGCTGACGGAGGCAACTGCGGAGGGATGGTGAGATGAAATTAGTGACGGATCTGGAGAGCAGCTCCAGCCAGGCATGTTCTGGGCACATCGCACCGCATCGCACGAGGGCGCCGATTATCGATGCCGTCTTTCCAAGCCAATTTGCCAGACCCAGCCGCGTCAAAGAAATATCTTACTTGAAACCTGAACAGACGACGAGTTGGCAGAGGCAGTGGGCAGAGTTGCAGAGGTAGTCAGAGCTGCCGAGGCAGCGGATGTAGGGGCACCGGCCGAGGTGGCAATGGGGGCAACACCAGAGCTGGCAGCCGAAGAAGCTCCGGCAGGGGCAGAGGCAGGGGCCGGAGCAGCAGCGGGGGTGAGAACGATTGAGGTAAAGATGTCAAAGTTGGGCATGCCCGGGACGATGGCGCCCTGGAAGTGGATGTTGCCGCTGACAGACGCAGGCGGGTTCCAGGTGAAGGTAGTGCCGGCGTTCTTGATATCGGCGGTGGAATGGGTCAGCCATGCAGTGGGATCGCTGCCAGTGCACTCGGGCATGGAGCGGAAGCCGCTGCCGATCTGCCAGGTGCCGACACGGGTGGTGCCATCATCGAGGGTGGCATAGAGCAGCACACCCTTGAAGGTACCGCTGCCCTGGACGGTGATGGTGATGGGCGAACCAGGGGTGTATTGGCCCGAGGAGGCCGAGAGACTGAAGCCCGAGGGGCTCTGGGTGAAGCCCATGCCCATATGGATGGTGGTGGCATCGGCGTCGCAGGTGCCGGCGCCGGTGGGATAGGCGAAGGTCGAGACGGCCGAGGCCAGGACGAGAGCAAAGGCAGAGAGGAGCTTGACCATGGTGAATGTGGGCGATGCAAAGGAGTGCAGGATGATGCGAAGGGAGAAGTGCGACGCAGACGGCAGGAGGAGGACACCGACCGCAGGTGAATGTGATGCGGACAGGAAGATGGGTGCGATGCGATGCGATGCGATGCGATGCGGACAGGAAGACGGATGCGATGCGATATCGGAGCGAGCCCAAGAAGGCAGGTGCGCGCACACACGCGTCGCGTCGGCGCGGTGCCACACACGCTCTCTTGCCATTGCGACAGCCAGAGGCGCACTGGCTGCGCAGAGCCTCTGTGCGCCCCTTGCGTCTTTGCCCTCTGTGTTTGGCGGACAGACGCGTCGGCCACGTTGTGCCGATTTGCTGAGCCACGTGCGGGAAATCCCAGGAGGGGTGGACCTGTGCCACCGTGGCCCGACCATCAAATGCAGAGGTGCGAGGGACGGTTGTTGCGGTGGCCGCATGTATTGGTTCCGCTGCCGACCATGAAGCGAAGCAATGGAGCTGCAGGAGCGCCCTGCTCCTGCCATCGCTTACAGACGCGGGCGGGGCACCGCCGGCAGAGAGCCGCTCCTCCGTTGCGCATCGCGCACAAGCTCCAGATACCAGCCGATGCACTGTGTCTTGCGTGTATAGTCCAATCCGTCTTGACTCGCAATGGTATCGAAGAGGAACCGCCACAGCGTTGATGCCGGAGCCTGGGTCGGGGATATGGCGCCTTCCTCGCCGCCGCCAGCATCCCGCATGACCCACAAGCGTAGCGCCGACCATCTCTGGAGGAGGCTACGGGCCCGATCTGCGTCCTCAGCCGCCGTCCACTCGACAGCCGGGTCGTGACTGCTGTCTTCCAACAGAAGATTCAACGATCGAGGAAAGGCCTCATTGTCGCCAAGCATTACCCAGCGGATGGCTTCAAGCAGCGGGACAAGACATCGTGGGCGGATGTGTCGGATCTGATCAATCAAGACCATGCACAACTGCTCAAATCGATCCGGAGGCTTGGTCGATGCACCGGCGGGTCCGGAACTGGAGGGGCCCGAGGGCAGGGTCGCGGCGCCCTCAGTCAATGCAGTATTCAACTGACCCGAACGGACAGTTTCCGTTTTCGGAGCCTGTCCCAGATTCGACAATTCGGGCCGAGAGTTGTACTCTGGGATGGCAGGTGTGGCGACGGACTCGGGTGCGGTCACAGACCCGGAACAAGTCGCCATTCTGGCTTCGGTCACGGCTTCGATGAGAACGAGAATACACTGTAGGGATAGCACATCGCTTGTGCTCTCGGTCGCAAGTTGGTGGGCTGGTGCGTTCGGTGCTGGGGCCTCATCCATGCCATGTTCGGAATGCTGCAGAATATCGCTGGCAATGCGGACAGGGTCGGCAAGGATATAATCTTGACCATCGTCTAATTCTTCCTCGGGCTGATCTTCGGCGTCCAGATGGTCGGGGGAATCGTCGTCCATGTCATCCTGGGCCGTCAGGCTTTTTCTAGTGAGAGCCTTGCGACTGGCCTGGCTTTGCCGGGAGAGCGTCGAAATAGAGACAATGATACTCCGAAAGCATCCACGCAGAAGCTCCAAGTCCACGGGATCCGGAAAGTGCTGATAATTTGGACAGCTGTCAGCATAGGCTTGAACACAAGGCGGCCTTGATCCTCATGCGTATCCTTCGGAGGATCTTCACTCATCCGAGTGAGCACCAACATACACATGCCGACAAGTGTGTGCCAGCATAGTCATCTTTCCATGAAGCAGCCTACCTCGAGCAGGGTACGGCAGTACCACATGGTAAACTCGCCAATGAACCGAACCCGTTCATTCCAGAGTCTCGAGTTCTCGATTAGCTTGGTCTTTGAGAGCCGCCAGCACATTTCGGAGACAACGCCAACACAGACCATATGACTCGCCTCGAAAAGCTCAGTCAGCTCGCTGGCTTGGCGACTGCGATCGCCCATCGCCATGGCAGATCCAGGCGGCCGACTACACACAATGTACGGAGACATTTGTGGGAGGAGTTGGTGCAAGAGCACATCGTCGCTTATAATTGGCAGCAGAGCCCGCACCAATTGTTGGTAGAACAGCAGCCGGCAACGATGCACGACACAGTTGCTAACTAACCATCACATGGCATCAAGAAATCAACTGGTCAGTTAGGATCTTACAATATTCCTGCCAAGGAATATATAGTGCCGCTTCTTGGCTGAAGCTTACCGCCAGATCCGCGATATTCGGGCGTCAGTCCATCCATCATTGCTTCGAATGGCGTTGCCTGGCGAACAGAGCGGCCCGCAGCCTTGATATTCCTGGCGACGATCCAGCGCGTAATTTCGGAGAAGGTGTGGTTCCAGGACGGGAACATGCTTGATCCGAAACCGGTCGCAACAAAGTGAAGGTGATAGAAACACTCGAGAATCGTTGTGAAAATTTGGTGCTGAAGCTCTGCCCATTTGGCGCTGGCTCTCATGCGCAGGCGATTTCTATGAAGACTGGACTGCACATATTGCTCAGATATGTATGCCACCGCAAAAAGGAGTGTTTTGAGAATCTGCATGGTACCGACGAGCGCTGGATTGTCTGATGGGATGCAAGGGTAGTGAGTCGAAACTATCAAACCCGCACAGGATGCACTGAGTCTTTGCCCGGTCCCCGCTGGAAACACGCTCACCAGCCACTTGATCGAGGGATGCTATATTCGCCGCCCAGTCTTCTGCTGTGGAGCGGCATTTGTTGCGGATGCTTGAGAGACATTGCGACAAGGTCACATATTATGAGTTTGATATCGTCGTTTCGTCGAGCACAGCTGCTGGCGTCGCCAGAGGAGTCATTGGCACAATACGCAAGCGAGCGAATGTCAACTCACGTTTCGAAGACCTTGACGAGGCCAGCGAATGACGGAGGCTCTTCTTCGTGGGAAAAATAGATAGTTGCCAGCATGTCTGCGAGCGCCCGCGTCATCGTCGGGATTGCTGAAAAGTTTGCAGAATACAGGTCCCTATCGGATTTTTCAAGAACAATGTCGTAGTGTCGGAATCGTTCGGCAGAAATACTTCCGTTTCCTGTGGACAGGCGCTTGGTGTCTCGGAGATGACCAGAAAGCTCGAGAAAAAAGCCAGGCGGAAGCCCAAGTGTCATCGGAGACTCAAAAATGAAGCGTGCACCAAGATCCGTGATGGTCTGAGCGGAACACAGCGATGCGTCAGCTCATGGCCGCCAAAAGGGCGTTTGCGCGTTCACTACGACTTTGGATGCATGATAGACATCGACTCTCATTCGCCTGATAATCGCAATGTACAAGTGACTGGGCGATGCTGGACAAACCTCTAAATCGTCGAACTGCGGCGGCGCAAGACGAGGGATATACACGTTCTCCAGTTGGGTCATTCCATATCCAATCGATTCCTGGAGAACATCTACAGATATAAAGTGGTCTCAGACTGTGTTGATCGATAGGTGCGATCCGAGTGTCCGCTGCGCCGCATCTGGAACGGCCGAGCGGATGACAAGACAGTCCATGATGAGCAATGCAGTCATGGTTGGAGTACAGACAACTCTGCCAGCTCATCTTTCCGTCTCTGTTCGTCTCGGCGCACACTCGTGAGGCTTGAAAAAGTGTCTCAAGAATTATCTGGTCGACTCGCTTCATAGTCTTGCTTGGTTCCTTGGACATGCTCGTCATCCTTTTGCGGCCCCGTCTAAAAACATAGAGTTTTAGTGGTGAGTGTGCCTTTTTTAGGATCTACTCTCCCTCGGGGCTTACCTGAGTCCAACTAGAGCAAAAATCGCTATTGCCAACGTAAGAGTCGACTGTCGGTGGCTGGCTTCATTGTCGATCATGGGTGATATGGCACTATTGGATATGCTTTCGATGGCTCTAACAGCCCACGTTCGCATCGACTGCAATCCCGATACAGCACCGTCGGAACTCTCACGATCCATGCTGTTCTGCGAGGTGACTAGCCAGTCCTGGAGCCTCCATTTCTTTTGCGACCGAGAATCCCGTTCTTGGCTCGGGAAAGCGTCGCCATGTTCCAGAGTCTCTTCAAATAATGATGACACCAGCAGACCACGCCTAATAAATCCATCGGCCGACTCCTGGTAAAGCTGAGCCACGTCGGATCCGGTATTGACGCGCGAAAACGTGTCGACGACAATCATCGAAAGCTGTATGCTTTCCTCGGGATCCGCACGAGCCATGAAAAAGGCCAGGGCCGAGGCCAGAGCTTCTAACTGCTTGATGCTGGAGATGTGAAAACGCAACGCCGCTGTGGATGTAAGTACGATGAACAATAGAGCTATACGAATCTCGGGAATTGAGCCGCAGCTCAACCCGGAGGCTCCACGTTGGTAATTTGACCAGCATCGATCATCGGGTATACACAGAATTGGCGAGGTCCACCATCACGAATACGTACTCGGGCATGGTCGGCGTCAGGGCAAGCGAGGATTTGATGCGATTGAAATGATGACCGCCACTTTGAGTTTTAGCTGTGCCCACAGCCACAGTCACAGCCATGACCGTTGTCACGGCAGCATCATAATCATGAGTGGGTGGTTTCTTGATCGATTGCCACATCAAACCTACACTTGCTACCAATCGCAGAGGAGTGTTGGGCAGACCACCAAGCCGGTCAGCGCCAACAGCTTCTCCGACTTCCCTGCGTCCACCTACCAAGGAAGATCAGTAGAAAGCGCACAAACGCCGACATGACAGGGACCAATTCTTCCTGGATCACATGCGGTGCAAAGACACTCGAGTTGGCAATGTCCTCAAAAACATCGACGTTCTGGACATCGTCTGGAGGTTGGATGGAGGGAACGAGCGATCAGTTGGATCACGCAGCTGCGATCATAACATCTACTGAGCTAGGTCATAGTCCTTACCTGTTTTTTGAAGGTATCCAGTCCAGACATTGAGCAGATGGATCAAGCCTTGAGCTTCGGTTTGGCCCGGAACCATTGTCCACTCGGTCCATCGATCATGCAACAGCACCGCCACGTCCCGAGAAAACCACTTGGTTGGAAGCTGTCCTATATACTGTGCGAGAAGTTCCAGATTCAAAACGGCCTGGAAGTGTGCAATCCACACAAACAATGCAGGAATAGATCCCAGGCGTCAGTAAATGGTCTCTAATCAGTGCGGCAATAGTGTTACTGGCGGTAGCGTCGAATTCGAAAGCTTTGCCGATCGTTGACATCTGAAGCCTCGGCAAGTGCACTTGACATACCGACACGGTGCCCCCGAGATAGCGAGCCATCACTATGGACCAGCTGCTGGAAGCAAGGTCCGCCAGTTTGTCGACATCGGCGACGGAGAGCTTGGCCGTGGATTTAGAGCCGGCGATCCAGCCCTGTTGACGAAGGCCATGGAATCGAATGGTCTCAAGAATATCTTGAACAGCCACGTTGCAGGGAATATGACTGGCGGTGCGGAGAACCGAGTGACAGTCAGCCAAGCTCGACTCATCTCATGGCTGTCACCGACAGCCGTCGTTAAGCACAACCACAGCGGGCAGGTGCCGCAGAGTCGACTCAAGCATGTCCGATTGGAAATGCTCGATAGCGCCTTACCGCCCAGTGTCCTCTGCGACCACAGACTCGACTTGCAGATTGATATCCGAGAAGCATCGATGCCACAATCCTGGGGCCAGTGAGGTGCGCTCTGTGTCCATGATGGCCAGTTGCTGCGGACGAGAGATCGTTCGTCAGTGTTGCACTGTGTGGGAGCGGGAAGCTGAACATCAAGTCTGGGCGCCGTTGCAAGCACACCGAGCGGATCGCACTTGCAGCAGTTCCGAGATCACACCTTGGCTTGGATCTTGGCGACAATCCGCTCCAGGACTGCTCGGGTTGTGATGCAATCCCCAACCTCGAATACGCGAGATGGAGCTGTGGGGAGAAAATAGGCAATATACAGACAGACCAACCAGAAAGTCTCGATTGCCTCAGCATTGGGCTTTGCTCGATCGCTCCTGCCGATGATTTGATCAAGTTGAAAACGTGAGCTCATGGGACCGTCAGCTCTCTCGGCAAGCGATGCGAGGCATTGCGCACTTACAGGTCATTCCCCATCGCAATCGATGCCCATGATCCTTTTTCCAGACACTCTTCGACAGATGCCCAGCTCAAATCTGTCGAGTCAGTGATATCGAGGACGTTTCCGAGATGCGGTAGAGAAATCGGATCAACTGCAAACACCAGGGCCGCCGAGACAACGGATGGTGGCTCTGCAACCCGAAGAAATGTGATTCAGTGAGTGCATATCGCCATCCTATAGATGTGTATCGCCGAGCGACCGAGCCATCTCGGATGAACGCTCGGCAAGAGCCACAAGAGCTCGTTTGCCCACCTTTGATCAAAGTCTCGCTGTCGGCGCTGGTTTTCAGGTGCATCAACGGCCTCAGCACCCGGGCGAGACCCTGGAGCCGACCATGCTGCAGGGTCGTGACAAGATTCCAGATGCCAGCCCGGATGCTGGGCGGAACATGGGCCGAGATGCAGTCATTGAATGCCGGAATCATGGGAGGATATGCAGAACGCGGGGTGGACGAATAGAGAGGTGGCCTGTGAGAGACCGAGGCTCGATGCGCAGGTATCGGATGCGGCCTGAATGCAGAGGATGGTGGACAGGAGCGAGGCCGGATTCTGGCGACCAGGGCGGGCCTTGAGGGTGTCGATCGTGACGGTGCATGTGAAAGCCCCGCGGCATGTGGATGGAAGCGCGATGGGCGATCCTTCCCAAGAGCAGAGCATCTGACACATGCAGACGGCTCGAGTCGATGGCCCGCTGAGGTGGTGTGTTGTCGGGACGATGGAGCAATCCAATGTTGCTCACGATCTTCAGCTGACAGCCTGAGTATACGGCTCGCGGCTCACCATCAGTTCCTCGCCCGACGTCCTTCTCCCTCATCTGCGAAATGCGCTATTACACAGACTGCATCTGCGGCGGCTCGCTGGTGTTCGCCATGTCCACTCGTTCTACGCAGCTTCTTACTCACCCAGGGCACTGCACGCCAGGCCCATCCTGGATGATGCGACCAACAGCAGTGTATGCTGGCTGTATATTGAGGCAGCACGCTCTCAAGTAACACCTTCCCAAGTAGCCCCCCCCTTCCGATGACTCCTAATACTCGCCCCCAGCACTGCTGTCCACAATCGTCCATCCTTCGACGCCCTCCGCTTCTCGGCGGTCTCCAAGCACAGTTTTGCTGGAGTGGCCCTTCCGGAGCGGCTCCAGGAGATAGGTCTGTGCCGCAAGTTCGACCTCATCCAATGTCACAGCAAACAGCTGCTCCCGGCGACTGAATAGCAGACGTGCGTTCTGGTCAGCTTCCTCGCAAAAGAACCTTGGGCCCCGATGCTACCGAATCGACTCGGTGTGCGCCTACCTTTGGCGGATGTGGTCCGTCACACCGTACTTGAACAGTGTCATACTCTAGAAACATGGTATAAGAACGAGTTAGACGGTCACCCATCCGTGATCGCTGCTGGACAAACTGCACCGCTTACTTCGTCACCAGCATTGACAGGGGAGTCGACTTGGGAAAAGATTGACAGCTTGGCTTCATCGAGTTCCTGGTACCGTCGGCAGCGGTGGATTTAGCCAGCAGATATTCGTGACAAGATGCAACCAAGCAATCAATACGACTGGCGCAGGAGACTGATCCGTGATAGCGATCGTGATTGCAGCCCACAGCATGGCTAATCCGGCCGATGTGGCCAGCGCCTATGGCCTACGATCGATAGGGCAAACGCCGTGGGAAATGCGCGCCAAACGGCGTTGGACATACCCGCTGTCCGAGCGATTTTCTGATATCGACAGCCCAGTTGATCGAGCTTTCGAACGCATCGAGGGTCCGCTTGGCGCCAGGGGGATCACGATACGAGTAGAAACTGAAGGTGCCGTCAAGAGCCGAGTAGCGGGCGCCGCCGCCATACGCGCCGCCTTTCTCGCGGATCTCTCGGTGCAAGAAGTGGGTCGTCATCAACGACGCAAGAATCTGTGTGGCAAGGCAGACGTGAATATGGCGACTCTGATGGTCGTTGGGCTGCGGGACGGCCGATAGCATTCGGCGCACACCCATACCTGGAGCGATGGCGAGTCTTTGTGGACCAGAGGAACACCGAGGAATGTCTGAGCGGCAAAGTTGATGGGATAGGGCAGGGCAATCAAGGTGTTGCGGTACTTGGGTACAAACGGGATCTAGACAAGATAGCGATTGAGCGATGTCAGCACGGGGAAGCTGCCGCCTTGTCAAGGCCACGTATTCTTGGGGCATGGCAGGGAGTGCAGCGCTCGAAAGGAAGCAAGAAGCATCAAACCCAATGGCTCGCGCCTCAATCGAGAAACTTCATCACCTGTGCTCCTGTCCGTTCGAAAGCATTGCTATGGAGTTTGAGTCGATCGACAAGCTTGATCAACTGCCGTTCGTGGGTCGGCTGATCTTGAGGACTCAAAACGACAGCCGCACGGCTTGTCTCAGACTCGTTCAAGACGAATTCAGAGATCCTCTGGGTCGTGGCGCAGAGAGTTGTCGGAATCGGGCTCAGCATCAACACACATGCCCTCACTCGAATCAGCAGCCGATCAGCCGGGCTTCCGGAGTGTCAATTGCGGGCGAGCGATTTTCTTACCTTGAGAGAATCCGAAACGCCCTGGATGTCCTCCGGCGACTTTGCCGCAAGCGAGTTCAAGAACTCTGCCTGCGAGAATCCCCCCGTGAGTTCATTCAACCACGATGCTCGGGTCATTGTTGCCTCCGCCCATGACATGGCGATGCCGTGGCCGTTCTCAACGATGGAGCTGGCATAGTTGCTTTGCGCCAGCCGAATGTTGGTCATGAGTCTCTCGGTGTCATGCCAGTTGGTGTTCTGGATGACTTCACAGAGAAGATCATACGAGGATGAGATGTTGGAAGAAAGTGACGAAGTTGCCACCAAGATATCCTCATGTGACGTTGTGAGACTTTGCGGGCTAGCGTGCGCCGTGTACGACGCCTCGATGCCGCCGGTCAGAAGGCGAATCTGCTCGTCCAGCTCGGCAAGCGACTTGTTCGTGGTTCCCGTTTTGCCCAAGGCCTACATTAGTTTCAAGGGGAGTGTAAAAATGAGAGTCAGTCTCGACGGTGCGATCCGAAACGGAAATTCATGGGTCGACGCTGGTTAATCGCAGTCGAAGAGAGATTGCATGTGAGCGCGTGGGTGTGCGAATGTGTGTGGGAGAAGGAGAGGACGCTTACCATGCAAAACAACGGCAGGTACGATTTGAGCTCTTCGGGAAGGCGCAAAAGCGACTTTGCGAGATTCACATATGAAACCCTGTTGGTGTCGGTTGTCCGCCACTGCACAGGGAGTCCTGCCACACTCGCATGTTTGGGGGGGTACGTTTTGCCCTGGGGTGAGATGTCCTTGACGGTCAAGGTCGGCAGACATGATAGATCTATGCGAACGATGAGTCAGTAAACAGAGTTCCCCGGACCAAAAACCACCTGGGCACAACAGACCAGCGAATCTGTCAAATATCATGCACGAACACGGCCTCCAGAGCGGTTTACCTTCGGTTTCTTCTTGCTTCTTGAGCAGCTCAATTCCGTCGCTGTATATCTGTGCTTTGTCGGCCTTGGTCAAGGCTGCAAGCTTTCTTTCCAGGCGATTGGCCTCTTCTTGCTCCTGCTCATCGACGAACGACTCCTCGGGTTGCTGTGTTTCGGCGACACATACCAATATGGTTATACACAGGTGCTCGGGCATGCAGGAATGCTTACATCAAGTCCAAACAGTCGTCCAGCAGATAATATTGCGTGGCAAGGGCATACCATGACCAAGGTGAGGCGATGAGGGTTGTCGATGAAATATCGGCGGATCCTACTCTCAAAGAAACCCGGTGTCGCGGCCTCGCGCCGGAGTTGATCGATATACTGGAGAGCGGGTGCACAAGTAGCGGGTGCGCAGGGGGTGGATTGACATGGTAGATATCGAGATAGACGGGGGCGACGCTGTTAGAGACCGCAGAAACATCGTCTCCAGAGAGCGATTTGTGGGGGGGTTCTCACCTTTGAAAATTCCATAGCCTCGATGGGATCGCCACCATGAATCCAGTGTCCGATGATCGCCTGCGCCAATCCCATGCCAAAGTTGGCGGTGCGCTGGAGTCGGCGAGATGCGTAAGCACACAGCCAAGCCAAACTCGGTCTCGACGAGTACCAATGAGCAGCTTGCTTACGTGCTTCAAGCCAAGTTCCATCTGGTGGATAACGCTCTCGACGCGATGGGCATCGAATCCGTGCTGAGCGGCATCTGCAAGGGTGTTTTGGATAGCATCTTCAACCTAGAGCCCAGAGGGTATTGGCGGCACGTTGAAAGTATTAATGGGAGGCTCAAAGCATACGCACATGGCGCTCAACAAGAAGCTTACCCTCGGAGCGTCTTCCGACCGGATCCCTTGCAGCCCAAACGAAACCTTGGCCAGTCTGCATGCTCAGCCATCCAACATATTAGAAACTCGCAACTATCTGTCCGTGAGCCTGCGAAAGATTGAAACCTGGACAAGCTAGCAGGAAAACTGGCACAGAGGGGAGAACGAAGCCAGTTGTTCTTTGACATCGTCTACCTGGCAGTCGAATCGTATCCGCTTCCCATCACGTAGTCGGTGCCGAGATCGGATTCAATCAAGGACTTGTACATGGGCGAGGCCGCCCCTTCAGTGAGCAACGAACAGATAACTCGCAGGACGAAAGTCTCAAAGATGTCCTGGTATCGCAAATGAGACCGATGAGTACGAGCACTACGATCCCAAGTGCGCTGGAAGTTTGGAGGTTGGCATGCTGGCTCAAACCTACGTTCGAGTCGTTCACCAGATACGAAATGGCCACCTTTGACTCGCGTCCATCGATGGCCACTAGGTCGCGTCAAGCCCAGATATTGCATTTGTTAGATAGGTCGATGTCCTCTTGCAGCCACATGTTTAGTACTGAAGGAATGCGCCGATCTCAAGCCATGCCTCACATACAGGCATCTGGTACACTGGAAACTATCATTTTTCTTGGCTTAGACCACCGTTCGGTATCATTCAGCTGCTCGGGCTGGATCTTTTCGAAGACCGAGATCGAAGCATCGATTTTGGAGAGGTGATCGACCAATGGGAACGTGCCTGGTATGAAACGCACAGGGACAGGTCAGGTCGACCCTTGCAAGAGCCGAAGCTCAACAGCTCCGACAGTTTGATATAAAGCGCCCCTTACCATAAGTGAAGAATTTGGCGTTGCTTGGGTGATAGTTTTTGTGGTGGAAATCGACTAGCTGCTCATGGGTCAGATCGGTGATCTCAATAGGATCTCCTCCGCTGACGGTGGAGTATGTGGTACTGGGATACATGTACTGCTGTAGACGCTGAGCAAAGAGTGAATTCATATCCGACTAGAGAGCACAGGTTTTGAAGCAGCGTGCACAAGAGTCGGCGTAGATTTGGATTTGGATTTGGATTTGGATTTGGATTTGGATTTGGATTTGGATTTGGATTTGGATTTGGATTGGTCGTTAGTATGTGCGAGTACAGGGCTGCTCGACAGGGGCGCGGAGGGTCGTACGATTCAGTAGACGAGGTGTACTGCTCGCCAGCCCAACGGCTGCATCTGCTGACTACGATCCCCCACCAGTGCTCCTTTCATTTCGTTGTACACGACACCCTTGAACACGATGGGAGTACTGGCATCTGTGAGCATCGTGCGCGGCAGTATCGCGGGTATCAGTATCGAGAGTCTCAGCATCTGGAAAAGAGCGCCATCTTGAGCATCACCAAGTCTGACTGAACGTCTCACCTCGAGGGTCTTGATGCTCCAAGCGCCATCCCTCTTGTCTGAGAAAAAAAAAAAGGCGAATCATAGCGTCAGCTAGCTTCCACCGTAATCCACACCTGACCAGCGTAAGCCAAGTGCCAGCGAAACTCTGGACTGAGACCGTGAACACGGGGCTTACTAGCCGTCCCCACCGCAAACGAGAGCAACAAAGCAGACTAGACGGCGTACAGGAAATCAAACTTTTGAAGTCGAGGGGCCAGAGTTGAGTCCATGTACACATCCATCAGGTTGTAAAAGTCGGTTTTGTTTTCCGTCGAGAATGGATATATGGTCACATCCGAGCCTAAGCCATTCCAAGGATGCAGCAGGTTCGTTGGTCAGGATGGAGTCGCCAGCCGGGGCTCTGGTGGACATCTATGGAATGTCTTGCACACATGTGCACCGCCCGCACATAAATCTGCAGCATCCAGACCAGTCATCGCATTCATGAACGTCGCCATGGATCTGTTGAGCATTTTGAAGAAAGGATCGCGGACGGGATACTTTTCGCTGCCACAGAGCGTAGTATGCTCAAGAATATGCGGGACACCGGTGCTGTCCCTTGGCGCCGTCTGGAAAGCGACACTGATGATTCCAATGAATGGATATGCCGTTATCAGCCATTTATACTACTGGAGGTCGACGATGCTATCGACGATGCTATCGACTACGCTATCAATGATGCCATCGAGGGTACCTAAACACATTGTTGGCATCGTCCTTGAAAACATGGAGGTAGTCGGCATTGGTTTTGATGTGTTTCAATCGCACGGCCACCTGATCAAAGTCTGGAATCGGCTTGACCTGGATAAATTGTGGAACATCAGGGCGACACGCAGCTGACGATACATGCTCGTTTGCCAAGCGATCTGAGACGTTTGGTCGGTACAAGTCCGCTGCGGCTGTTCCGAGGCATCCGTGTCTGTACCTGCACAACCCTAAAGCCATGGACAACTCGACCGACTTGGAATTGCTCCAGCTCTGGGAACAATCGGTAAACTGTGGTCAGGGCCGGTCGGCAAATGCTGTGCTGGTTCAGGCCGGCACGAGCCGCAGCAATCGACACAGCGATCCACAGCGAGAGGACATTTACGATTCTGGGCCAAGGTCGAGAGGGGAGAGCGTGGGGTACAGGAGCGAAGACTTGAACGCAGCGCAGACACCGTCCGTCGCGAAAGCAGCGGGGCAAAATGCTTGGATGCCAGATGGATCATGGTGGATTGGCACCGGCGCAGGCAGAAGACGATCGCGGCTGCGGGATCAAGATGGTTGCAATGAAAACCCTCCAGCCATGACACTGGCCACCTCTCTCTCTCTCTCTCTCTCTCTCTCTCTCGGTCTCGGCAAGGGCCGTGCGCAGCCGCCACAGCCAGGCTGGCGCTCGTGCCGCGCTCGTGCCACACCGCCGCCGCCGTGCAATCCGACCAATCACAGCCCGCCCGCCAGACACAAACCAGCCCCGAGCAGCCCCAAGTACTTCCGAACCTCCTCTGCCCCTTCGTATGCCCATCTCCTGCAACACGTGCGAAAGTCGTCCGTCGGGGCCAGGATGAAGTTTGGGCAATATCTCCTCGAGAACGCCGTGCCAGGTGCGAGAGGAATCGGGAAGGAGAGACGTCATCCGCATGTCCATGTTCGTCCCGGAGCTTGCGGCGAGTCGGGTTGAAGCCAAGCCCGGAACCAAGCTTCGTAACGAATGCAGTCCACCCTGTGGAAGGGGGTCAGCGATCGGGACCTCGCCTGGCCCAGATTTGGGATAACGGCGGACACTGAGCCCGTCGTTTCAATTCGGCTCTTTCCAAAAGAATGGCAGCACAAATACATCGACTATCGGGTTCTGAAGAAGGCCATCAAGAAGATTGAGGCACGAAAGCAACAAGAGGCCCATATCCGCAAGGACGAATACGCCCCGCAAAAAATCGGCAACACTGGCGACAACGATGACGATGGCGAGGAAATGGACGAGCAGATGGGCGAGCCCGTCGGCTCGATCCCCATGGGCGAACGCATCGAAATCCACATCAACGATGGCTCGGCGCTGGGCAGCCAGCGCGATGACTCGGCAGAGAGCAGCAGCGGTGACCTTGCGGTGCCTCTGCGGCGGAAATCATTCAAGTCGCAGCTTCCAGAGCAGTCTTCCAACTCCCTCAAGTTCTTCTTCAAGAAGCGCCGTCGCAGCTTGATAAAAGGTACGAGGATAATGCGCATTCCTTCTTCAACACAGGATTGGCTGGTCGGCGGATAAGCCTTGAACAAAGATCCAGCCAACGGGGAGTCGCCTAACGAACGCCCGCAAACCTCCGTCACAACCGATCCAAATAGAGACAGAGTATTTCCCTGACTTTCTCGAAACCGCAAACGAAGAAGAGGTGCTCTTCTTTGCGATGCTCAACCAAGAGGTTCAGAAAGCAAATCAATTCTACGAGGGTAAGCGCCTCTGTGCCACCTCACACATTTTCCTGGATTCGCCCCGATGCATTTCGCACCAAAGAGTATCACAAGTGCGAGCATGGTATCCTGCGATTGTCACATTTGTATAATACTGGGTGGGCTGCCAAAAGCACAATCCCCCATGAGATCTAGCCCCGTGAACCGCTCCACCACATCCGTCAACTCCATCATTTCCATTACCCACAGAAAAGCTGCAGGAAGCAAACCGGCGCTTCGAAGAGCTTCAAGAGCAGTGCAAGGCGGTCACAAACTACCAATTTAACGTGGGTGAAGGGCTCTGCCTGCGTCGGCACATATCCGCCGTACCCTCGCTTTCCCAGACGGCGTCGCCTTCTTGACCAACGCCGCACGGACTTGGACTGATGGAAATATCGGGCTAATATCTGCCAACATCGGGCCACATGGTGCGAATTGTGGTATATGGCGTGCTGTCTGAATCTCTAGCAATGGGATAGCGCCAGTGCTTTGCTCGAGAGCGAATTCAAGACACTCAAGAACAAGCTTGTCACAAAGATTGACTCAGTTATAAAGCCTCGGCAAGGCAGCTCTTCTCAAGGGGAGTCGTCACAGATCCGAACCCACCTCGAACTGCCTCAGTCCTTCACCGAGACGGATATATCGCAAGAGTATGTGCCGGTCAGCAAGAACATCAAAGCCAAGCTAACGTCAGCCATCCTCGAGTACTATCGGTTTCTTGAGCTCATCAAGAACTTCAAGGTAAGACCGTGAAATGCCTTCCAGCATTCCCTTTCTCGTCCCAAGAGCCGCCCTTATTATGATCTCGTATGGATCGTTTCGATAGACTGACGTTGGCTGTTTCGATCCCAGACAATGTGTGTCACGGCCGTGTACAAAATCATGAAGGTATGGCCGTCAGTGTCTGTGGTCGGTCCTGATGATGGTCTGTCTGCTCGTTGCCTCACACGTCCGGTACCTTTTGCAGAAATTCGACAAAGTTTCTTCACCAGCGACCCAGCTCTATATCCCGACAGTCGAGCATCTCTCGCTATTTGAAAAGTCGTCGGAGAAGATCGATGGCCTGATGACTAAAATTGAAAACGTGTTCAGCGACTGTCTTTTAAGCGGCGACAGGTGCGTGCTTTGTTTATGACTGAGTCTGCGGCAAGCGACCTGCGGTATTTCAGTGCACCAAGGCGCATCCGGCCCTCGCCCCATCCCAAAATCATGTCGCATCCGAGACCTGTCGCTAATCATATTACTGCACACAGGAAACTAGCCATGAAGAAGCTGCGCATTCCTGACTTGGCCCACCAGGTGCGGTGCGGCGTCTCTTGTTCAGCCGAGATCGACGGTGCTATCACGAAGCGGGGTGGCGTGGGGCAGATCGATATTGTGTTGAGATACGCCGCACTGCAACCCGTGGCACTAACCCCGCACCTTCCCGCTTTCATAGACTCATCACTTTGTGACCTGGCGCAGTGGGTTTTTCCTTGGCCTGTCGTTACCACCGATCGTTGCCACGATTCGAGCAATCTGGAGCCTTCCGGATATTGGCAGCCTCGATATGATGCTCCTGCAGATCTATGCTGGATTCAGGTGGGTCTTGAGCAGCACCATCGATGGAACCCAGTCCCGATTCTGCGTTAACGCATGTGTGTTTCGAATACGCCCACAGCATCCCCATTCTGTTTCTCTTCTTGTTTGCGCTCAACTTGATTATATGGCAAAAGTATCATATCAACTATGTCTTTATCTTCGAGTTCGATCCCAGAGGTAGGCTTACGAGCGACATACATGGACGCCATGTCAGGACCTTTGCCACGGGAGCCCTTGGCATCTCCAGCCATGACAGCAGACTGCAGCCGATGTAGATCCCGCTCCCAGAAGGACAACTGATCCTGTAGATCCGATTTGCAGATCATCTCAGCCCCCACCAGTTCTCCGAGTTCGGCTCCTTCCTGATCCTTCTCTTCAGGTAAGCAGCGAAACAGCTTGTTGTCGATTAGAGTCTCGATGCCCTCATGCGCATCGCGCAATACGATGATCTGAGTCGCCATTCCTTCCAGCTGCGCACTCTATCTATCTCTGGTCGACAACTTTTTCCCTGGCATCGAAGTACAGCTCTATCCGATCGTGAGTTCCACGTTTCCTGTCTTGCGCAACACAGCACTATCGACTGGGGGGGGGGCATGCAACAGTCAATTATCTGACTGGACATTTGCTCAAATGGTGGCTCGGATTCAGTGTCTAAGAGCCGCCATGCATCGTACAACGCTCTTACTTGCAGTTTCTCGGTTCCTTTTCATTCTGCAGATTTTGTGTGCCGTCATATTGCTCTTGATGAGCAACCCATTCAAGTTTTTCTACCGCAGCTCGCGCTTTTGGTTGATGCGATCGATTGGAAGGATAATTACCTCGGGCGTCTGGAAAGTCGAGTTTCGAGGTGGATATCGAGCCAAGCCCAACAAACCTGTCCGCTCGCCTGTGTGTATTTCTGATCGTGCTCTTTCTGTATGGCTCCTCGGCGACAGACTTTTTCATCTGCGATCTCCTCAGTTCTATGGTAAGCGATCCATCGCCAGGATTTATTGAATCCAAGTGTCACACGAGGCAGATCGGTCACAGTCACTAACCACCTCCCGATGTCACAGACCTACTCTTTTGTGGCGCTGGAGCTGATGGCGTGCCTGATTATCAACAACCCCTTCGACACCAATGGTGGGTTTGCGGATCAAAAAATAGGTTCTATCAGCCAATCTTCGTTTGTCGGATGTGAGCGCATGCTAACCGGCCATCTATCTTCGGAGCAGCAAGTACCTGCGATCTATCGACATCGTACATCGTGCCGATCATTGCGGGCCTCCCAAGCTTCTGGCGACTGATTCAGTGCATACGCAGTAAGTGGAAAAGTAAACAAACAGCTGAATTACTTGGCCTCATCGACGCAGCCTTGAGTGGTGTCTCCACACTTCCATATCCAAATATGCTCCTGGGGCGGTTGCTCCCCAAGTATTGATTGGGCCGAGACGTCGTTTGCAGGATATTACGACAACTCGTTTGCTAGACCGCATCTGCTGAACGGCATCAAGTATTTGCTATCGCTCTCTGTGATCATTTTGTCTGCAGTCAGCAAGATCCAGAACAGCATAGCCATCCGAATTCTGTGGATAAGTAAGTTGCGCCAGCCAAGAAAATGCACCACGCTACACCAGCGATCCCGTCACGGATTTCAGCTCTCACCATGATATTGCTTCGCCCTGCGTTATTGGCGTGATCGGCGACACCAGTTTTTGCAAGCATCACCACCATTTATGCCTACGTTTGGGATACAACCTTTGATTTCAATCTTTTGCAACGCAAATACGGATATTTGCGAGAGGAGCTCGTAAGTAGTGAGGTGACTGCATCTCTGTAGAGTCGATCGCTGTAGCTTGGGCTGTGGGGCAAGACCGCTCAAGCTCGGTGGCTAATGCTTGATGATGGGGACATTTGTTTCGTCCTCGCCATGTAACCCCCAGGTGTACCCATGGAAGGCCTTCTACTACTTTGCAATTGTGAGCAACTTTATTCTCAGAATGACGTGGATCATCACGATTTCCCCAAACAACTGGGGCATATTCTGGGACAGCAAGCTGCTTATTTACTTCTTGGCTATTCTCGAGCTATTCCGGTACGGACCAAGGATGAGTTGTGATGAAGCGGGCGCAGCCGGCGGCGTGGTATTGCAGAGGAAATGTACATATCGAGAGACTAACCTTGGAGTTCGCTCATCAGTCGGTTCCAGTGGAATTTGATTCGTATGGTAGGTCAAGGGGGATCGGCCCGTCGGTGTTCTCTTGCGGCATTGCTGAGTGCCATGAGCTTCGCGGCCTCGTTTTAAATGCGGACTCATCGCTGCCGTTCATAGGAAAATGAACATACCAGCAACATTGGAAACTTTAGAGCAACCAAGGGTGAGACTTTTGTGCAGAAGCCTGCATCACATGGTCGCCGATTCGCAGTAGACAGCGTCCGGTCGAGCCGAGAGCTTTAGTTTTATTGGCTGGACGATGGGACTTATATGCAGCGATGATGCAACACAGACATTCCTCTCCCGTTCCGAAGACGCATGGCGCCCCAGCCACCCTCTGCTGTGGAAGACACCGAGGAGCCAAAGGAGTCTATTGCTGAGAGATCAGAAACTCGCAAGTACCGCCTGTTGGATGAAAAGCCTCGCGCCGAGCCTGTCCCTGATCTGAATCTATCCTAGAGCCGAAAAGTACCCGATAACACTATGCAAAGTCTCAGAACCACACTCAGTATCCTTCCATTTGACATGGAATATTAAAAGCTACCTCCGATATGACTGTACCGTTCCCAGCCCTTTCCGTATGAGCTGCAATGTTGCTCCGGCAGACACAGAATATCGCATTGTATACAAGAGATTTCATCTTTGTCTACTGAATGGAATATACAGGAGCCATGATTCACAGAGTGGTCAACTGTGCTACAAGCGTAGACATTACTCGAGGCGGTCGAGCTGCCCGGTTGCGAATGCCACCCGCTTTGGCAACTGGGGCATATGGGAAGGGCATATCAGCAGAAGGAGAAGGAAGCTTGAGCCGACAGCATCACAATGTAACGTCCATCCGATTGCTCATGGAGCACATGTCCCGACCCGGATTCAGCCGTTAGCTCTCTTTTGGATACAGCTGCTCACCTACGAAAAGTCCAAGAGCCCCGACATTAGGTTTTGCATGTCTGCATCCAAGGCTATGTATTCCAGCTGGTCAAAATCGATGGCGTCCTCTGGCGCAGCCGATTCGGCTTGTGGCTGCAGCGGTCCGGGACTCGAGGAGTTGGGAGGCACACTCGATGGAGCGGCCACGGCAGAGGTCGAGGCTGAGTCTAATTGTGCGGTGCTGGGTTGCGGCGCTCTGTCTGTCGAGCTGATCTGTCCGCTGATCTGGCCGTGACCGACGGAATGGGGTACATTGCTTGCGTGATCGTGGAGAGACCTGGCAAGACCCGGGAAGGCAGCAATCGCGCCAGCGCCAGTTGGGATAGGGAGCTTTGCGGCAGAGGATAGCCCCGGCAGAACAGAGTATCGGCCTGTGTTTGGTATTCCACTCAAGCTTCCAAAGCCAAAGTCAAAGTGCGAGCGGGTCTCTTGTGGAGCCGCCATCAAAGTGTTGACCGTGGGTATCCCCAAGATCTGTTCGATGGGACGAGGGTCAGTCAAGAATGCTGATGTCGGAAACAGACTTGAGGTTGAGGGATGGACCAGAGTTGATGGTGTTGAGTCGTCCAGGGAGCCTCCAGCCGAACGCAGGGCCGGTGCGATTGCCATTGTGATGGGCGAGAACCCAAGATCTGGCTGGCCGATCGGTGCCGACAGAGTGCTTGCTGAGCTCTGTTTTGCGGGCTCGATTTCAAGCTGTGTGAGCGAGGATGCTGTAGTAATGCTCTGGAGGTGCTCGGACGTCGAAGAGCTTGATGTGGCTTGATAAATGGCCGGACGGGTTGGAGTAGAGCTCTCATCGTATATGCTATAGCCCTGGAAATATACACTCGTGGGGGTTGAGTGCGGCCGCGCGTCTGAAGACACCTCCGAACAAGGCTGCTGGGAGTGTTGCCCGTCCAGATCCAGGATCAAAAATGTACCGATTATCATCAGCGGCACGCCCCAGTGGTCGTGATGGAATTCTATCGACAAATTGGAGTAATGCAGCTCGGCGCCAGGCAAGTTCCGATTTCGCAAGATGCATGGACCAACTCTGACTTCGTTGCTTTTGCCAAAGGATAGCTGTCCATATCTTTCCCAGTAGGAGACCAGGGAATCTTCAGTCATGAACTCGTATATACCCGTTCGACCTTCGACGACTTGGTCAGGGGTCAGGTGAAGTAGTTGCAGGAACAAATGACTGGCTCCATAGATTTCCCCTGTTCTGCGCCACACGGCAGTGGCGATCTTTGCAGATTCTCTTGACTGATGCTGCTGTTGATGTTGCTGCTGTTGCTGTTGCTGCCAATAATTGCGCACCAAATCGCGAAACCGACGTTCGACCTGGATAAGCTCGGAAATCGGTGGGCTCTTGACCAGGAGACTGAAGACTGCTTGCGATGTGAGAATGACTTTGTTGATTTTATCTTGTCCGGCGACGGAAATGTGAGTTGCCATATAGCTGCGGGCCCGATTGTATCCAGATTGATAGTCATGAGGCAAGACGCTCAGAGGCTCTGGACCACATACGAATTTGATGAGTGACAGTGACAGAATGTCGGGAGTGAGTGAATGAGTGGGTGAGTGAGTGAGTGAGTGAATGAGTGAATGAATGAATGAGTGAGTGAGTGAGTGAGTCAGAAAAAGGCATGCTGCTTTGATGTGGTGAGCATGCTCCACCAAATCGCAGCGTCACATAGTCATCAACTGCGATAGAACACCCTTGTCATCTGAATTTGGAGCGGGGCGATATCCAAGTTGATTTCTTGCCTTCGGCTCAAATCGGATGACTTTGGAATCAGTGGGATCAAACCCTACCTGCGTCTGGTTGGGCTCGGGTATAATCAATCAATGACCCAAGCATGTTCAGGGTTGTTTGCGATGACAATCCGCTTGCCGATAGGCCTGACTCGGCAGTGGCCAACGGATTCTGCTGCCCATCGGGCGGACTGGCTATAGAGGGGACGGCAAGTGTAGTCGGAGGAGGATGGGCCCGAGGCGCCGTTGCGTTCTGGAAGGCCGCAATTTGGTGGGCGAGGTGGGCGAGGTGGTCGATCTGACGCTGGATAGCATTTGAATCGTACTCGATGCTTGGGGCCATCTGGGTTGAAATGGAGTCTAAGCTCGACCGCAGAGCACAAAAAAGTCCATCCTGCTGTGCGGGCGGGTGTGAGGGTGAATACGGGTGTGGCGATGGGATTGCGGACGAGTGAACGACCGAGCCCAGAGGTGAAGCACATGCGGGATCGTTCAAGAGCCGTCCAACCAAAGAGCCGGACATTGGGGAACTTGGTGTCGAGGTTGCAACGGCCTCAGGCAGATCCTGGGCGGTGGCAGCTGCGGCCAGACTCATCAGACTCGACAAAAGGACCGAGTCTGTAAGCACAGATGGCGCTTGATCGAACCCATGTGCAAGGGCCGAGGAGGATGGCAGAGGCGACGCTATGCGCGATACTTCGATCGGCCGTTGGATCGAGACAGTGGGAATCTTGATTTGTGGTTGCGGCTGCAGTTGCGACGGGCTTGAGAGAGCCGGTGATCCCGATGGCGATTTGGAATTGGCTCGAGAGGGCGGCAGCGATAGCAGCTCGCGGGACAGCGATCGAGATGCTGGCTTGGTCGAGGACAGCGACGGAAAAACGAAGGACGACTCGGGCTTTGGTGGTGCGGGCCGGATCAAGACGGGGCAAGAAAGGCAGGCCTTGGTGGTTGGTTTCTTTTGGGGATTCTGGCAGGTTGCGGCAAGCCCTCGTTTGATGCATCGTTGACACGGACGGCTTTCGTCGCAGGACATATGGCCCTTCTGGCAGTTGGTGCATGCCTGACACACCTTCCGTCGCTTGGCAGCCGGACAGGGCCCTGCAGGCGAGGTTGAGGCGCCATCGACAAGCTCATCCTCCTGGAGAACGATGGGCTCGCCGATCCGACGCTGGCGAAGCTCGATACTGGGTAGTTTGGAGATCGGCTCGCTGTCCAAGCGAACATGAAGCGTCTGGTTCATGCCTGGAGACGGATGCGAATTGCAACTGCCTGTCGAAGGAGCGAGACCTGGATGATCGCCGGAAAGGCCATCCACGACCTGGGTGGCCCCAGATGGCCGATCACGGATCCGCCGGTCTGAAGCCGGCCGATCCTGAGCAAAGTGGCTCAGGGCTAGCTTCTCGGTAAGCACCCGGCCAGAGCTGGGTTGGTTTGGTGTTGGTCGACCAGCCCCGAGGTGATCGGAGGGCGGTCTTATCGGCGGGGATGTCGAAACTGAAGTTGACAGTCGAGGCGATAGGGATCCTAAGACCAGCGAGCTGGACTGGGTGAAGTACGGCGTCGGGGCCTCTGTTGTGGGAGGTCGAAGAGCGTCGGTTACAGGCCGGTGCAGCAACGAAGGGAGCAGCGAGGACGAAGTGGTTGGGGTCATGGCAGGCGTCCCAAGAACCACAGTCGGAGGGCGACGAGGGCGAGTTTGTTCGCAGCGGTACTTGCGGTGGCCGTTGGAGAGCCAAAATCAGCACAACACAGACACGGAGAGCACCCCAACAGTACTCGACGGGCAGTCAGCCTGGGCCGGCCTCGGTGCTGGATGCTTGAGGGACCGAAGAAGGCTCTGATAGGCCGTGGTGGGAGGAGAGCGCTTGATTTACGAGACAGCAACGGCAGCAACAGCAACAGCGGTAGCGTGACGCTGATAAGCAATAAGCCAGATTGTGGATGAGCAGAGGATAGAGGACAGAGGACAGAGGACAGAGGACAAAAGACAGAGGACTGTCCGGAGGACGCAGTCTCTGTGGGAGTTGCTCTGGGGCCCGCTGGTCGTCCGAATGCGAGGAGCAGAGAGAGCAGAAGATTCGCAGAACCGGCACCAGATCGGATCACAACAAACGGGTGCGATGGATAGTCTGCACTGACTGGCCCGGAGAATGTGGCTACTGCAGACCCGGAAGACAGAACAGGCGAGATCGGCAGCAAAAGGCCGAGTAACTGCCGAGTCGGCGGGGCCGAATGCAGACACTGCGGGCAGGCCGTTGTCACGGCTATCTAACGCAGAGTTGGGGCAGCAACGGACGCCGTGATTGGCCCGCGGCTCCGTGTGGGACATGCAACGCGGGGAGTGTGGGAATGCGGTGGTGGGACCGTGGGAAGCCTTGATGTTGTTGTTTCGGATGACGGAGCGCATCCGTTGGGCAAGCAAGATGGAAGCCATAAGCGGCCATCCCATAACGAAACGAACAAGTTGTATATGGTGGACGGCATCCTTGGGCACACCGGTGACGGTGGCAGCCTTGCCCCCCCACCTGTAGATCAAATGGCTGTCTCGCAGTGCAGTAGCGTCATGATCGAGTGCCACACATGGTCATCGTGAGGGGCGGATGGGTGTGTATTCATGGCGAAAAGAAAGGAAAAGAAGGGAGGGAGAGAGAAAGCTGACCAGCCAAGCAAAAAGCGGTGTTCTGTTTATTTCAAGTGCGGTGTGTCCTGTTTTGAAATCACCACAGCTGCTTCCATCGTCTACTTGAGATAGGGTTTGCCGCCCTCCATCGACCGAATCGACTCTGGGGTTGCAGGCTCCAACGGCGGTAGCTCAAACCGAAAATAGCTGGAGACAAAGGGCTCGTTGCGCCCGCGGCTCAGTGCACGTTGTTCATCTTCGAGCTGGCGCTTCAGTTTCGTCGCCGTCTGGAAGTCCTCCTCCAGCATGGCACTCGTAACGCCTCCCCAAACTCGCTGCGATTCAAGCGGGTCCTGATCGCCAATAGGCTTGACAATCTTCCTGGCCACTTCGGACTCGGTCATGTCGAAGAGCAGGGTGTCGTGCTGACACAAAGATCCGTTAGGAGCAGATACATTCCTGTGTGTCTGCCGGTGCGATCCGCTATCGAACATGCTGGCGGCATCAACAAAGCAGCCGGGCGAGTCCTTCACTTACATCCTCGCCGGTCTTTCGGAAGTAGACTCTTCCGTTCCACTGTCCCGACACCGTAGCCAGGACCAGTGATTCGGGGATTTTCGCAAGCTTCTCACTTTCTTTTCGCTCTTTCTCTGTCAGGCCCTCGTCCGCCTTGTAGTCGTGCCGGAAGATCTTGCCCTCAATCGCAAACTTGGGGCGTCCAAAAAAGGGCTCGGGCTTGTACTCTAGTACGGCCTTGAGCCCCGTTTTGGGGCACACGATCACGGTCGTTTCCGAAACGGTGATGTATAGCGAGCCCGTAATGAACCCCGCCACCGAGGCCCACGGGTGAGTCAGCAGATACTCCTCGTCTCGCTTGGTCAGCGTCACATAGATGCCGTGGTTGCATTCACCGGGTCCAACTTTGAGCTCTATGGCAGGCCAGCGAGGGCAGTCATGGGTTAGTTGCGACGGGGGCGTAGCGCGTGGGGGTGGTTGATCCAGCAACATCGATGCAACACCCAGCGACAAATCACGAGCAGATGCAGGGTCTCGCCAGCGGATGCTGGAATAATGCAGACACATACGAGTGCCGGTGAACCGAGCCATGATTTGATCGAGCCCTCGTATGACCACGCCCTTCTCTGGGCAATCGTAATAATACGCGCACACAGGGGGATGGTGGGAGATCTGCTCCTGAATTCCCTGCACCGTTACGTGTTTGGGCTCCACGACGCCGTTGTGGCCTGGGGGCTGGGCGACCAGAGTCCTCCATTCACACAGGAAGCGCTCGCCGAGAATCGGATTGAAGGGCTTGCACATCGTATTGGTCTATGGCCGAAGCAGTTAGTCGCAGATCTGGACTTACCCACTGCAACAGCCCCCTGCAGCCACGTACCTTCCACTTTGTGTCTTTGGAATACCACCATCGAACAACACCCAGGAATCGGTCCAGGCTGTCCTCTGGATCGCTGAGGCTATAGACACAAGAACAAGGCATATGTGAACAGTTAGCTTCCCTCGGCAGCAGCTCGATGGGCGGTGCATAGCAGCCAGCGCTGTACCTTGCCATGAGATCTGGGCGATCGTTGTAATTCTAATGCAGGCAGCGGTCAAGTTAGCCCTGGCGCAACGATCAGGAGCGTCTGGTTCGTGCATCGCATTGATGACGACAAAGCATCCGCCATCAGATACCACACCCGGGATGCAGAGTATACAAGTTGCCGCAACCGACCCAGAACTCCAGCTGCGACGTGGGGTGCAGTAGATTGGTTGGAAGGGACAGGCGGCTGTATTTGGCAAATGGTCAGCTGGATGTGCTGCTGGTGAGCATGAACCGTAGCCCATGGTTCGGCTACGAACGACGAATGCTTCAGCCATGACGACGAGTGCTTCGGCTGCCGCTCCTCGACTTACGTCGACACAAGATCCTTGGCGCTCTTGAACCGCAACAGCATCTTGAGCACCCAGGCGATGGTCGAAGTGCCCTTCTCATAGTCGAGCTGGTCGGTGCTTGGCGGCTGAGGACCAGCTCCGAGCTTCTTGATAGCATCAGTAGCGTCCTCGATGACCAGGGTCTTTTCAACCCGAGTCTCGAGGCTGTCCGTTGACGAGATCTTGTGAGGCGGCATCGACGAGGGGCAATTTGGATAGAGCGGGCAGCGGCAAGAAAAGCCGGCGGGCCATTTTGTAGCCGCCTGGGCCATCGCCATCCCGGGTTCCCTGTCCTCCGTTTTTTTCGTCGCTGGTGTATTGTGCGAATCCGCGGAGAAATGGCGCTGGCGCAGCAGGCGCAGAGCAATAGCGTTTCCTGGCCGCCCGTGGGCTTGTTGGACTGATTCCCTGGGACAGACGCCCAGGAGAGGATGTGACCCCAATTGGCTGTTCATGGGCCGAGTCATTTTTCCGCACATCATGGCCGCTCCCAACCCACCACGCCTTGCACCCAGAGCTGATCGATGCTTCGAGATACTTCCCGACATGGAGCCGATGCCACATGGAGTTCGTGTGTGTATCGAACCAGACCGACCGCTTTCTCAGAGGAGCTGCCGACTTGCTGCGAGGCAATCCATGCACGTCGGGAGATGGAGATTCCGTCGCATGGACGATTCTCACATGCCCAGAGCGAATCGGACAGTGTCATTTGCGTCCGTTTACAATTCAATGCCGCTTGGTGTTGGCTTGGGGAGGGGGGGAAGCACAGTCTTGAGATGCCATATGGATTCGGCCCTTTGTGCAGCTCTGGGATTTCTCGATGTCAAGGAGTTGGTCCCGAACCATTCCCTCGCCGTGAGTTCTGGGTCCTGGACGTCTCTGGTGGTGGTGGGGCTGCTCAGGGCATTTGGCAACCTGTATCTGTGGGCTCAATGGACTTCCCTTCCCTTCCCTTCCCTTCCCCCCTTTACTTCCACCGGACACTCGCAAACGCAACCACAATATCAGTCTCCTTGGACACGCTGGTTGGCCACGATGAATCGGGGTGTATTCTGGACCCAGAAAATGCAATGTCTCGTTTCGTTTTGGGAATGCTGAGTCTCGCTTCGGCAAAGGCCGTGTATTCGTAAGCGGCCGCACTGCAATTGGCGTACTTTGGCTTTGAGAATATGCTTCAAGTCGAGGATAGAGGCCGAGGCCTGTTGTCGATGAATCGGTTCTCCGAGGATTGCCGTTGCTCCAGCCAGCCGGCTCGCCAGTCCTTTAGCATGTCATACATGGTGATCGTGATGGCTACACTCGGCATAACCCAGAGGATGCGGGCGGCCATGCCCTTCGTGAAGGCCTTCCAGCCACCCTCCTGGACCCACATTGTTCGCGCCACCGTCCAGGCCGAGGTGCCGTCGACTTGCACTCGGGTCTTGACGACGTCGGCGATGTTGCTGATGGCGCCGGCTAGCGCACCGGAGCCTGCCGCGCATGCCAAGTAGACAGAGAAGGGCAGAGGCGGCTGCGCCGTGGTGCTTCCGCTCTGCACTTTGGATCCGGTAGAGATATCCGGGTGGCCCAGGGCTCGATGCGCAACAATCTTGAGCTGCTCATATGTCACAAAATAGCTCACCTACCAAAGGGTTAGAGAGTAGACAGCCTTGATGAGTCCATCTGCACCGGCGGTACATTAACGCAACGGCTACGCCCGCAGAGCATCGATGCGGGCTGGAGAAAGGCACCCGTAGCTCAGACTATCGTTTCTGGGCTTTGATCGATTTCTCCCGAACCCACCGTGTATGGCATGAACACGGCCAGGCTGAGCCAATAGCCCCGGAAGAAGGCCGCAGCTCCTCCTGTTCTATAGATGGAGCGGGCCAGAGATAGAGTCGACTCGGCCGGTGCCGACGGAGCCCGAAGCACACTGACTTGCTGCTTGTTCTTCATGATCTCCATGGGGGTCCTGGGCGGCGTTTCGAAGACGAGTCTAGTCAATGGCGATCTGTTACAAACGCACGGCCCATTAACGAGGCCGGGCCCCAAATTATCGATCGTTTGAGGGACGATACTTTGTCGCTCTATCTCCTGTGCTGTGTCGCTCTATCCTCATCGGGCCTGGCTGCCCATCAACTGCGGATGGTGTCGTCTGATAGAGGGCCAGACGACAAACGGCGTAAGACCCAAAGCCGGGCTCATTCGGACCTGAACTTACCACAACAGACCACTGAGCCCCTCTGCTGTTGCTGCCGAAGCGGCATGCACCAGAATCGACTCGCCGCCGCCACGGCCGTACCATGAACCAAGCCTATGCTTGAGGGCGTCGTACGTAGTCAAGTACACCGTGAGGGCTGGAACGGAGAATATCAACGAGACGCCAAGACCTCGGTACAGCGACAGATTGGCATTGGACCGTAAGTAGGATGCGAGCCCAGGCGCTCCAGAGGAAATATGCTGCGAATATTGGATGCGAGTTTTGATCGTGTCCAGCGGATGAGTTAACGAGCGAGTGGTGATGGCGGCTGTCGACGAGAAGAGGATGTTGGCTGTCGTTTCGTTTTCCAAGACCCAGGCGAGCATGGCGACGGATATTCGAGGGACGGGCTTGATGGGAACGCTTCCCGGCAGCCTTTGGTTTTTGACCAGCGCTGTACGGAAGCGGGGGTTTGCACCGAGATCAAGATATCGGTGGGGTTTTTCCGAGGATCAAAGTCAAAACACGGATTGCGCATCAGCGGGCTCTCCAGACGATGACTCTCCACGCCCCCTCAAGCCAGCAATCGCCCACAAACGAGAGCGGCGACACCTTCTCTTCGGGCCAGCGGGCCCGCTAAATAGCTGCGCTGGAGTGGCCGCACTCGTAACGAGTGGCTGGCCGTTTTCTATCGACTACCCGTTCTGCCCGTCGTATTGCCCACCGAGGACAATGAGCGAGATGCCGTCTCGGACATGCTTGCACTGAATCGGCAGCCGCAGCGAATCTGTCGCCCAACAACGATCCATCTGATTGCTTGCATCAAACGAGCCACACGACACTCGCCGCTCGTCGCCCCCCCCCGAGCACCATGCGGCCACCAAAGAGCCCTGCATCGGCGTTGGCCAGGGTGTGTCGGCGTGACGGCGCTGACTGGCACGGGGCGGGTGTTCAGGTCCTGGGTGGTTTTTTTCGCTTGCAACGCGCCTGGTCCCCAGACCGGCATCGCAAGCATCATCGACCCTCTTCAGGCCGCCATCGCATCTCCAGGCTGCCGACCACACCCTCCGCACCCAAGATGGTCTCTTACACATTCAGATGGAAGCGCCCTGGTCCTCAAAGCGTCATCGTCACCGGGACGTTCGACCAGTGGAGCAAGGTCTGAGGAACTATGCTTGTCCCATCGTCACATCGCCCTATCGTACCGTCGCCACCATCGCCGTGCGTCCCCAGCCGCATCGCTGGACCTATCGCGGGAGTTCCTTGGGCTGCTCAGGGCGTATATTTCGGGGGCTACCGCTATCGGTCGACTACGACTAAATCCCATCTGCACCTCGCAACTTCTCCAACCCCGTACTGCAGACCCTGGTCCTGGCCAAGAAGGAGGACGGCACCTTCGAAAGCATCATTGACCTGCCGCCACCCACTTCAAGCGACGGGGATACAATCCTCTACAAGTTTATCGTCGACGGCGCTTGGACCCACGACGATACCGAAAACTTCCGGGTTGATCAGAGCGGCAACGTCAATAACATTCTTGTTCTGAAACCCAGCGACACTGCAGCCACCACGCCTGTTGTCCAGCCGGCGCCATCGGAAAGTCAACATGAGCCTATAGGTATGTTCGCCGCGGCACGAAGACAGAAGGCAATTTATTGCATACTGTCGGTAACTCGCTTCGATGTGCCTTGCAGTTTGTTGAGCAAACCGGCGTGAGACAGGCAGTATCTCTGCTCGTGTGATGGTGTACTGGCGTGAACCAGCAGAGCATGTCATGGTCCTGGTGGCTCCGTCTCTAATCTCTGCGGTGCTGCTGCTGTGTTTTGCGGATAAATAGTTGAATCTGTTGTGAAATCAGTGACAGAAATCGTCAGCATTGTTGAGGAATCGCCTGACCGCAAGCGCTTCGACGTCATTGGCTTCGACTCAGACGAGGCCACCGATGTTTCGGAGGACAGTCTTCAAGAGGCACTCAAGGTCAGCCTGAACAAGCTTGGCGCCACCGGTGATCTGATTGTCTCCGAATCAAGCTCGCCAGCTTCTTGCCCTAACAACGAGGGCCTCAGCCCCGACAGCACGACGATTGGGCTTGTATCCGATGGCGGAGTCAGCAACGAGCAAGATCGGGATGTCCATGTTGACGATGACGATATCCATGTTGAAGATGTCGATGACAATCGTGTTCGACTGGACTATCGATTTCTCGATACCGATATTGGCCAGAGCCGAGACATTCATGCCAAAGTCAGCAGCAATGATGCCGAGGAGCTGGACGAGGAGCTGGATGAGGAGCTGGATGAGGAGCCGGACGAAGATGATCAGACCGGCGAAAACCAGAGACTGCAGAGCCGCGCCGGCAAGGAAGTCAGCAAGACCCACGACCAGACCTTTTGGCTCTTGGCTCTGATTATCACAGTGGTGAAAAATGCAAAGTGCAACATATTGTAAAGCCCGTCCTATCGGGTGCCCCTTGCAGGCTTGGTCTCGGACCTGGCCGTTCTGGCTGGCCGTTCTGGCTGGCCGTTCTGGCCGGTGACTCGGATCCCTCCGCGAACTACTTTCCGTCTTTCAGTTCCATTATGCCTGTCCAGTGATCATGTACAAATGAACAGGCCTGTTATGCTTTGCGCCATTTGGCATAGAGCATCCGATCGAAACCAACCAGCCGCTTTCTCTCTGGCTGTTGAATACATACTTTGATTGATCGAATGTCCGTAGCATCTTGGAGATTTCACTGTTCTCACCCAAGGGTACTCCACCTCGATTTGTGGCTGTCAGCCAACCGCCCTTGTTGCTGCGCTCAAAACCGCCACCGATTGGTACAGCATTGACGATTGCCCGGAGACACGGACGGCTGGATATGCGAGGTTGAGTTGGGAATGGAAATGGTAGCGATGAACCAATAAAGTCTGCCGGGTTCGCCAGCAGATCTCAGCCCGGATGATGCTCGACCCCTGCTATCGATCGCCCATCATCGGAATGTGGATCAGCCCAGCTCCCTCTTCTCTAGCCCTAAAGTACCGGGTGCATCAGCGTTTTTTTTTTTTTGCCGCAAGGCAGACATGTCAGCCAGGGCCGTCTATTGAAGAGACGAGTCAAACAATCTGATGAATGATAAGGGAACCGCTATCACTCCGAGTGGCGGGTGGGGCAACATCGTGGGATCTATCGACAGGCTTATTTCTGGCTGCCAACGTAGTTGGCTAGCCATTCCATTGCTTCTGTTAAGCCCTCGCCGGTTTTTGCAGAGCATTTGAGGATCGTCCAGGTCCTATTTTTCAAATCAGTCAGGGCGAGGTGCTCGGAGATTTCAGCGACACTTCGTGCACCTTCGAGGTCCTGCTTATTGGCAAGGACTATCAGCGCCGAGCTCTTGAGCTCGTCCTCAGCCAACATATTGACAAGTTCAGTCTTGGCACAGGCGATTCGGTCAGGCTCCCTATCGGCAGAGTCGAGCACGTAGATGATGGCATCGGTGTTGGCGTAGTAGCATCTCCAGTAAGGTCGAATCGAGGTTTGTCCGCCCAAGTCCCAGACTTGGAATTTGATGTTGTTGAATTGGACCGTTTCAACATTGAAGCCGATCGTCGGAATCGTGGTGACCACCTCGCCAAGCTGTAGGCGGTACAGAATCGTGGTTTTACCGGCTCCGTCGAGGCCCAGGATCAAAACCCGAACCTCTCGGTTGACGTTCCAGAGCTTGGCAATCATCGAATAAATGGCGCCCATCTTGCCTTGCTGGTTTTGGATGCACGGAAAGCTGTGCCATCGAGTAGATAGCGCAGGCAGAATTGTCCAGGTTGTCGATGGATAGACAGCCAGATCGTGGAAAGAGCAGAAACAGAAAGGCAGAGCGGATTGCACAGTGAGTCGAGGTTGCAACGCACGAACAGGGGGTTGGAACAGGGGCTCGTCCGGCCCAGGTGCTTGGCCGTTAGGAATCAGCGGTCTCGAAAACGAGCAGGGACTGCTGGGGACGAGATTTGGGAGGGCAACAGTATGCGCCTGGCTGCTCAGACAGGACATTGCCCACTAGGCAGCGAGGACGAGGATCCATCCGGCAAGGATGGTTGTCGACGGCGTCGTTGAATGAGAGCATGGCGCTTGATGACGCCTTTGCTCGGATGAGACGCAGGCCGCCGACTAGATATCGGCCAGCGGCCAATAGGCCAATAGGCGAGGAAGGGCAGAGAAGAGCGAGGGACGGCGCCGGCTGTGATGGGTGTAGAAAGTGGCGAAAGCAGCGGAATCATGGGTGCTGGGCAGAAAGCCGATGCCACTTACGGAGAAGCGAGCGGTCTGGAGCCGAATAGCGATGGCCGGCGAGCAGGAAAGGCAGCAGGAGGAGGATGGGGGCGGATGAGATCGGGGCAAAGGCGTTTGGCACAACCAGCGGCAATCCCCCTGTGGGCTGGGATGCAGGCGACCGGGCCGCTCTGCCCACCCAACACATCCGCGGGGCTGCGGCCTTTCGATTCCCAGACCGACCCACACCATCAGACCAACAAACGAGGGGGGGGGGGCACTGAGCCTCACTCGGCGGGTGCTGTACTTTTTTTTTTTGGCATCCGTTCAGATATCAACCATCGTGTTCTCGATGTTTGCCAATATATGCTCCTGCAGGCACCGTCGCAGGCACCGTCGCAGGCATCACAGGCATCGCAGGCATCATCCTCTTTTGAACATCGGCCTTGGCCGTGGTGATCATCCGTCCGAGCGAAACGACCCCGCTATGCTGTTTCTACTACAGGGCCTTGTGCAGAGCCCGGTGGCCGGAGCTAGTCTTTGCGCTGGCTCAAGGCCTTGCGGGTGTTCCGGAATCGCTCGATCTTGGATCCCAAAAAGTCGGTGACTTTGGCCATGGCATTGTACAGGGGCTCAATTCGCTGGAGATGGCGCTCGCTTGCTTCATCGACAACAACGCCCCGCCCGACACGATGAGGCGGAATCACCCCTGAAACGATCTTGATCTTCTGGCTGTTTGAGATGCTGTGGAAAGCTGGCCCAACGATATTGGCGTGCTGCAACATCCCTGAGAAACGTAGCTGTTGCCTGACTGCCTCGGCCTGGGCTTGGATGGCCGGATCGCTTTGGTCGCAAACAAAGATCTGCGCTATAGCATCGGCTCCACAGAGGCTCTGCAGACGAGAAAACGACTCCCGAAGCCCAGGGTCTCGCTCGATGCATTGGAGCAGCTTCTTTTCGTTTTCGGGACTCGTAAGCAGGTAATCGTACAGGCTACGAATGTCGGCCAGTCGGATCTCGGGGCTCGAGGGTGTGCTGCTGAGGCGGTTGAAGAGCTGGATTGGCCTCCAGGCCGGAAGAGCATAAGTGCGAGCCGCACGGCCCAAGCCTGTGAGCAAACGTGCTGATGTTCTTGAGCACCAGATCATGCTTCGGTTTGGGGTTGACGGCGGTGGATTTGGCCGCCACGGCTCAGCATTTCCAAAACGAACGAGACACCCCCGATCACATCGAGGTCGCATCGCATGTCATTGCCGGGAATCGACCCGTCGTTTGCGCCACGTGACAATTCCTCGGAGAATATGCTTCACTTGCGATTACTTGGGGTGCCGAGGCGAGCGATTGACCTGAGCGCTTCACCCGGGTCAGGTCGACCGTACCCAACGCCGCACAAAATGGACGATGCCTCCACGGATGCGTTGTTTGCACGCAGGTGGAGGAGCATGCAGGAGTTGGGCCATGAAGACGCCGCAACGTCACAGCGGTTGCTGCCTCGTGCAACGACGGCTTCGGGAATGCTGGAGCGATCCACAAAATCCGTCACATTTGCACCCTGTGTGCAGGTCACGAATGCCCAACAGAAGCAACGGTTCAGCCTAAGATCCATGGTAGCACCCTCAAGTGCTCCACCAAAACTCTCCCGTCGATCGTCAGCCAATGTGGGTTATATTCCCAGAGCAGCACGCTAATGTACTCACAAGCAATGATAGCTTACCAGTTGGCGGTTCGACAGTCCATTCAGCGAAGTCTCCTGAACGATATTGATATTTCCTCCACTGGGGCAGCCGACTGGCCCAGTGGACCAAGCCGTGATCCTTCAAAGGATCACAATCCCATCTGCGCTGCGCTGGCACCGCAAACATCAAGTATACAGATATCCTACCGTAAGAGTGTGCTTGACCCACATGCAGAGCGGATCAAACTAGGAGTGGTATAGCATTCTCAGGAACTCCAAAAAGCTAAGAAGCTCATTGGACAAATGACAGGCCCGCAGGCTTTGTCTGCTCATCGTACAGCAAGTGCTTCATCCGGAAGGTCGAGTCTCAGGGTAAGGCAGTGCCAGGGCAGTTACAAGGTCGTGTGAACACGACAAGCGCAAGTGACGATGGACAAGAAATCCCATTATCCGGTTGGCAGACTCTCCAGCGAGATCCTACTTTCTCGGACCGAAGCTCAGAGCTCCGCGTCCTTATGGTCCTGAGCCGCACACTCCACGTTGTCTGATTTGAAGAGCATATATCATTTCCTCAACTATAGAACTTGAGTCGGCCACACACATGCGATGCTACAGTCGTGCGGCCAAGAGCACCCGTATCCACTGCGCCAGTCCGAAGGAGGCCAAGCACGGGCATTCTGAAAGTGGCGCACATCTATCCTGAACAAGCGCATTCAAGGCATGGGCGCTTCCGAGATACCTCTGGTGCCGAAGAATGCGTACCCCTTGCGCAAGTATGTGTTATGAGGCCGGCAGGACAGATCATCAATGGAGGAGGATGTAGTCGAAGCATGGCCAATCGCCGTCGTGGGCAGGCGAGTGGTGCGATCCAAAGGTGGCCAGAACGTAGAGTGATGGTGCTTGATACAGATTTTGTTCATCGTGGTGACAAAGTATCAGATGACCAAGCCGACAGAACCATATGTTCTCCCACAGGGTGTTTATCACTTGATTGAGCACGGCATCTACCCAACAAGTGCGGATTTTTCCAAAACCTTGAGGAGTCACGAGCTCCTCCAGTTCCGGCAAAAGTACCTTCACCCGCACTCAGAGCAATTCGATGTGGTCTTCGAGAAGGGACTCGATGTCTCGTATAGACCCAGTTTGAAGTTCCAGCCGAAGGAGCCTGAGGTAAATGCTGGCGTGGTGCTCGGCCGGCGAACAGGCCATCTATGCCTATTCGGGGGGAGGGCGACTCGATGATTGATAAACACTGGCCTGGGTTTGAAACAATGTTATCCTTTCACATGGAATCGATAGCCCCCAAGGCCGCCCGTACCTCTCTTTCCCAGGCCTCAATTTGTGCGCATCCCACCGGCTGGAAGCCCAATTGTAACCCCAGTCATCGAAAGCGACTCAACGCTAAAGTTTGCTCTTAGTGGAGGTTTGTAAGCGTGTGTTTATGAGGATGTTTCGTATCAAGAGTGCGCAAGATACAAAAGCGGGTGCATTCGACTCGGATCACATGCGATGGTGGGCGATCGTTCTGTGCTGCGGATGGTGCATGTCGGATGGCACAAGTCAATCACCTGTGACTATCCGGCAGCCAGAGATAGTCTCGTTGCCGCTAAACTGGCTCCTACTGTGACTAAGCGCCGTATGTTTTCATAATCAGTCGGCATATGTGATTCCAGGCTAGCTACCCCCATACGCAGCCGTCCGGTATCGGCACTGAAGCCACCACGGTCTTCCATCATGGCCAGGTCGGAGAGAGAAAGTGTCAAGTACTCTTCTTTTGTGATCTCCATGGGAATGGCTGTCTCCAGCTCGCCACAATATCGTTACTTTGTGGAGTATACCAAATCATTTTCTACCCCAGAATCGATTCGAGCCGTATTAGACAAACTGGAAGATCTTTGCAAAGACTATGCACGTGAGTAATCGCAGGCAAGCACGAAGCGGTGGACGGTGCATATGCACACACGGCTGAGCATACATGGACCAGAGTGATATGGCGTGAGACAGCGTTCGATGCACGCTGATCTTTGTTGCAGTTCAATGGGTAGAAATAGGAATATTTCAGGTGGAGCGATTGCTGCGTCGACCAATATTATGCCCGCTCTTAAGAAGGGAACTCATCGATTGCATCATCAACAAAGAGGAGGTATGCTCGATTCCCTATGGGCTTGACAATAACCTCGTAGACGACCGCTGTTTGTTCACGGCGCAGCCATGCGGCCCAAATTACAGTTGAATCAGAGGTCGCATGATGCCACTTGACTTGAGGGTTGGCACAATATGAAGCCGGCACTGATACAAAACATCACCCCATACATTCAGGTGCTCGCATGCATTCGTCTTCCGGGTCAACGCTACAAGGGGCGCTGCGGTCGCCAGGCCGCAGCAGCAAAGATTGCATCTGTCTTGAAAAGGCACATGATTCGCAAGATTCACTTGGATGTCATCCGACACATCCGTGCGGCTGAGTTGTTTATGTTTTATTGGAGGAGAAAAAAGAAGCGACTGATATTGGACTCAATAGGACAGGTAGCGTCAAAATATGCTGCGGTCGGCGAACCGGATGACGACAGTTCCAGGGAGCATGCAACCAAATTCACCGTTACCATGCACTTGACTGTAGCAACGGATATCAAACTATCATCAAGAGTGTCTGCAGCTCGCCGATAATCTTCGAGCGCAATGGGCGTCAGACTATGAGTCGAATAACAGGTAGAGACTCAATATCATCAAATGTGGCGGCCCTGAATCGCGAACATATCCGATTTCCTAGCTTTCGGGAACTCGGATACCGTACTCAGCTACTTGGTTCTGTGCTATTCATCACCACAGGATTGCAATCCACCTGCCTTCTGTTACAAACAGAAGCTATAGATCAAAGTTTGACTTCGTCGCACCCTTCCAAAGGATGCAGTGTGGAAGGTATGCTTGTTGAGAATACCAAGACGCTCGTAACAAAAATTCGCTGGAGAACCGACCGACTTTTATGCATGGTGATAGGCTTCTGGATCTAGTTGATCCCCGCATCAGCGTTATATATGTTTCACCAGTACTGGATGAGACCCAAATGAAGGAAATTGAAGATGTACTCGGTAATTGTAGTCGTCATCGGCGGCTTTAGAATGGCTTCACACTGAAGATATGCGTATCTGGATTCCATGGGTTCCATTGGTACACTGCCCTGACCCGGCACATCACTGAAGCGTCCATATCCATCCGCCAGCTGGACACTGTCTAGATTATGCAGATCTGCAGGCCCAAGGAAGATTGCACATAATTGTTCCGGAAAATGCACGGTTCTTTACCCCCAATTCTTCGCTGACAGCTATGCTCCTGATGAGTCCGCTCGCGGTACAGAAAATCCGAGATTTAACTCAAGACCAGAAGGCATACATAGTGCCAGGAGTCATGGGGACGGCAGATATAGAGCTTAGTGCAGTAAGTTCTGGCGATGGATAGATTTACATGGTCGACTTGGTCCTTGCAACTGATGATCCCTAATGTGAGATAAAAATGGGAGACTTGCTCCAAATATGACCTAGTGAGCATCCATTTCGCCACTCGCAGATCTTGAAGGTGCCGCTGTTGGCCTCAACCCTGGCCATGGAGCTGTTCACTTCGAAAACAAAACAGCGGATGATGCTTCGTGGGGCCCCAGTAAACCTGGCGCCGGGTGAGTAGAAAAGGTTGGATCTATCGCCAATCATGATGGCCGATACAGCCATAATGAGCAAACGATTGTCACAATCCCCGGGCTGTCGTGAACAACACATCTCACAAGCAGAGGTAATAACCGAGAACTGCATGGCTAACGCGCACGCCGATGTGTTTCATCTCCGGACCCACAAAGCCATTGTTGCTCCAAACTCCCTCAAGGAACTTTGCTACGACATGTCTGTATTGGTATCACAAAACCCACAAATCACCAGGTGGATATTCAAAATGGATGGATCTATGCAGAGTCGAGGAATAGCGTATATAGGTGAGTTCGTTATACCACTAAGCTGACCAGGCGGTAACGCACTCGGTCCCGCCAGAGCAGTGGTTGCTTCAACCCGGCACGAGCGCCATCTCTTGAACGTTGGTGCATCGTTTATCACTGGCCGCAGTTCCTGGAGCTCATTTATAGTCATAAAATGGCATTTTTGCATCCACGACTCTGACAGATACAAAGCATATCCAGTCGAAAGAGGGCACGTTTCTTCTGGCGACCAGATCGACGACTACTCAAGTTCTCGAGGGCCTTTCGTCTCACGTGGTTGTTTCAGCCCCAAACATCTACCGATCCTGGTCACATTACTTTACGGCCTTTATGAAATCGGGAGGAATAGTCGAGGCCACTCCGCCGCTCGGACAAGGCGTCGATGGCAAGAATATGCGCTATCCTATTGTCCACGTTATGATCTGTCCCTCAGGACAGGTGCAAGTTCTCGGAAATCAGGATCAAGTATGCGAATTCCGGAATGGCGACTGGGGTCAGGCTGCTGGCGATTGGAAGGGTATATTGGTTGCGTATGAGGTGTCTGAATGGGATTGTACCACTACTCTAGATTACCGTGGGTGTCTACAAGAACTGGGGAGCCCTCATTCCACAGCAGACCTGCTTCATGGCCGACTTGGAAGACGCCGCTGTATCCTTGGGAAGATATTGCTTTGAAAAGGGCCTTTTTGGATACTTTTCCTTCAAGTTTGCAGCATGGGACAATCCGTCTGTGGTAGGAATCGCCATTTGTTGCTCAGTGCAACGAGTTGATACTGGGGCACGCAAGCCCACTTGACTTACTATTCTGGCTTTGGTCAACGCTTCCACACGCCAAAGGACTGTCGAACCATTTGGTGCATCGGCTTTGATCCGTACTACTCATTCCCCCTGGTTCAACACCAGAACGCACTTTTGGCCGCTGGATGTACAACAAAGCACGGGCTCATATATTTCAACCGCAATCAGGGGCGCCGTCTAAACCTTCGATATATCAGCCGCGTGCCTTTTGTTGATATGGTGAGCCGAGCGCGGCGATTTCGACCCCACTCGGTCGTGCAAATCGACAACTCTATTTGCCAGGATGGTTATTGTGAACGATTGCAGAGACTCGGAGTCTCAGACTGTTGTGTGCACAACCGACATTTGACGGATACCCACGCCCCCTGCCAGACACAAGTCAAGGTGGACTCCAAGACAGATGATATCAGAGAGGATACCCCGGACCTGGAAGAGCGGGCGATATTGGTCACGAATTCGGTTGCGCACCCCGAGATGAGATTCATGGATGACCCTTCAATCAATACCATTTGTCTGGACTCTGGCCTGTCCTTTGACAGAAAGGTTGGTCTCGCAGTAACGGACCCCGTCGATGCGATGAGACAGCAGCTTCAAACCTGCCAGCCCCTCAGGCCACAATCGCTAAAGCTTGTCTGACTCCCTTTCAGTGGAGGCTTGGCTGGTATTTTTCAAAACTCGACAAATATTGTCCCCAGAGACTCCCGATATTGTAAGAGGCCGAATATGAACGACAGCACATCCCAATGGCGCGAGGCGTGAGATGCTCATCTAACAGATACAATATTCAGGTGCTGCGCATCAGACCCAGTGTCGGCGATAGAGCAGTTTCTCAATAGCCTGGTGGTGATTTGCCGCCGGATCGGAATTCGGAGCACAGCATCCGCAGGGAACATTGAGGTAAATATTGGGTGGACAGGTGTCTCGGTACAGGAGACATGACTAGATCGGCCTGCTCCAACTCAATCGAATCAATCATCGTAAATAACTAAGGAAATCTCAACGGCACTGAGCGAAGAGTTGATTCGCCTTCGCCATACAATTTCACTTGGAGACCGAAGACATAATATCAAGCCGGTACAATGGCAACGCAAAGAGGTTGCTGAAGACCTTGGGAGCACTAAAGAGACCAGCCCTGGCGTGGGATCCATCCGACGATGTTTGTCGATTGGGCAGCATGTAACTGTGCCCGAAGACTATTTGCCGAGTCGGAGGCGATCGACCGGGTCGGTCATTCAGGCCACCCTCACCGTTGAGAGCATTCGTGGTGTTCTGACGCTTGACGCCGACGACATGCCAAGCAATCACTTCAACCGGCTGGAGGAGATGGTGGAGCAGGTTATGGATCTCCCAGACTCTCGCATGTTTCACCTCGAGGAATTTCAGCATACAGACGACGCCTCAAGCAAGGACAGCGAGATTCCGAGTGAATGTCTCGAGCGGCTTCCTTTCAAGATCACCAACAATACTCCAAAGTACCTCCGGCAGGCAATTCCCGCACCGCCTCAGTGTGATCCGGTCACTGCACAGCTGGTTAACGAACATGTGCCTTCGACGCTTCTCCCTCGAATGTATGCCACTTATGGCCACGAGGAAGAAAAAATCGAGTCCATGTTCCCAGAATGGTATCGGGCTGAAAATCGTGTGAAGCGAGGCTTGTCAACCGAGGAGTATCTCCGGCTGATGGAACTAGAGCTCAACAAGAAAGAGGAAGAGGCAAGGCTGGTACTACAGAGAGAGCTGGAGAAGCTGAAGTTGGCCGAAGATGAGGCCAAGAGCTCGCTGGTCTTTGGAGGCGGCGCTCCGCCGGGCGTTTCGGATTTCATGAGGGCTCGAAAGCTGCATCGGAAGCCCAATCCACTAAATGCGAAAGATACGAAGCGTCTCAAGGAGAGCCTGTTGCTTGGAGGGGAGCTGACAGAAGAAGACCTCGCCGATCTAGAGGACGAAATCGGAGACGTGATCAACACCCTGCAGGTGGGATGGGCCACATTCACAAGAGCCGTCGGAAAGGCAGAACCTAGTGCCAGTGCCTCTGCTGAGGGCCAACAGCCACCAGGCTCATCAACTCCGTCATCCACATCGGACCAAGATCTTTCTCGGGTTGCGGACCAAGTCAACGCAGTCGAGCAAGAGCCGGGATCTGAGCAAATAACGATCAACGATCAGCAGATCCAGCAGATCCAAGACTCGCTGCTTCGCCGTCGAGCGCGAAGGAAGGCCATCCTTCGAAATATGGCCATCCCGGTTGGACAGGGCCCACGAGGCTTTTTTATTGCTCAAGTTGTTGCCGAGCTGTACACCGAAATTGCGCAATGAATGCGGCTGCAGCGACTTTGCTGCATATTGTTCAGTCTTGGCCAATCCTCGGGCACGTTGGTGTGTTGCTGGGTTGGATCGGCCAGGAGGGGCACCTATATCCCCCCACCGATCCGTCGGGACGTTTGTGGCTGAGAGCCGCCTCCGAGGAGTGATCTCATAATCTCCTCAAATGGATTGGATTGCCGTTTTGGGCCCAAGTCAAAGTAAATGGCCGCAATTTTGTCGACATACTGTGGATCGATCCAAATCGAATTAGAACGAATGTAGACAAGCACACGTAGAGGTTTAACCTGTGCAATCAGAAAGAGAGACGGGTACGACCAAACTCGGACGGACGGGAGAGGTGTCTAGCGATCGGGAGATGGTACTTGGCCCATACTCTGCATTGGGTTTGACAGGAGATAGGAGCTATATACCCACCACAGTGAACGCGGGATCCACTTGCAGGAGGTCCTGGTACTTTGCACGGATACGAAGGAACTCGCTCGAGGCGCTGACAGACCTCTCCACGGCCATAAGAATAAACTTGATAAAGTTGATGAGGGGAGAGCGGTGCAGTTGAATCGACACAGAGTCGGCATCTACTTTGGCACCCTGGGGCTCGGAGTTAAGTTTCTGGAGATAAGAGTCCAGAGCAGACGAAGCTGAGGAGGGTTTGTTCACTGCCAATAAGCTGTGGGCGTGCAGTGTGCAGTGAGGTTGGAATACCATCAATGCACATAGTTATAGGATGCAGGCGCGGAGTTACGTCAGTCGATACAGCATCAGATATTTGGATGAAAGGCGCACTGTGGGGAATGCAATTGGGATAGTTCAATTGGAGCCGCAGAATGGGCACCAGGGGCGGCAGAGAACGATGGGTATCGAAGGGGACGTGGATTTGCGCTGTTGCTGCTGCCACCTACGCCAGAGCCGTTCGTGCAATGGGATATGCTGGATCCAGATGGGTGTCGAGTTGAGACCATTCCGCAGCCATGTATCCGGCTGCCTTTGCACTTTCCAAAGGGCCTTGAAGGAAGTGGTGTTCAGCGTCATAATAGTAGCGTTCTGTCGTTGGTACATGGGTTCGTTGGTTCGTTGGTTCATGAGCGCATTGGTTCATGAGCGCATTGGTTCATGAGTGCATTGGTTCATGAGTGAATTGGTGAATTGGTGAGTCAGCTCAGCTTCGTCCAGAACGTGGTTGAAGGCAATCTGATTCTCAGCTAGTCTTCAATTCCAGCGCTCGGATTTATGCATAGTGTTCCTACCTCGATAGAAGCGCAATCCAAATACATGGTGAAGAACTGGGTCGCCTGTTGCAGGAGCCCCGGCCTTGGTCGACCATCTAGGGTTGGGCCACAAATCGATATTCAATAGCTACATCATCGCTTCGTTTGCCGTCACTCTATAGCATACAGTTGGTTCAAACACAGTCGAGCCGCTCCGGTTGTCTGGGAAGACGTGAACAGAGGGGAGGCCGCGAATGTCCTTGGGATTGCCAGGTGCGGTCCGAAACGACCGGGATCACTCTGGAATCGAGCACGGGACATGCAAACTGAGGAGGACAGTGGATCGAGCTGCAGCAGGGTTTCTTACTTGAGAGACGACTTGATAAAATCTTTCAGCTTGGGCTCGTCCACTGGAAAGCCGTCAAATAACTCCACCAGGAGCGCTTCGGCAGTCGAAGGGAACGTGGAGCCTTGCCTTTAAAATCTATAAACACCACAGCTGGCTCTACAAACGGACTACGAAAAGGCCACATTCGGCTAATCGATCTCAAAGTCTACCTCGGTTTTGGTCATTGAGCTCGAAGCCTTGGCCGTCGTAGATCTCCAAGAGGCGGTTGCATAGATCCAGGGCGCTGCCAAACTCCCGCACTGCCTGAAGGTTGAGTGCTCCAGAATGAACCAGTCGGACAGCTTCTTGGACCTTTCTCTGCTTCAAGTACCTGAAAAGCCGAGACATCAGAGCGACCCCAGGATTGACAAGGCGACGTGCACTCCGGATCTTGACCGAGGTGCTGAGATGCCTATGTTGCGCGCCGAGCGACAAGCATACCTCTGGCAGATTGAATTGTACATTTGATGGGCCTCGTAGTAATTGCCATCTTCGACTATGTAGCGAGCAAGATGCGGAAGTAGGTGAAAAATTAGCTCCGAGGATCAAGAGGATCAAGATGATCAGGGGATCAGGGTGTTCGAGAGGAGCAAGGAGATCGAGGGGACCAGGCCGATCGCAGGTGTCCAGGCATCTAAAGCGGACAACTATCGACGCCAAGGGCAGCCGATTGCGGTACCTGATTTCTGGAGCTTGCTGAGGGTCTTCTCGACGCCGCTGTTCACAGAGGCCATTTTGCAGCTCAGCCGGTCCGAGAGTTGCAACGATCAGGTGTGTGCTGGAGAAAGAACCAGCCAGGCGGCGGAGGAGGCGGCCTGGGATTTTGCAGCGGGCGTGGCGATTGGATGGGCGTGACAACAGCGAACGAGGACGACTCTTCGATGGTGATGGTCATGGCCTACAGTCGATGCACCGCAGGTCGAGCGACAGCCGCCAATGTCCGATTCACGCATTTCGTGCGATGAGAGCGGCCGTCGATATGCGTGTCGAATTCTCGACAGGCCCATCCCCATGCACCTGGCCGCTGGCTTGCTGCACTCAAATGAGGTGCATCCATTTCACAGCAAAGACGGCTCCGTCATCGGACGCGAAGGCATTAACGAGCCATACTCTCCACACGATTCTCCACGACGAGAGGCAATTTGGTCTGGAATGGCTGCGTTTATGCAGAAAGGCTTGATGCTTACTCCATTGCCAAGTATGGCAGCATGCTTCCCAAGCCACACAGTCAATCGAGGTCTCAGTCTCATGGAATAGGTGATCGACAGCGAAGGCGTAGAGGCATGGTCGATGGCGTCTCTATTCCCACTCAATGATGACAGAGATCACCAGGAAATATCGGCAAGCGCCCGGTGCTTCTTGAACAGGCCATTATCGGCATTTGCGAGTGTATGCCGATGAAAATTACGGGCAAATTAGTTCTGTCTGAACTCAAGGGCCTTGAGCTTCTCAGCCTTCTCAGCAGCAGCGACCTTCTCCGACTCGGGGATGTAGCTATGTCAAATCGAAAGGAATGGAAGCAGTAGCCACGGATCAGCTTTGGCACAATGAAAGACTGCAAGGCAAGGCTGTGTCCTCGAGCCGTCGAACAACCACACCAAGGCTGGTCATAAAAGCGATTCCTCGGCCAAGTCCTGGTCGGGGAATTATGGACAGGCACAACAGTGGCTTCGCTGCATCTGCCGGTCGATCCCAAATGACCGATCCATCGTCGTCCAGTGCAAATCTTTGTATGGTTCTTGGCAGTAATAATCGTCTCAAACGTGGCGCACAGCGACTGTGACACTTCGGCGCTTCTCTCTTCGTGACGAACAACCCAGGTCCAGCCACGATGGCGGATGGACCAAGGCGATCACAACCATGCCTTGACTACAAATTGACGAATTGGCCCCCCGGGCAGAGTGTTTGCGGTCGCGCCACGAGAGCTTGGGTGGTTGCCCGCAGGCAGACTCGAGTGGATCAGGGATGGTAACCACCATCGGAGGCCGCTTCGGGACGAGAGCGACAGGCCATCCAGTCCTAGTTGCTGCTTGTTGTCAAGACTGCCGGGAGCAGGCATTCCCCAAGACGGAGGACAGGCTGGGCAACTTACGGAATCCAGAGGAAGTAGTAAAGGACACCAATCCATCCGATAACGGGGTAGATGAGACGGTATCTGTACTTGACGTAGCAGGCGTCCCAGATTTGGCCCAGGGTTGTGGAATCGGTGAACTCGACCTTGGGCACGAACTTTTTCAAGTTATCGCTGGCAAAGACCGAGTTGCTGTTGTGTCGGACCGAGCCGGCGCGGGCAGCAGGAGTGAGAGCCGAGAAGCGGCGGGCGACAGAGCCAAGGCGGAACATGGTTGCTATATCTCGCAGGTTCTCGAACGGGATGATGCGGCGAGGCCAGAGGCGGGTGGTCTTGCTTTGGGGGTTTTGCCTGGCTGGCAGCGAGGCGCGGATGCGAAAAAGAGGGAGAAGCGAGAGCAGGGAGCTAATTGATTTCATTCGACCGAATGAATTGGCTGTGTGGGTGCTGCGCATCGCCAAAGGCGGGCCAGCCCGCCCGGTTTTATGACAAGCGTGCTGCGGATGGCCATCGTCTCGGCGACAACCAGGCCGTCGATGGCCTCGGCCGATCAGCAGGACTTGCCCCCTGCGTTCTCTCATAAGCGATGGCATCAAAGCTTTGCTTTGCCGTGAGCCAGCCTGAACTGCACATATATACTTTGGCAATCAACGATGGGTCGAAAGGCAAACCAGATCGAAGCATGCCCTCATAAATGCTCAAATTGACGGATCTAAACACAAGGGCCATTCAGGGGCTCATGCCGATGTTATATGGAATCCGCATGTATTTGGCGGGGTCCAGGTCACAGAGACGCAGGCCTCCGCTCCAAACTGCTGCTTTTAAAGAACAGGTGGGATCCTGATTACCGACAGGGAACAGAGAGAGAGAGATGCGGCGGATCTCGAGTCAGCGCGGGAGGCCGGTGCCGTCGTCGAGCAATCGAAATCGTATGTCCGCTTGCCAATACAGCCGGTGAGGTGTGCAGTCACCGCCATCAGAAATCACCATACCTCAGTCCAGACCATTAGTGGAATTCGAAGCGGGGGTGGTAGTGTCTGTATGGGTGGCCGCGCGGCGAAACAGAACAGAGCATTTGGGCCTTGTCAGCGATTTCATAGGAAAGGCAGCGAGTCTCGATTGCATTCCTTGCGGGATGACATGTCAGCCCATAAATCGGCTCGGCGACGCCCGCGCCAAGACATCGACCGACGCTTTGGGTATTATGCTCGGACGACCCTGCCGTTCCCGTGACGGTCAACGGACAAGGGCAATTGTTCTCGACAGGAGGATGGCCCCACGACACAATCCTCTGTCCTCCTTTGGCTTGATCGATCCGCCAGAGCCAAGTCCGAGTCCCGAGCAATCGAGTGGCCGATTGCGACGATATGCGACTTGATGTGATCCCAAGATCGCTGCATCTCATGATATGCTGGCGGCTCCCATGGCTCCCATGGCTCGGTCCAGCTCGACAACACATATACACGCCGGCATGGTGCCTGTCCATCGATTGCGCTATCTGCCCGGAACAGCGGGTACGTACCCTCCCTTGTAGTATGAGATGTAGAAGCCCACGGGGACCATCAGGCCAATGAAGTGCAAGACGGGAACGAACGAGTCCTTGGCGATGTAGTTCTCGTAGTAGCGTCCCCAGAAGGTCTTGGCAGCAGACGCCTGCTTGGGTCCCTTGGGAATGTTCTGGTAGAAAGACTTCATCTTGTTGAAGAGCTCGGGGTGAGCCTGAGGGTAGCTGGACTGGAGCCGGCCCAGCTCCTTCAGGGAGGAGATGTTGGGGGGGAAGATGGACTTGTTTCTACGGGCAACGACGAAGCGAACAGTTCTCGCGAGAGTGCTGGGGGCCCGGCGGATGGGCTGACCAAGGAAAGCCATTTTGACGACGCTTCTGTCGAAACACGGAGGGCCGAACGAAGACGAAAGGCAAGCCGGGCATCGAGGCACGCATTTTTTTGCACTTTTCGTGAGCGCGCTCTCGCTGCGGTCTCGGCCAGACCGAGAAGCTGCCGAGCCGCCGCTCTCGCCGTGCCCTCTGGCAACAAGCCTGTGCTCGCTGGGGGCCCAAAAGCGCGTCGCCAACGATGAATTCATTAGCGGGCCAATTAATTGCTGTGGCGAGTGCCCGAGCCGATTGGCCCAAGAGGCGAGAGGACCGAGAGCCTGCCGAGAGCCTGCCGAGAGCCTGCCGACGAGACCGGCTGCCTCCCTGGCGAGCCAACACCCGCCATCTCGGGCAGCTCGGTCGCCGGAATCTTGTCTCGCGCTTGCTGTTTCAGCCGCTCGGATTGATACTGTCGATCGGCCACCATGCTCAACTCATTCAAGAAGGACGAAGACTCTGGTATGCCCCATGGCTTCCGGAAAGCGAGGCAGATGATGGATCCCGACCAGCACGGCGAGCTGGCGGGCCGACTGAATAATGATCCGCACCAGCCCAGGGGTCGGCCCGAGGAGAATGTCATTGACGACTATATTTCTAACTGTGAAACAGGCGACGCTGGGGTCTTCTACAACATTGACAAGAGCGTTGTACTACAAGAGGCTCGAGCATTCAATGTCACGCCTATCAACCCCCGAAAGTGTCGGCTGATCTTGACCAAGATTGTATACTTGCTCTATCAATCCGAGACCTTCGCCACCAATGAAGCAACAGAGGCATTCTTTTCGATCACAAAGCTGTTCCAGTCGAACGACGTAAGCGCGTTGCATCCATAGCAGCACTTTGCGAAAGCAACGATGAGATAATCGGCCCAAGATTGGCATTTGCGTGCCATGAGTTTCATCGCAAGTAAGCCAGGAGCATAGCCTTCTGATGTTACGACGATCTTGATTCGAACATTGCTCCATCCATCCAAACCAAATTTGTACTGCTCCAGATCGCACTGCGTCAGATGGTTTATCTTTTGATCAAAGAACTCTCCAAAATTGCCGAGAACACATTCATCATCACATCGAGCCTGACCAAGGACATGACCGCCAAAACAGATGTGATATATAGGGCCAACTCGATTCGAGCCCTGTGCAAAATTACCGACGTAGGAGACACAGTCATATTGAAGCTTTGCTGCCCGCCGAGAGCGATCGAAACCGTGTGCATCTGTTCACCGCCACCAACTCTATGATTATGTCACACTGTATGATCCAAATGGCATCTCACAGGCATCCATGCTGCAAGGCATCGAGCGCTTCCTGAAGCAAGCGATTGTTGACAAGAGCCCCAGTGTCTCGAGCGCCGCCCTCGTCTCTGCGCACCACATCTTTGGAATCAGTAAGGAGGTTGTCAAGCGATGGGCAAACGAAGTTCAAGAGGCCATCAATAGCAAGGGTATCATTACCCAGTATCATGCCCTCGGCCTCATGTATCAGATCCGACAGCACGATCGTATGGCCGTTATCAAGCTGATCCGCAACTACTCCAAGGGACTTTTGCGCTCGCCTTATGCGTACTGCATGTTAATCCGATACATTGCCAAGGTCATGGAGGACGACGATGCTGATCGGTAGGCCGCATGACCAGTTGACTGAACCGCTCGAACACATTGGACCTTTTGGCTTCTTCCACCTCTCCTGGCATCGACAACCACCTGTATGATGCCGTTGGGGGTAAGCTCGCCTCGGAAAGGCAGGATAGCCGAGAGTGGATCTTGCTCACATCAACGATCCGGTTTTGCTGTGATCTGGCCTACATATAGGTCCGCTATGTATGAGCTGCTGGAAAACTTTCTGCGTCACAAGAACGAAATGGTGATATATGAAGCCGCCCGAGCCATCTGTGGACTGAAGGACGTTAGCAACAAGGAGCTTTTCCCGGCTGTTGCTGGTAGGCAGCGCTTGATGCCAATGTACCGGCAGCCTGGCGGTGGGCAAAGAGTTGTTTGACATGATATAACCCCCTTCCAACCCCAACTACCAGCGCTCCAACTCATGCTCTCAAATCACAAGTCCACCCTGTGCTTTGCGGCCATTCGAACTTTGAGCAAGCTGGCCATGACCAACCCCGTTGCTGTCAGTCCATGCAATCTCGACATGGAGAACCTCATTGTAAACTCGAACAGAAGCATTGCCACGTTTGCTATCACAACCCTTTTAAAGGTCTGTTTTGCTAGGCTTGCTGCGTAGTTACCCGAGCGATATATCGGCTATACACTGTCCACCGTTTGCGTAACTGACGAAGTTGCTATCGCTATCGCAGACCGGAAACGAAGCCAGCGTGGATCGTCTCATGAAGCAAATCACGGGGTTCATGTCTGAGATCTCGGACGAATTCAAGATCATCGTCATCGACGCTGTACGATCCCTCTGCCTCAAGTTTCCGACAAAGCAGCAGCTAATGCTCAACTTTTTGGCCAATGCCTTGCGCGAAGAAGGCGGATACGAGTACAAGCGCGGCATTGTGGAGGCAATCTTTGATATCATTTACCACATTCCTGAGTCCAAAGAACATGGTGAGCTGATCATTTCACAAGTCTTACCATGCTCGCCCGCCGTGGGGTACTATGCACCTACATCATACATGGGCCTCGAACTTGTGCTTCATGGATCAAGCACCTGTCTGATGCACAAGCTGATGCGTCCTGCTCCCGCCCCCTCCCATTTTTTTTTCTCAGCTTTGTCCCATCTGTGCGAGTTTATCGAAGATTGTGAGTTCACCAAGCTGGCTGTCCGTATTCTCCACCTCTTGGGATCGGAGGGTCCAAAGACATCACAGCCCTCAAAGTGTATCCGCTACATCTACAACCGAGTCATTCTTGAAAACGCGACTGTCCGTGTAGCCGCTGTGTCTGCTCTGGTCAAGTTTGCGATCCACTGCGGGGATTTGACCGAGCGCATCAAAGTTCTCCTGACGAGGTAATCCTGTCCTTCTGTGCTCTACGCGGGCAAGTACTGTTTTTAAACAGAAGCTGACACCACCCATGTCATCTAGATGCCTGGATGATGTCGATGACGAAGTTCGCGATCGAGCGTCCATGGCCCTACGCCTTCTCGACGATTCCGAGCTTTCCAAGCGTTACCTGGATAACGGTAAGGCAACTCTCGGGCTACGTGCTCACGTCGACTTTTCGAGATCCAGTCTCGTTGAAATGCCTGTGCGGCTATCTTACCAGCATTCTGTTGGAATCCAACGTCATGGCCATCATTGGATCTAGAGTCGACCTTCTCCCTTGCGTCCTTGGAACGTAGTTTGCATCACTACGTGCAATCTCCGTCAGAGCACTCGAAGCCATTCGATATTCAATCCATTCCAGTCATATCGAAGGAGCAGGAGAAGGCAGAGCGTGCCCGTAAGGATGATACCGACGCTGCAGTGCGCCACCCGCGACTGGGCGAGCGATCAGGGGGCGTCGGAAATGCTCCGGTTGCGGCGATTGGAATGCCTGTCGGCAATATCCCATTTGGCTTGCTGCTGACAATCCAACCTACTTTCTTTCCGCAACCCTTCGCTCCACAGGAGCTAAATCGGCCGCTATTCAAGACGCCGGCATCACGGGCCTTGTATCGAGCTCTGGCGCGAGCTCGTTCCCGTCTTCCTCGGGTGCTCAGAGAGCAGTTCAGGCGACGGCGGCCAGCGGCCAGCCGGATCCACAAACGGCATACGCTGAAGCCATGGAGAAGATTCCTCAGCTGTCGCATCTCGGTCTTTTGCTCAAGAGCTCCTCGGTGACTGAGTTGACAGAATCAGAGACCGAGTATCTGGTTGCCTGTGTTCGACATGTTTTCCCCAAACATTTGGTGTTCGAGGTAAGACTTTTTTTTTGTCGAAATTTACTATGATAAGGCGACGCTTTCTTGCGTCTTGCCGCCTGCTCGACCGTCTGCGTATCGAAGCTGATCAATCCGTTTCGATTTTAGTTTCAATGTCGCAATACTTTGAACGATATTTTGCTTGAAAACGTCCACATCCAAATGAATCTGGAAGCAACTGAGGATGAGGAAGCCATTGCTCTCCTCCAGTACGAGCTCTCGATTCCAATCGATAGATTGCCGTATGACACACCTGGATCAATCTACGTGGTTTACCGCCGACCAGACAACATCTGCCCCACCGGTATGTCGAAATTCTCGCGCGGAACGGGCGTGTGAATTGGTCATGGCAAGACATGGGTCATGACGGCAAGACTTGGATCATAACGGCGTCCCTGCATGGATGATTGCGTAGCATCCTTTTCGAACGTCCTCAAGTTTATTGTGAAAGACTGCGATCCTGCTACCGGCGAACCTGACGAAGAGGGCTATGAAGACGAATATCCTGTAAGTCTGCACTACCGAACGCACCCAGGGCTCGGTAAGCGGCTACTAACGACCGGGTACTTTCATCAGCTCGATGACGTCCAGTTGAGTATTGCGGACTATATGATTCCCAACTATGTCCCAGAGTTCCGCAAGGCCTGGGAAGGGCTTGGAAAGGAGGCCGAAGCAGTGGAGACATATTCGCTCACTGCCGTCAGCAGCATTCAAGGTAAAATGAAGACGTATAGGACGCAACATGTCTTGATTTTGCGACTCGCAGCTCACACACCTCCACTCCAAACTTGTTTCGCCCAGCTGCTGTATCGAACGTGATACAGTCCCTGGGAATGTGCGCCTGCGAAAATACGGGAACTGTCAAAGACAAGGCGGCAACACATGGCCTGTTGATTGCAGGAACGTTTGTCGGAGGTGTTCCGGTTTTAGCCCGCTGCAGAATGGCTCTTGATGGGGCATCTGGAGTCACCCTGGAAATCGGCGTGCGTAGCGCAAGCGCTGAAGTCAGCCAGAGAGTCGCTAATGCCATCAGCTAAATGCTGCGAATGACATCCGAGTCCCGGCGTCGGCGTGGTGGAAACGGTGAGCCCTCATTCAGACATCGGACGGAGTTGTGGGTCGAAAAGACAACTGCGAATACAAATACAGCTAGTATACAGATCGACATTGCCTAACGGTGCCATTTCAGCCGAGCAGCAACTGCCCCTCGGTATCCAGATTGCCCGGCATCTGCGGCCCGTTGGAATCGAAGACATTCGGATGAAGGGTTGGGCATCACGGAGCCGGGCTGTCCTGGGCAGCCAGGGTGACACAGCCGTCCGCCAATCATCGCGCGCCACACCGATCCCGGCTGGAGCCGGCTGCAGCCGGCGCGGTTGTGTCGTCCAAATCAGGGCGGTGCAAAAAAACACGAATCTCGACCGCATCTGCAATCCCCTGTCTCCTCATCCCTCACCTTCCTCGATCCACCCACACCACCAGCATGGCCGACGCTCAACCCTCCTCTGCCGTCTCGGAAAACCTGTCCGAAGTAATGGAAGGTCCCCAGCAGTTTGCCAAGGACAGCATCCAGTTCATGAACCGATGCACAAAGCCCGATCGCCGAGGTGGGTCTCCGTTAACCCCCTTTCTCCATGGCGATCTGCTCAATGGCAAGACGAAAAGGCACCCATTTCATTAACGAGGGAATCACCATCGATCCTTCTAGAGTTCATCCAGATTTCCAGGGCCGTTGCCATTGGATTCCTCCTCATGGGCTTTATTGGATTTTTTGTCAAGCTGATCCATATTCCCATCAACAACATCATTGTGTATGTATCAGGTTTGTTCAACCATCGCTTGTTTGCTCTCCTCTCTATTGTTAAAACCCTTGCTACATTCATTACCGCGGAATTCCTGCGAACCCTTGTACTTTTTCAACCGTGATGACTGGTGCCGATCCCGCTGGAGGCTCATGATGGTCGCCAGCCGCAACTTCGTGCCTTGTGACGTCCGTTCGCCTCCCATGATTCATGCTAATGTTCGTTCCAATCCTCGGCCTGCAGCGGTGGCGCCAAGTAATTGCGCAAGAAAGCCATCAAACCTTACACTCCAACGACGCCGCCCATCCAGGGCCCTCTCTGTGGCAAATTTCACCCTCTCGCCCTTCACAAATCCTCATGGTCGGGTCACTGCGGTTATGAGTATGATAGATTGGATCAATAAACTGTTGACGGATACCATCCTAGCAGGTTTAACTTTATCAATCGACCTGCCTGGTTCATGCCGAAAGGATGGCGTCGAACGGACAGGTCTGTCGCCGCAGATCGATCAATGGGGCTGTGAAATTTTCGAACCTCCAGGCGCACAGTGTGAGTGCAGACCTTGCCCAGGCCATCTGAGAGAGCCACTCTTGATGGTGGCATCGGATGTGGACAAGCGATCCGTGACCCCGATGGCAGATCGCAGGGTGGGGCACGAGGGTGGCAAGACAATCAGACCTCGAGCGCCAGTCCGGCCAGTCCAGTTCCGATCTTGGTGCCAACCGCCCCACCCGCCAGCACCTCTCGCTCGCATCTTGCCACCGCCATGTCCATCCCCGAAGTACCAAAGCCAACCAGCGCACATGAACTTGAGTTTTACTCCAACCACTTTCGCAAATATGAGCTCCTTATTGAATAGTACGGAACTCGGCTCGCTGGGCAATGCATCGAGGCATTTTGCACTCCTGGGGCCTGCCGAAAACGTTCGACTTATCATTCAAATCTCTGGGCTCATGTTGGGCGACCTCGTCCCGCATTTCCAACACACAGCAAGAATCTCCGAGAGCCCGAGCACTGCCCGACAGGAGTCTATGTGATGCCCTCTATCGACAACATATACGGTCAGGCATGGTCCCGCAAGCAGGCTGTTCCACTGGTTTCGGCTGTTGACAATGCGACGACCCGATCTTTCCCAAACAGAGTGGTACGGGGTCATCTTTATCCACAGAGGATACTACAAAGAAGGTGTTTTCAAGTTTTTCATCGAGATCCCTGAGCAGTACCCGTACGCCCCTCCAAGGGTCGAGTTCATCACATCGCTATTCCATCCGCTTGTCTCGAAAGATGGCCGATTCTCCTTGGACCAGCAGTTTGCCACCTGGCGCCCCCGAATCGACAACATTTGTCACATACTGCACTATATCAAAAACTCGTTCAAGGATGCGGTGCTGCAAAACTTGCAAGGTAGCTTCTGGCTATAGATCCTGTGAATCGTGCAGTGGGCGTTGAGAGCACACTTGGCAGTGGTGTGGAGTTATGGTGCCCGCAAGGATAATGTTGGCGACCTCAATCACCCCACAACGACGGCCAAATGACGCACCAGCACCGATAGCCTTTGGGCATCAGCGAGCAGCATTCGGCCATCCTAAAAATTGATGGGAGTCCGGCGATTGTGGCTCGGGGTGATTTATCAAGCACCATACTCCGCAATCGGCTGGACGTGATCTCTGACATATCGATTCAATCATCAGAGGAATACTGCTTGAACAAGGAGGCATATAGAACGTGAGTTCAGTGTCGGGGCTTCGCGTTGAATATCCGCTGATATGATGCGATAATTCTCGAGCGACACTAATGATTTGTCTTAGATATGTGCGTGATCGACATGCCTTTGTGAAGCTGGCGGCCCAAGTCGCTCAGGCGTCTTCCTCTGAAAAATCTGTCTATGAGCGGATAGAGGGAAGTACCCTCAACTTTTCATACATGACTGACGACGAGGCAGAGACGCTAAGACTCAAGCTCATCACCAACCAAGGAGTAAGCGCAGTCTTTATGAGCCCTCTGAGTGTCTGGCTTTTCGCATGTCAATGAGCTCTATGCATTTCCAACTGGCGAGGATGACGCAGACTTGACGATGAGTGAAGTGGTGTTCTGCATGGCACATTAATCTGATACTTTTGGATATTTGAAATCCTAGGCGGTGAGTCTACCCTCGGCTTCTCCAGCGGGAGGACAGAGCGTCTTTGACAAAATCACAACAAACATCAACTACTTTTTCACGGGGCATCCAGAGAATGGGCATGGAGGCTTGTAAGGCGGAGACCTGCCGAGGAGCAAAAGCCGACGTGATTCCTGTAGTCGTCACTCGATAGCATTTACACATTGGGAACCATTGCCTTATTTTCTTCCAGTTTATTGCTTTTTGTTTCATTCTTGGAGAATGTTGATGGATGCTCGCCAAAAGATATTGGGTCTCATGATCGTCCCGAATTCAGGAGGGATGATGGGGAAAGACGAGAGTGATGTGGGGGGGGGGAAATCCATGTGCAATTTTGATACAATGTGCTTGGAGTCGGCGATTGTCGAGGATGGTTCGACCATAGTGCTTACCTCTCTGCTATACTCGATCCAAGAACACAGTGAAGGTATTTTTGTTGCGAATGTTGACCTCTTGATGGGAAACCCAACAGTGGAATGAGGAAAGGAGAATTTACTTGGAGCAGGTGTGGTCATGTCAGGTCTGAGAGCTGTCGGCAGGTAATGATGCAACAAAGAAACAACACTCATGTCGTGAAAGGGACAAAGTATATGTAGATATGAGTGTGGTGGAGAGAGTGGGAAATCTGGATTTCGGATATGGATCATAAAAACTTTATATAATGGAAAAGTTTAATCCGCCACAAGCCGACGGTAGCTCAGTTGGTAGTAGCATCAGACTGTAGTGAATGAGCAATCTGAGGGTCCCCGGTTCGACTCCGGGTCGTCGGATTCGAGCCTTCTTGGCTCAGTTGGCAGAGCGTCTGCCTAGTAAGCAGAAGGTCACCAGTTCAATTCTGGTAGAAGGCATTTTTTTGGGTTTGGGTGGAAGGGTTTGATGGTCTATGGAATGGAATCAAAGTCAAAAGTGTGTTTCCCCCCCTTCGGAAGCAGAGTGACGTCGACTGGATGGTGGTCGGGATCCGTGACGGAGAACCCAGTGAAACATAATAGGTTGAAGGAGATTTATTCAATGTTCAAAACATGGGTCGAAGATCCCCGTCAAAAGTTCCCCCCCCCTCTCGTCCTGGAGTTCGGGCCGAGGGTCATTTATGTTTTGGACTGGGAAGAAACGGAGGGGGCGGACTCTGGTCGAGGAGTGTGTCGGAGCGTGGGAAGTGATATAATTAATGGCGCGATGGTGGACATGTTGCAGGCATGACGCGAGTGGTCTCCCGCGTCATGTTCACAAGTGGGTCAACCCCTCACTTCCCCCCCAAGAAAACCGTGCTGAGGTCGACGTTGGCACGATTTTACTGACTCGCTTGGTGTTCTTGGAGAGCCGTCGCCAGTGTCTCACCCTCTGGAAGATTCGGGTGAGACTCGGAGTACTCCACGACGCTTTCGAGTGCATTATCAAGCAGGAGCTCAAGTGGTTCCCAAGAGTTCCAGCTGGGATCGTAACCTTGCCACTTGACGAGGAATTGATGTCGTCGGGTTGGCTTCTTGTATCTCTTGTTGATCTTGTGGGCGAGGAGGATTTCGACTTCGTACTCGTCTTGGTCATCCGCAGCTGGATTGTCGAAGACCTGTTGGTTGGGGAAAGGCTGTCGGTAAGGGACAAATGCGGCGGCCGGGAACTCGGGTGAGAACTTGATTGCTGCAGGAAGGTCCAACTTGTATCCCGTCGATCCGATTTTTTCGACAACTCTGAATGGGCCAAGATACGGCATCTTTATCTTTGACGGGTTGAGGTCGTCGTTGTTGAAGTGATAAGCTGAGGTGTCAATCAGGACCTTGTCCCCGAGGTCGAAGGTGATGTCCACTCTGCGCAGGTTGGCATAGTGGAGAGCCTTGTCCTGCGCCTTCTTGAGATTGTCGGATACGAGGCTGAGTGTCGCATTCATTTGGTCAAGAGATTTCGGAGTGGATTTGATTCGTCAATAACTTCAGCAATTGCGGGGGTCCTCTGATGTTGGCCATGCATGAGAAATGAAGGTGAGTGTTCAGTTGAAGAGGGGGTGTTGTTGTTGAGAGCGAACTCGATGTACGGAAGTTGTTCCATCCAGTCCGATCCCAAGGTTAGTATCGAACACCGAATCGCCTCGTGTGACGACTCGGTCCAATCGCCACATGTCGCGAGGGCTGGGTCGTGCACGCGAGCGAGGAGACTCCCCACCACTACCCCCACCGCGTCTTGCTGGGTTCTCACGATATATAAAGGGTGAAGCCCCAGCACCGGAAGGACCCAGCAAGACGAGTCTTCTATTTATCTCGCCTTCCTGTTCGCCCCGTTGGTCCATCTCCCTGAATATACGCCCGTTTGCCGTACTCGTCATTGCCCGCTTCCCGCCCGTCCCGTGCCCCGATAGTCCCCTGTTCCGTCCCCAGTCCGTCCCCCGTTCGTTACACCTCGACGACAGTGGCAACAAAGCGCTCGACTTGACCGGCGGCTTCATGATGGTACGCAAAGGCGAGGCGGAGTTCGGTCTTGAGGATCTTGTTGAGTTCCGTCCAGAATGCAGACTTGAACCGTGGGTCTTGATCCGATATAATTGTTCATGCTAACCCGAAGTTCACGAAGACCTCTCGGAAGTACGGCTTGGAGATGTCTTCGGCAATGTCACGCTTACTCCCCGGAACCAGGACTTTAACGGACGGGGCGAGGGTGGACCGAGGCGAGGTGTAACGTCCACTACTGGGACGTTGGGGCAAGACGGGGAGGGAGGGGGTACAAGACAAGACAGGACGGGGCAGAACAGGGCGGTGCTAGGCTACTCTAGCGGACGGGTGAGCTCGGGGAGCACTTACGTTTATTCACGATAAAACCGAACTCCAGACAAACGGGGGGAACGGGGGCAACCCGCAGGTATACCCTGCGGTGGCCTGCCTGCGGTGCGTGAAAACGCAAAGCGCAGCACAGGTCACGACCCACTGCGCCGCGCAGTACGCGCAGTACGCGCAGCACAGCGTCGGAGATACCATCTCCTACACTCCCACACTTAAGAAGGCTTCCTGCGAGGAGCCCTGCGTGTGCTCTTTATTTGGGGCTCCTCGAGGTGTTTACCGTATTTACTCAGCTCCTCGGGTGCATGGGACAAGTCCTCCAGTGTTTGCCATGTGTTGCCCGAGTGTGGGTAACCAACCCACTTGACATAAAACCGAAGTGACCCATCAGCCACTTTCTTGTGCCTCACGATCCTTTCGACTTCATATTCTTGAGTATAGTATTGTCCGAGGTCGTCTTCCAGTGGTGCGTCGTCCGGGACACCTTCGTCGGCGTCGGGGAACTGTGCTGGACTGCGGGTCGTGTGGCGACGCAGCTTGGACACATGGAAGACAGTGTAACGTCCACTACTGGGACGTTGGGGCAAGACGGGGAGGGAGGGGGTACAAGACAAGACAGGACGGGGCAGAACAGGGCGGTGCTAGGCTACTCTAGCGGACGGGTGAGCTCGGGGAGCACTTACGTTTATTCACGATAAAACCGAACTCCAGACAAACGGGGGGAACGGGGGCAACCCGCAGGTATACCCTGCGGTGGCCTGCCTGCGGTGCGTGAAAACGCAAAGCGCAGCACAGGTCACGACCCACTGCGCCGCGCAGTACGCGCAGTACGCGCAGCACAGCGTCGGAGATACCATCTCCTACACTCCCACACTTAAGAAGGCTTCCTGCGAGGAGCCCTGCGTGTGCTCTTTATTTGGGGCTCCTCGAGGTGTTTACCGTATTTACTCAGCTCCTCGGGTGCATGGGACAAGTCCTCCAGTGTTTGCCATGTGTTGCCCGAGTGTGGGTAACCAACCCACTTGACATAAAACCGAAGTGACCCATCAGCCACTTTCTTGTGCCTCACGATCCTTTCGACTTCATATTCTTGAGTATAGTATTGTCCGAGGTCGTCTTCCAGTGGTGCGTCGTCCGGGACACCTTCGTCGGCGTCGGGGAACTGTGCTGGACTGCGGGTCGTGTGGCGACGCAGCTTGGACACATGGAAGACAGGATGGAGCTTGCTTCCAGGTGGCAAGTCCAACAGGTAGTTGAGGGGACTGGGTCGGGCCGCTATCTTGAACGGTCCTCGGTACTTGGGCAACAACTTCTTTGACTGGGCTTCGGGGACCTTGATGTTGTCGGCGTCCAGGTAGACAAGGTCTCCAACTTCAAAGGAGACATCCTGGTGTCGGCGGTCGTAGTACTTCGCCATCACTTGTTGCGCATCCGTGAGCGCGTCGGCGATCATCTTGTGTCGGACTTGATGATCTTTGACAAAGGCACTTGGTTTGGGAGGCAATCCAGCCGTGGACTCGGTCAGTGTCAAGGAGGTGGGAACATCAGGCTGGAATCCGTAGAGCGCCTCAAAGGGGCTCAAGCCAGTTGTGCTCGACTTGGCGGTGTTGTATGCAAACTCTGCATGACTCAGCTGTATGTCCCAGTCGTCTTGGCTGGTCGAGGCGTATGTCCTCAGGTATTGCTCGAGGGTGCGGATCGTCCGCTCGGACTGTCCATCCGTTTGTTGGTGGTGCGAGGTTGACATGTTCAGCTTGGTGCCGAGATGGTCGAACAGACTTGTCCAAAACAAGGAGGTGAATCGGGGGTCTCGATCACTGACGATGGACTTTGGGAGGCCGTGGTGCTTGAACACATGCTTGAAGAACAGCAGTGCAAGGTCAGGCGCGGAGCATGTCGTCTGGCACGGCACAAAGTGTGCCATCTTGCTGAACCTGTCGACAAAGACAGCGATTGCATCGTGGTCCAACTTGGTCGTCGGTAGATGCGTGATGAGATCCATGGACATGCTGGTCCAGGGGCGGTCGGGAACAGGCAGGGGTTGCAGCAATCCTTGCTCTCGGGTCGTGCGTGACTTGACCATCTTGCAGGTATGGCAGGACTCGATGTACTTCTCGACGGTGCGCTTCATTCCAGGCCAGTATGCGACTTTGGCCAGTCGGTCGTATGTCTTCTCGACTCCAAAGTGTCCAGCGAGGGGCGAGTCGTGGACCTCTTGGAGCAACTTGGTCTTCAACGACGGAATGTCCGGCACACAGACACGGCTGTCCTTCTTCAGGAGGAGCAGGCCATCACGCACTGTGTACTCGGATGATTCGTCGTCCTTGGGGAGCTTAGACACCTTTCGGAACAGTTCTCCGAACTGTTTGTCGTTGGCGATGTTGTCTCGGACAACATCCAGCATCGTGTTGTCGACACTGACAGTCGACTCGTACAGTGACGCCAATTGGTAGTCGGGGCGTCGGGACAGTGCGTCAGGCACCACATTGAGTTTGCCTTTCTGGTATACAACCTCGTAGTTGTACTCGGCGAGGAACTCCATCCATCGCGCTTGGCGTCGGCTCAGGTTCTTCTTGGTGTCGAGGTAACGCAGTGACTGGTGGTCCGTCACAATCTTGAAGGGCTTGGCGGTACCGTGGAGGTACACTCGGAACTTCTGCAGCGCGTAGATGATCGCAAGCTGCTCCTTCTCGTGCACGGGATAGTTGATCTCGTGTTGGGACAGTTTGCGCGACTCGAAGGCAACGGGCCTTCCCTCCTGCATCAAAACAGCTCCCACCGCAAAGTCGGAGGCGTCGGTGTGCACGGAGACATCCGTGTTCGGGTCGAACACAGCGAGGACAGGAGCGTTCGTCAAGGCGTGCTTGAGGGTCTCGAACGCTTGGCGTTGTGGGTGGTCCCACACGAAGGGGCACTCTTTGCGGAGTAGGTCTGTGAGTGGACCGGCAGTGCGCGCCAGATCGGGGATGAATCGGCGGTAGTAGTTGACGAGACCGAGAAACGACTGCACGTCAGAGACGCATGCGAGCGGCGGCCACTCGACCACAGACTTGACCTTGGCGGGGTCGACTTCGATTCCTCTTCCTGAGACAACGTGTCCCAGGAACGGGACTTGATTCTTGAAGAACTCACACTTGGACAGTTTGGCATACAACTTGTGCTCGCGTAGCTTGGCCAGCACGCGGGCGACATGACCTTCATGGGTCGCTTCATCCTTGCTGTACACAAGGATATCATCCAGGTACACGATGACAGAGTTGTCGAGCTCTTGGCGGAACACATCGTTCATCAGCTGCATGAACGTGGCAGGTGCGTTCGTCAATCCGAACGGCAGCACTAGGAACTCGTACAGTCCGTAGCGAGTCCTGAAGGCGGTCTTGTGGACATCATCCTCGTGGATGCGGATCTGATGGTAGCCTGAGCGGAGGTCTATCTTGCTAAAGACCTTTGCTCCACTCAGACGATCCATCAACTCGTCGATCCTGGGCAACGGGTAGGTGTTCTTGATGGTCTGTTTGTTTAGTGCGCGATAGTCGACGCACATCCTGAGATCACCTTCTTTCTTCTTGACAAAGAGCACTGGTGCACCATACGGTGACTGGCTCGGGCGGATGAACCCATGGGCGAGGAGGTCATCCAACTGGCGCTTGAGTTCGTCCATCTCCGTCAGCGACAGTTGGTACGTCGGTCTTGACGGAGGCGACGAGCCTGGTTCGATGTCGATGCGATGATCGACGGTGCGTTGGGGTGGCAGGCATTGTGGCAACTGGTCGGGGAATACGTCCTTGTACTCGTCGAGCAGCTTGGTCACCACAGGCGGGGGACCGGGACCGGCTTGGTCGGTGTCGTCGACCTCACGCACGACACAGAGGAACGACGTGTCCTTCTTGATCAGCCTCTTGAATTGCATGGCTGAGAGGAGAGGTGGCATGTTGGGTGAGGCCATGCCCTGCAGGACAATGTCAGGGCCAACACGGACAGTGCGGCCTTTCCAGTCGACGACTGGAGTCGGCTCGGCACGAGCAAGCCAGCTCATGCCGAGGATGGCATCGAACTTGGTGTCGATCACTTGGAACAACAGGACAGGATGGTACTTGGGATGGAGGGCCACTCGCAGGACCACTTGGTGTGTGCACTGCTGCACACGATCGTCTGCAAGCGCCACACTCATCGGCGACTTCTTCTTGGTTGCATGTATGTTGAGCTCCTGGAGCAAGCGTCTGCTGACAAAGTTGCAGCTTGCTCCAGAGTCCACCATCATTCGGACGGTGTGACCTTGGACGGTGGCAGGGAGGTACAGCAGGGACTCTTCATGGTCCTCCTGCACAGCCTCCTGCACCATGACTTGACTTGGGGGAACGGGCGACACTTGGTCTTGGTTGGCTTCATCACGGCCACTCGGACATTTTGGATAGGGTTCGGCCATTGCGGGGGCCTGCGGCGTCAGCACGCCATTGCACACGACGTCCACGGCTTGCGGACACATGTCGGAAGCATCCGACACACACGACTTGACAGGGGTGAGGGCACAGGCGGTCCTGTCCCTCAAGGGTTCTTGATTTTCTTTTTTGTTTTGGTTTTCAATTTTGGTTTTCTCTTCACGTTCGTGGAGAGGCAGGCGGCTTGCGCCACCATGCACCTCTCGCACGACGCACAACACTTGGTTTGTTTCTCCTTCGGGGGAGGGGGCGAGGTGAACTTCCTCTGGAGACGCGTGGACTGCATTGAGCAATCCACGGCGTTGGTCTCCTACTAGGGCTCCAGAGCCACCTAGTAGGGTCGGCCGTTTCCCGACTTCATGGGGCACTCCTTGGCCTGGTGTCCCGGTCGGTGACAGAAGAAGCAGGAACCATGGCGGAGGTCCTCCTGCTTCTGTCTGTCCTTGGGGGAGACAGTGGCAGCTTGCTGGAACCGGGAGCGGGGAGGGCCACGAGCCTCCATGGCGTTGACGTCAACGTCCATGGGCTCAGGCATGGGTCTTGCGGGCGGGGCCGGGCGAGGCGGACGGGCTGGGACGTGATGAGACCGATGGCCGCCTGCCAGCTGCGGGTAGAACTGGCGGCCATGGTACTGGACGTTGTCGAGGTTCTCGGCAACGTCCATCATCACGTCCAGGGACTTGCGGGCATCAGGGTTGCTGGCGATGTACTCTCTGATCTTGGGCTTGAGGCCCTTCTGGAAGAGGTACATCGCATCAGCAGAGCCCAGCTCCTCAATCTGGGAGGAGAGGTCTTCAAACTCCTCGATGTAGCGGGTCACAGAACCACGCTGCACGAGAGAGTATAGCTTGTCACGGGCAATGAGTTCAGCATTGGGGCTGCCGAAGCGGCGACGGAGGCGGTCCTTGAAGTCGTCAAACACACCTTCGCTCTGCTCGTCGAACCCTTGGCGGCGGTACCAACGGTACGCCTGGTCCTTTAAGCAGAGCTTGGCGGCGACGATGTGGTGGGTGGGGGCGACTTGGGCAGCATCGAGGTAGTCCTCGAGTTGCTGCAGCCAGTCCTCCACCGAGGAGGAGCGGCTCTTCCCAGTAAACACTGGGGCACGGAAGGTCTTGAGGAAGGCTTCCGGAAGTGGGCGGGGGTTGCTCATGGCAGGGGCAGGCTCCAGGGACAGAGAGGAGAGTCGGTCGGCAAGAGAGGCGGGATCCAGCTTGAGGATCTAGAAAGAGGACAAACAGGACGAAAACAAGACGAGGATTTCCGATGCTACCATGTAACGTCCACTACTGGGACGTTGGGGCAAGACGGGGAGGGAGGGGGTACAAGACAAGACAGGACGGGGCAGAACAGGGCGGTGCTAGGCTACTCTAGCGGACGGGTGAGCTCGGGGAGCACTTACGTTTATTCACGATAAAACCGAACTCCAGACAAACGGGGGGAACGGGGGCAACCCGCAGGTATACCCTGCGGTGGCCTGCCTGCGGTGCGTGAAAACGCAAAGCGCAGCACAGGTCACGACCCACTGCGCCGCGCAGTACGCGCAGTACGCGCAGCACAGCGTCGGAGATACCATCTCCTACAGACAGGATGGAGCTTGCTTCCAGGTGGCAAGTCCAACAGGTAGTTGAGGGGACTGGGTCGGGCCGCTATCTTGAACGGTCCTCGGTACTTGGGCAACAACTTCTTTGACTGGGCTTCGGGGACCTTGATGTTGTCGGCGTCCAGGTAGACAAGGTGTAGGAGATGGTATCTCCGACGCTGTGCTGCGCGTACTGCGCGTACTGCGCGGCGCAGTGGGTCGTGACCTGTGCTGCGCTTTGCGTTTTCACGCACCGCAGGCAGGCCACCGCAGGGTATACCTGCGGGTTGCCCCCGTTCCCCCCGTTTGTCTGGAGTTCGGTTTTATCGTGAATAAACGTAAGTGCTCCCCGAGCTCACCCGTCCGCTAGAGTAGCCTAGCACCGCCCTGTTCTGCCCCGTCCTGTCTTGTCTTGTACCCCCTCCCTCCCCGTCTTGCCCCAACGTCCCAGTAGTGGACGTTACATGGTAGCATCGGAAATCCTCGTCTTGTTTTCGTCCTGTTTGTCCTCTTTCTAGATCCTCAAGCTGGATCCCGCCTCTCTTGCCGACCGACTCTCCTCTCTGTCCCTGGAGCCTGCCCCTGCCATGAGCAACCCCCGCCCACTTCCGGAAGCCTTCCTCAAGACCTTCCGTGCCCCAGTGTTTACTGGGAAGAGCCGCTCCTCCTCGGTGGAGGACTGGCTGCAGCAACTCGAGGACTACCTCGATGCTGCCCAAGTCGCCCCCACCCACCACATCGTCGCCGCCAAGCTCTGCTTAAAGGACCAGGCGTACCGTTGGTACCGCCGCCAAGGGTTCGACGAGCAGAGCGAAGGTGTGTTTGACGACTTCAAGGACCGCCTCCGTCGCCGCTTCGGCAGCCCCAATGCTGAACTCATTGCCCGTGACAAGCTATACTCTCTCGTGCAGCGTGGTTCTGTGACCCGCTACATCGAGGAGTTTGAAGACCTCTCCTCCCAGATTGAGGAGCTGGGCTCTGCTGATGCGATGTACCTCTTCCAGAAGGGCCTCAAGCCCAAGATCAGAGAGTACATCGCCAGCAACCCTGATGCCCGCAAGTCCCTGGACGTGATGATGGACGTTGCCGAGAACCTCGACAACGTCCAGTACCATGGCCGCCAGTTCTACCCGCAGCTGGCAGGCGGCCATCGGTCTCATCACGTCCCAGCCCGTCCGCCTCGCCCGGCCCCGCCCGCAAGACCCATGCCTGAGCCCATGGACGTTGACGTCAACGCCATGGAGGCTCGTGGCCCTCCCCGCTCCCGGTTCCAGCAAGCTGCCACTGTCTCCCCCAAGGACAGACAGAAGCAGGAGGACCTCCGCCATGGTTCCTGCTTCTTCTGTCACCGACCGGGACACCAGGCCAAGGAGTGCCCCATGAAGTCGGGAAACGGCCGACCCTACTAGGTGGCTCTGGAGCCCTAGTAGGAGACCAACGCCGTGGATTGCTCAATGCAGTCCACGCGTCTCCAGAGGAAGTTCACCTCGCCCCCTCCCCCGAAGGAGAAACAAACCAAGTGTTGTGCGTCGTGCGAGAGGTGCATGGTGGCGCAAGCCGCCTGCCTCTCCACGAACGTGAAGAGAAAACCAAAATTGAAAACCAAAACAAAAAAGAAAATCAAGAACCCTTGAGGGACAGGACCGCCTGTGCCCTCACCCCTGTCAAGTCGTGTGTGTCGGATGCTTCCGACATGTGTCCGCAAGCCGTGGACGTCGTGTGCAATGGCGTGCTGACGCCGCAGGCCCCCGCAATGGCCGAACCCTATCCAAAATGTCCGAGTGGCCGTGATGAAGCCAACCAAGACCAAGTGTCGCCCGTTCCCCCAAGTCAAGTCATGGTGCAGGAGGCTGTGCAGGAGGACCATGAAGAGTCCCTGCTGTACCTCCCTGCCACCGTCCAAGGTCACACCGTCCGAATGATGGTGGACTCTGGAGCAAGCTGCAACTTTGTCAGCAGACGCTTGCTCCAGGAGCTCAACATACATGCAACCAAGAAGAAGTCGCCGATGAGTGTGGCGCTTGCAGACGATCGTGTGCAGCAGTGCACACACCAAGTGGTCCTGCGAGTGGCCCTCCATCCCAAGTACCATCCTGTCCTGTTGTTCCAAGTGATCGACACCAAGTTCGATGCCATCCTCGGCATGAGCTGGCTTGCTCGTGCCGAGCCGACTCCAGTCGTCGACTGGAAAGGCCGCACTGTCCGTGTTGGCCCTGACATTGTCCTGCAGGGCATGGCCTCACCCAACATGCCACCTCTCCTCTCAGCCATGCAATTCAAGAGGCTGATCAAGAAGGACACGTCGTTCCTCTGTGTCGTGCGTGAGGTCGACGACACCGACCAAGCCGGTCCCGGTCCCCCGCCTGTGGTGACCAAGCTGCTCGACGAGTACAAGGACGTATTCCCCGACCAGTTGCCACAATGCCTGCCACCCCAACGCACCGTCGATCATCGCATCGACATCGAACCAGGCTCGTCGCCTCCGTCAAGACCGACGTACCAACTGTCGCTGACGGAGATGGACGAACTCAAGCGCCAGTTGGATGACCTCCTCGCCCATGGGTTCATCCGCCCGAGCCAGTCACCGTATGGTGCACCAGTGCTCTTTGTCAAGAAGAAAGAAGGTGATCTCAGGATGTGCGTCGACTATCGCGCACTAAACAAACAGACCATCAAGAACACCTACCCGTTGCCCAGGATCGACGAGTTGATGGATCGTCTGAGTGGAGCAAAGGTCTTTAGCAAGATAGACCTCCGCTCAGGCTACCATCAGATCCGCATCCACGAGGATGATGTCCACAAGACCGCCTTCAGGACTCGCTACGGACTGTACGAGTTCCTAGTGCTGCCGTTCGGATTGACGAACGCACCTGCCACGTTCATGCAGCTGATGAACGATGTGTTCCGCCAAGAGCTCGACAACTCTGTCATCGTGTACCTGGATGATATCCTTGTGTACAGCAAGGATGAAGCGACCCATGAAGGTCATGTCGCCCGCGTGCTGGCCAAGCTACGCGAGCACAAGTTGTATGCCAAACTGTCCAAGTGTGAGTTCTTCAAGAATCAAGTCCCGTTCCTGGGACACGTTGTCTCAGGAAGAGGAATCGAAGTCGACCCCGCCAAGGTCAAGTCTGTGGTCGAGTGGCCGCCGCTCGCATGCGTCTCTGACGTGCAGTCGTTTCTCGGTCTCGTCAACTACTACCGCCGATTCATCCCCGATCTGGCGCGCACTGCCGGTCCACTCACAGACCTACTCCGCAAAGAGTGCCCCTTCGTGTGGGACCACCCACAACGCCAAGCGTTCGAGACCCTCAAGCACGCCTTGACGAACGCTCCTGTCCTCGCTGTGTTCGACCCGAACACGGATGTCTCCGTGCACACCGACGCCTCCGACTTTGCGGTGGGAGCTGTTTTGATGCAGGAGGGAAGGCCCGTTGCCTTCGAGTCGCGCAAACTGTCCCAACACGAGATCAACTATCCCGTGCACGAGAAGGAGCAGCTTGCGATCATCTACGCGCTGCAGAAGTTCCGAGTGTACCTCCACGGTACCGCCAAGCCCTTCAAGATTGTGACGGACCACCAGTCACTGCGTTACCTCGACACCAAGAAGAACCTGAGCCGACGCCAAGCGCGATGGATGGAGTTCCTCGCCGAGTACAACTACGAGGTTGTATACCAGAAAGGCAAACTCAATGTGGTGCCTGACGCACTGTCCCGACGCCCCGACTACCAATTGGCGTCACTGTACGAGTCGACTGTCAGTGTCGACAACACGATGCTGGATGTTGTCCGAGACAACATCGCCAACGACAAACAGTTCGGAGAACTGTTCCGAAAGGTGTCTAAGCTCCCCAAGGACGACGAATCATCCGAGTACACAGTGCGTGATGGCCTGCTCCTCCTGAAGAAGGACAGCCGTGTCTGTGTGCCGGACATTCCGTCGTTGAAGACCAAGTTGCTCCAAGAGGTCCACGACTCGCCCCTCGCTGGACACTTTGGAGTCGAGAAGACATACGACCGACTGGCCAAAGTCGCATACTGGCCTGGAATGAAGCGCACCGTCGAGAAGTACATCGAGTCCTGCCATACCTGCAAGATGGTCAAGTCACGCACGACCCGAGAGCAAGGATTGCTGCAACCCCTGCCTGTTCCCGACCGCCCCTGGACCAGCATGTCCATGGATCTCATCACGCATCTACCGACGACCAAGTTGGACCACGATGCAATCGCTGTCTTTGTCGACAGGTTCAGCAAGATGGCACACTTTGTGCCGTGCCAGACGACATGCTCCGCGCCTGACCTTGCACTGCTGTTCTTCAAGCATGTGTTCAAGCACCACGGCCTCCCAAAGTCCATCGTCAGTGATCGAGACCCCCGATTCACCTCCTTGTTTTGGACAAGTCTGTTCGACCATCTCGGCACCAAGCTGAACATGTCAACCTCGCACCACCAACAAACGGATGGACAGTCCGAGCGGACGATCCGCACCCTCGAGCAATACCTGAGGACATACGCCTCGACCAGCCAAGACGACTGGGACATACAGCTGAGTCATGCAGAGTTTGCATACAACACCGCCAAGTCGAGCACAACTGGCTTGAGCCCCTTTGAGGCGCTCTACGGATTCCAGCCTGATGTTCCCACCTCCTTGACACTGACCGAGTCCACGGCTGGATTGCCTCCCAAACCAAGTGCCTTTGTCAAAGATCATCAAGTCCGACACAAGATGATCGCCGACGCGCTCACGGATGCGCAACAAGTGATGGCGAAGTACTACGACCGCCGACACCAGGATGTCTCCTTTGAAGTTGGAGACCTTGTCTACCTGGACGCCGACAACATCAAGGTCCCCGAAGCCCAGTCAAAGAAGTTGTTGCCCAAGTACCGAGGACCGTTCAAGATAGCGGCCCGACCCAGTCCCCTCAACTACCTGTTTGTCATGAACCGAGTTTCCTTGCCTTGTATCTTGCCTAGTTATCTTGCCTTGTCCTTGAAATGAACTTTGTATTTTTAGTATCCTAAGCCTTGGATCTAGAATAAAACTTTGGCTTCACACTTGACACTCTGTGTCCCAGTCCAGTCCCCGCTCCTCTCCCTACGTTCGAGTCTTGCATTAGGACTCTTGCGCACTTCCCTGCTTGCCCCGTTGTCCAGTCTTGACACTTGGCAAGACCTTCAACAACCCCCCACTTGCCCTGCCTTTGCCCCGTCCCCTTCTCTATCTCTTTTACCAATGGCTTCCCCTTCTGGCCTTTCCGAGCCCGAGCTCCAGGCCATCCGTGCGGTCATTATCCAGTCCGCCGAGAACGCCCGTTCTCTCCAGGACTTTTCCAAGTTCCTCCACGATCAGGATGATGCGCTCAACCGCATCACCGATCGTATGGACCAGGTCCTGGCTCGCCGTGAAGAGGATGTCCGCCAAGTGGTCGCCGCCAGTGTCCAGGAGGCCCTCCGCAGCTACCAGGCCCAGCTACCTCCTCCTGCTCCCGCTCCCGCCCCGATCCGTCGTGCAGGTCGCCCCTACTTCGGCGTTCCTGACGACGTCGATGATCCTGCCCAAGACCCCGAGGACAACCCTGCTGGTCGCAACTCTGCCACCAGGCAGATAGGTCCCCCTGATCGCTTCTCTGGTAAGGACCCGAGCCGCTGCAATGCCTTCCTCTCGCATTGCAGACTGGCCTTCGTGTCCAACCCTCCCCTCTTCCAGACTGAAAGGGATAAGGTGTTCTACGCCTTATCCTATCTCGATGGTACTGCTGCAGACTACATGCAGCCGTACATCGATCAGTTGGAGAGAGACCCCGAGTGCTCTCCCCCTGCCATCCGTGACTTTGCCGGTTTCTCCGAGTGGCTCCGTGCTGCCTTTGGCCAGGTCCAGCCCACCATCGCCGCTGCTCGCGAGATGGTCAGGCTTTACCAAGTCACCTCCGCCGCCGCCTATGCCGCCGAGTACCGCCGCCAAGCCGTCCACCTCCTCACTTGGTCCCAAGACCCTCTCATGTTCCACTTCGAGAGTGGACTCAAGCCCTCGGTTCAAGACGAACTCTCCCGCCGCTCCTTCGACAACCTCGAAGATCTCATGCAAGCGGCGATCGCCATCGACAACCGCCAGGAGGACCAACGTTCCCGCCGTCCCAACCACCGCTCCGCTCCTGCTCCTGCTCCTGCTCGTCCGGCTCCTCTCCCTTTCCGTCCGGCTCCTCGCCCCTTCGCTCCTGCTCCTCCTCCTCGCCCCGCTCAAGCCTTCAACGTTCCGCAGCCCATGGACCTCAGCCAGGCCTCCGCTCGCAGGCTGACCGCCGAGGACAAGGCCGCCCTCCGTGCTGCCAACCGCTGCTTTTATTGCAAGCAGGAAGGGCACATTGCCCTTCGCTGCCCCAATAAGGCATCCTCCCGCTTGGCTGCCATCGATGCTTCTTTGGCTGTCGTTGATGTGAATAAACTTGACGACCAGGAAAACTTCTCTGCCTAGAAAAGGTCGGAGGAGCTTTCCTAGGCGTCAATCATGTCATAAATCTTCCTCCTGTAAATGTCTCCACGGTAAATCACTCTTCTGCCTTTTGCCATCTTGCCCCCGTCACCATTGCCACCGTTTCCACTGCTCTTGCTTCTTCGTCTTCGCCTCCCGAGCCTGACATCCAACGTCAGCCCTCCCTCGCTGTGACTCTGCTGTGCGGTCCAGAGTCCATACGGGCAACCGCCATGATCGATACCGGCGCGGTTACTTCGTTTATGGACACTGGATTCGCCGCAACCCACGCTCTCCCCACCTTTGCAACTTCTTTCGTCATCACTCTTGCCGATGGTTCTTCGATGGAGTCTAGTCTTGGAGTTTGTGTTTCTATGATCACAGGCATCAGCCACTATGAACAAATCTCGTTCGCGCTGATTCCCTTGGCTTCATACCCGATCATCTTGGGTATGGATTGGATCAAGAAACACAAGCCCTACTTTGACTGGCACCATGACTCTATTTTCTTGCCTTGCACCTCTATCCACAGTTTGGCCTCCCCGTTCTCTCCCGAGCCACAGTCCTCTAGGTCCAGCCCTGCCGAGCCGCCTGCCGAGTCCCCTGCTGAGGTCCCCGCCGAGCCTGCCGTGTCCCTGCCCGAGTCCAAGATCGTTCCTGCCAAGTCCCCAGCCGAGTCCCCAGCCGAGCCCGAGATCCTCCCTGCCTTGCCTCCTGCCGTGCCCAAGCCCAGTCCTGCCTTGCCTCCTGCCGTGCCCAAGCCCAGTCCTGCCTTGCCTCCTGCCGTCCCAAAGACCAAGACCAAGACCCAGTCCCTGCCCAGCGTCAGCCTGATCGGCAGCATCCCCTTCCAGCACGCCGTCCAGAAGGAAGGCCTGGAAGTGTTCCTCTTGGATGCTGCCCGAGTCCTGTCCCTCTGCTCCGTCGACGCTGGAGCCAAGCCCAAGGCCGAGCCCTCTGTCCCCTCCAAGTACTCGTCCTTTGCCAAGGTGTTTTCCAAGTCCGAGGCCGACAAGCTCCCCCAGCACCGCCCTTACGACCACACGATCCCGTTGGTCGAAGGTGCGTCCCCGTCGTTTGGGCCCGTCTACAACCTCTCCAAGCCGGAGATGGACGCCCTCCACACCTACATCCAAGAGAACTTGTCCAAGGGTTTCATCCGCCGTTCCGAGTCCCCTGCCAGTGCCCCAGTTCGCCGAGTTCGTTTAAGGTGTCTGCATACCAGTCTGGAGGTTGCCGGTTCGAAACCGATGCTGACACTGAATTTCGGAAAAGCCCGAGCTGGGGTGCCGTTCATGTTCCAGTCCTATCGAGCCATTATGGCTGACCTATAAGGGGGAGATAGTGTCATGAACCGAGTTTCCTTGCCTTGTATCTTGCCTAGTTATCTTGCCTTGTCCTTGAAATGAACTTTGTATTTTTAGTATCCTAAGCCTTGGATCTAGAATAAAACTTTGGCTTCACACTTGACACTCTGTGTCCCAGTCCAGTCCCCGCTCCTCTCCCTACGTTCGAGTCTTGCATTAGGACTCTTGCGCACTTCCCTGCTTGCCCCGTTGTCCAGTCTTGACACTGTTGGACTTGCCACCTGGAAGCAAGCTCCATCCTGTCTTCCATGTGTCCAAGCTGCGTCGCCACACGACCCGCAGTCCAGCACAGTTCCCCGACGCCGACGAAGGTGTCCCGGACGACGCACCACTGGAAGACGACCTCGGACAATACTATACTCAAGAATATGAAGTCGAAAGGATCGTGAGGCACAAGAAAGTGGCTGATGGGTCACTTCGGTTTTATGTCAAGTGGGTTGGTTACCCACACTCGGGCAACACATGGCAAACACTGGAGGACTTGTCCCATGCACCCGAGGAGCTGAGTAAATACGGTAAACACCTCGAGGAGCCCCAAATAAAGAGCACACGCAGGGCTCCTCGCAGGAAGCCTTCTTAAGTGTGGGAGTGTAGGAGATGGTATCTCCGACGCTGTGCTGCGCGTACTGCGCGTACTGCGCGGCGCAGTGGGTCGTGACCTGTGCTGCGCTTTGCGTTTTCACGCACCGCAGGCAGGCCACCGCAGGGTATACCTGCGGGTTGCCCCCGTTCCCCCCGTTTGTCTGGAGTTCGGTTTTATCGTGAATAAACGTAAGTGCTCCCCGAGCTCACCCGTCCGCTAGAGTAGCCTAGCACCGCCCTGTTCTGCCCCGTCCTGTCTTGTCTTGTACCCCCTCCCTCCCCGTCTTGCCCCAACGTCCCAGTAGTGGACGTTACACAAGGTCTCCAACTTCAAAGGAGACATCCTGGTGTCGGCGGTCGTAGTACTTCGCCATCACTTGTTGCGCATCCGTGAGCGCGTCGGCGATCATCTTGTGTCGGACTTGATGATCTTTGACAAAGGCACTTGGTTTGGGAGGCAATCCAGCCGTGGACTCGGTCAGTGTCAAGGAGGTGGGAACATCAGGCTGGAATCCGTAGAGCGCCTCAAAGGGGCTCAAGCCAGTTGTGCTCGACTTGGCGGTGTTGTATGCAAACTCTGCATGACTCAGCTGTATGTCCCAGTCGTCTTGGCTGGTCGAGGCGTATGTCCTCAGGTATTGCTCGAGGGTGCGGATCGTCCGCTCGGACTGTCCATCCGTTTGTTGGTGGTGCGAGGTTGACATGTTCAGCTTGGTGCCGAGATGGTCGAACAGACTTGTCCAAAACAAGGAGGTGAATCGGGGGTCTCGATCACTGACGATGGACTTTGGGAGGCCGTGGTGCTTGAACACATGCTTGAAGAACAGCAGTGCAAGGTCAGGCGCGGAGCATGTCGTCTGGCACGGCACAAAGTGTGCCATCTTGCTGAACCTGTCGACAAAGACAGCGATTGCATCGTGGTCCAACTTGGTCGTCGGTAGATGCGTGATGAGATCCATGGACATGCTGGTCCAGGGGCGGTCGGGAACAGGCAGGGGTTGCAGCAATCCTTGCTCTCGGGTCGTGCGTGACTTGACCATCTTGCAGGTATGGCAGGACTCGATGTACTTCTCGACGGTGCGCTTCATTCCAGGCCAGTATGCGACTTTGGCCAGTCGGTCGTATGTCTTCTCGACTCCAAAGTGTCCAGCGAGGGGCGAGTCGTGGACCTCTTGGAGCAACTTGGTCTTCAACGACGGAATGTCCGGCACACAGACACGGCTGTCCTTCTTCAGGAGGAGCAGGCCATCACGCACTGTGTACTCGGATGATTCGTCGTCCTTGGGGAGCTTAGACACCTTTCGGAACAGTTCTCCGAACTGTTTGTCGTTGGCGATGTTGTCTCGGACAACATCCAGCATCGTGTTGTCGACACTGACAGTCGACTCGTACAGTGACGCCAATTGGTAGTCGGGGCGTCGGGACAGTGCGTCAGGCACCACATTGAGTTTGCCTTTCTGGTATACAACCTCGTAGTTGTACTCGGCGAGGAACTCCATCCATCGCGCTTGGCGTCGGCTCAGGTTCTTCTTGGTGTCGAGGTAACGCAGTGACTGGTGGTCCGTCACAATCTTGAAGGGCTTGGCGGTACCGTGGAGGTACACTCGGAACTTCTGCAGCGCGTAGATGATCGCAAGCTGCTCCTTCTCGTGCACGGGATAGTTGATCTCGTGTTGGGACAGTTTGCGCGACTCGAAGGCAACGGGCCTTCCCTCCTGCATCAAAACAGCTCCCACCGCAAAGTCGGAGGCGTCGGTGTGCACGGAGACATCCGTGTTCGGGTCGAACACAGCGAGGACAGGAGCGTTCGTCAAGGCGTGCTTGAGGGTCTCGAACGCTTGGCGTTGTGGGTGGTCCCACACGAAGGGGCACTCTTTGCGGAGTAGGTCTGTGAGTGGACCGGCAGTGCGCGCCAGATCGGGGATGAATCGGCGGTAGTAGTTGACGAGACCGAGAAACGACTGCACGTCAGAGACGCATGCGAGCGGCGGCCACTCGACCACAGACTTGACCTTGGCGGGGTCGACTTCGATTCCTCTTCCTGAGACAACGTGTCCCAGGAACGGGACTTGATTCTTGAAGAACTCACACTTGGACAGTTTGGCATACAACTTGTGCTCGCGTAGCTTGGCCAGCACGCGGGCGACATGACCTTCATGGGTCGCTTCATCCTTGCTGTACACAAGGATATCATCCAGGTACACGATGACAGAGTTGTCGAGCTCTTGGCGGAACACATCGTTCATCAGCTGCATGAACGTGGCAGGTGCGTTCGTCAATCCGAACGGCAGCACTAGGAACTCGTACAGTCCGTAGCGAGTCCTGAAGGCGGTCTTGTGGACATCATCCTCGTGGATGCGGATCTGATGGTAGCCTGAGCGGAGGTCTATCTTGCTAAAGACCTTTGCTCCACTCAGACGATCCATCAACTCGTCGATCCTGGGCAACGGGTAGGTGTTCTTGATGGTCTGTTTGTTTAGTGCGCGATAGTCGACGCACATCCTGAGATCACCTTCTTTCTTCTTGACAAAGAGCACTGGTGCACCATACGGTGACTGGCTCGGGCGGATGAACCCATGGGCGAGGAGGTCATCCAACTGGCGCTTGAGTTCGTCCATCTCCGTCAGCGACAGTTGGTACGTCGGTCTTGACGGAGGCGACGAGCCTGGTTCGATGTCGATGCGATGATCGACGGTGCGTTGGGGTGGCAGGCATTGTGGCAACTGGTCGGGGAATACGTCCTTGTACTCGTCGAGCAGCTTGGTCACCACAGGCGGGGGACCGGGACCGGCTTGGTCGGTGTCGTCGACCTCACGCACGACACAGAGGAACGACGTGTCCTTCTTGATCAGCCTCTTGAATTGCATGGCTGAGAGGAGAGGTGGCATGTTGGGTGAGGCCATGCCCTGCAGGACAATGTCAGGGCCAACACGGACAGTGCGGCCTTTCCAGTCGACGACTGGAGTCGGCTCGGCACGAGCAAGCCAGCTCATGCCGAGGATGGCATCGAACTTGGTGTCGATCACTTGGAACAACAGGACAGGATGGTACTTGGGATGGAGGGCCACTCGCAGGACCACTTGGTGTGTGCACTGCTGCACACGATCGTCTGCAAGCGCCACACTCATCGGCGACTTCTTCTTGGTTGCATGTATGTTGAGCTCCTGGAGCAAGCGTCTGCTGACAAAGTTGCAGCTTGCTCCAGAGTCCACCATCATTCGGACGGTGTGACCTTGGACGGTGGCAGGGAGGTACAGCAGGGACTCTTCATGGTCCTCCTGCACAGCCTCCTGCACCATGACTTGACTTGGGGGAACGGGCGACACTTGGTCTTGGTTGGCTTCATCACGGCCACTCGGACATTTTGGATAGGGTTCGGCCATTGCGGGGGCCTGCGGCGTCAGCACGCCATTGCACACGACGTCCACGGCTTGCGGACACATGTCGGAAGCATCCGACACACACGACTTGACAGGGGTGAGGGCACAGGCGGTCCTGTCCCTCAAGGGTTCTTGATTTTCTTTTTTGTTTTGGTTTTCAATTTTGGTTTTCTCTTCACGTTCGTGGAGAGGCAGGCGGCTTGCGCCACCATGCACCTCTCGCACGACGCACAACACTTGGTTTGTTTCTCCTTCGGGGGAGGGGGCGAGGTGAACTTCCTCTGGAGACGCGTGGACTGCATTGAGCAATCCACGGCGTTGGTCTCCTACTAGGGCTCCAGAGCCACCTAGTAGGGTCGGCCGTTTCCCGACTTCATGGGGCACTCCTTGGCCTGGTGTCCCGGTCGGTGACAGAAGAAGCAGGAACCATGGCGGAGGTCCTCCTGCTTCTGTCTGTCCTTGGGGGAGACAGTGGCAGCTTGCTGGAACCGGGAGCGGGGAGGGCCACGAGCCTCCATGGCGTTGACGTCAACGTCCATGGGCTCAGGCATGGGTCTTGCGGGCGGGGCCGGGCGAGGCGGACGGGCTGGGACGTGATGAGACCGATGGCCGCCTGCCAGCTGCGGGTAGAACTGGCGGCCATGGTACTGGACGTTGTCGAGGTTCTCGGCAACGTCCATCATCACGTCCAGGGACTTGCGGGCATCAGGGTTGCTGGCGATGTACTCTCTGATCTTGGGCTTGAGGCCCTTCTGGAAGAGGTACATCGCATCAGCAGAGCCCAGCTCCTCAATCTGGGAGGAGAGGTCTTCAAACTCCTCGATGTAGCGGGTCACAGAACCACGCTGCACGAGAGAGTATAGCTTGTCACGGGCAATGAGTTCAGCATTGGGGCTGCCGAAGCGGCGACGGAGGCGGTCCTTGAAGTCGTCAAACACACCTTCGCTCTGCTCGTCGAACCCTTGGCGGCGGTACCAACGGTACGCCTGGTCCTTTAAGCAGAGCTTGGCGGCGACGATGTGGTGGGTGGGGGCGACTTGGGCAGCATCGAGGTAGTCCTCGAGTTGCTGCAGCCAGTCCTCCACCGAGGAGGAGCGGCTCTTCCCAGTAAACACTGGGGCACGGAAGGTCTTGAGGAAGGCTTCCGGAAGTGGGCGGGGGTTGCTCATGGCAGGGGCAGGCTCCAGGGACAGAGAGGAGAGTCGGTCGGCAAGAGAGGCGGGATCCAGCTTGAGGATCTAGAAAGAGGACAAACAGGACGAAAACAAGACGAGGATTTCCGATGCTACCATGTAACGTCCACTACTGGGACGTTGGGGCAAGACGGGGAGGGAGGGGGTACAAGACAAGACAGGACGGGGCAGAACAGGGCGGTGCTAGGCTACTCTAGCGGACGGGTGAGCTCGGGGAGCACTTACGTTTATTCACGATAAAACCGAACTCCAGACAAACGGGGGGAACGGGGGCAACCCGCAGGTATACCCTGCGGTGGCCTGCCTGCGGTGCGTGAAAACGCAAAGCGCAGCACAGGTCACGACCCACTGCGCCGCGCAGTACGCGCAGTACGCGCAGCACAGCGTCGGAGATACCATCTCCTACACGAGGGCAGGCCGGCAGGGCGAACAGGCAGGGCAAACGGGGACGGAACCGAAAGGCGAAACTGGAGCTGAACAGGAGTTTATGGCGGGACGGGAGAGTACAGATGACTTCTCTTGCTGGGTTCTCGGGGAGCCGGAGAGGCAGCCTTTATATACTGAGGCCCAGCAAGAGACGATTACGCGTGGCTTGGAACCAGCCAACGCACGCCCGATGTGGCGACCACACCGGGTCGTCACAAGGACAATCTACTTGGTTAGTGAGTCAACGAAGATTGTTACCGCGTCGAAGGATTATTTGGAGACCGGATCGGCGACGGGCGGGAGTCCAAGGATAAAGTCCAAGGCAACAGTGTTCATCTTTCTTGTGGGAACCGGGACGCGAGAGTAGTGGCCAAACGCTTTCTGACGTCGGATGTTGGCTCTTTGACAGATGTCGCACCGGCTGACCCATTCGATGACATCCTTGTTCATCGAAGGCTAGTAGTAGTGATGCGACAGGTTCTTGTACAAGGTGCTCGTCTGTCAGATCACAGGATCAAGAGGAAGTCAAAAGAAGAAGATAGAGAAGGGTTTTATTGATCTTAGCGAGGCTAGGATCTAGAGTCAAGTGTGTCTGGGGTCGATGGTGATGACCAGAAACATGAGCGGGCGAAGGCGGGCTATTTATCTGTCTGGCGGTCTCGGAGGCGAAGCCTGCCGCAGCGGGGGCGAAGCAGCGGAGGCGGCGGGACAGCAGCCAGGCAGCAGCGGCTAACCGGAGAAACATGTGAAAGTCTGACAAATGCTCGGTGGCTGACAAATGCGGGTGACACAGCGTCTGACTAATGCATGGTCGATGACAAATGCAGGGAACACAGAGCGGCGTGTGCAACATGAGAGCAAGGAAAAAGGAAAGGCGTCACAGGACAAAGGAAAAAGAAAGTGTGCGACGCAAACAGTGACACAAGTGCGACGGTGCAGCTAGGCGGGCAGAGGGATCTGTGACATCCCCCCCCAGAAAAATTGTGCTCAAGTCAAACCATCAATTTTTCGATCCCGAGTTGCGTTGCACTTGTGCTTGGCAAAGGTCGATCAGTGTGTTCATTTCCGGAAGGTTGCGGTTGCGGCTGAGGAAGTCGTGGATGTCTGCGAGTCCTCCATCTAAGAGTTCGGCCAGTGGTGCCCACGAGTCGTACGATGGGTCGTATCCCTGCCAGCGGAGTAGGAACTCGTGTCGATATCCTGGCAGTCGACGTCGTCTGTTGATCCTGTGTCCAATGATCGCTTCGAACACTGATTCGTCGTTGTGGTTGGGTCCGGGTTCGTCAAACACAAGTTGTTCAGTCGATGGTGTGTTGTACGGGACGAGGGCGGAAGCTGGGAGTTCGGTTGTGAATCGGAGGGTCCTCGGGAGTCGAAGTCGATATCCAGTCGTCCCGATCTTCTCGATGATCTTGAAGGGTCCCAAGTACGGCATCCGCATCTTGGAGGGTGTGACGTCGTCCGTGCTGAAGTGATACGCGGTCGTGTCGATCAGGACTTGGTCGCCAATGTCGTAGCTGATATCGCGTCGATGTCGGTTGGCGTAGTACAGGGCCCGGTCCTGGGCCTTGCCGATGTTGTCCGAGACCAAGTCCAGAGTCGCTTGCATCTCCTCGATCGACTGTGCTGCGGGGTTGGACTCGGCGATGATGTCGGTGTTGGCAGGAGTGCGAGGATGCTGACCGTGCATCAGGAAGAAGGGCGAATGTCCAGTCGATGCTGAGTTGTGTGAGTTGAGCGCGAACTGGATGTACGGCACTTGATCGATCCAGCGGGAGCCGAGGGCCAGAGTCGAACAGCGGATGGCCTCGGCGACGGTTGCCACAAAGCGTTCGACTTGTCCGGCGGCCTCGTGGTGGTGGGCAAAGGCGATCCGGAGTTTGGTCTTGAGCAGAGCGTTAAGTCCTGTCCAGAAGGCCGACCGGAAGCGTGTGTCGTGATCGGAGATGAAAGTGCCGGCGAGTCCAAAGTGCACAAAGACATCGCGGAAGTACTGGCGGGCGACGTCTTCGGCCGAGTCGGTCTTGTTGCCAGGAACCAGGACGACGTACTTGGTGAGGGAGTCGACAAAGATCGTGATCGAGTTGAAGGTGCGGCCCGAGAGTGAGTCCGTGACAGGCGGGAGTCCGAGGATGAAGTCGAGGGCGACAGTGTCCATCTTGCGGGTGGCCACAGGGATCCGGGAGAAGTGACCGTATGCTTGTTGTCGTCGGATCTTGGCTCGCTGGCAGATGTCGCAGTGCGAGACCCACTCGGCAATGTCCTTGGACATGGCGGGCCAGTAGTAGTGTGTTGAGATGGCCTTGTAGAGCGTGTTGGTGCCGGGGTGAGCTGCACAGACAGAGTCGTGGTGGTCTTTGATGATCGAGATGCGGAGGTCCTTGCCGGGGATGCAGATGCGGGTCGAGTCGAAGTAGAGAATCCCGTGTCGAAGTGAGAAGCGGTGCAGCTGTGCCTTCATCCACGGCTTGAGTCCGTCGGTCGAGTTGTCGCGGAGGGCCGAGATCAGTGCTGACAGGATCGGGTCCGAGCTGTACTGAGTGCGGATGGTGTCCAAGAGATCGTCGGGCGAGGGTCCGAGGTTGACAATCGCGTTAATGATCGAGACTTGGACGGCCTTGGAGATGGCTGTCGGTGTGCGCGAGAGCACGTCGGCGACCTTGTTCCACGAGCCGGGGATCCACTGGATCTCGAGGTCAAAGTCCAGCATCGTGTCGATGGCTCGCTGTTGGCGCTTGTTGAGGGTCTTGGAGTCGAGGATGTGCTTGAGCGCCTTCTGGTCGGTGTGGAGGAAGACTTTGCGGCCGACGAGGTAGTTCTTGAACTTGTCGAGGTGGCGGGTGATCGACAGCAGCTCGCCGTTGTAGGGCGAGTAGTTGAGCTCGGATCCGTGCAGTTTCTGCGAGTTGAAGGCGATGGGGCGCACTGTGCCGGATCCGTCCATGTCCTGCCCGATCCATCCACCAATCGATGCGCTTGACTCGGACCAGTCGGTGAAGAGGTGAATGTCCTTGTCCGGGTTGACCATGTGCAGCGACTGAGGCGAGAGCAACTTGAGCTGCTCGAAGGCGGCGATGGCGTTGTCGTCCCAGACGACGGACTTGGTCGAGTTGGCAGAGCGGGTGGTGATCAGCGTCGAGAGCGGACCGGCGAGGGCAGCGTAGCCAGGGACAAAGCTCATGATGGTGTTGGTCAAGCCGAGGAAGCTGCGGAGTTCGTGTTCGGTCGTTGGTCGCGGGTAGTTCTTGATGGCGTCGATGCGCGAGGGATGCACTTGGATGCGTCCTTCGCCGATGATGAAGCCGAGATAGGTGACGGTCGAGTTGAAGAACGAACACTTCTCGGGTCGGATCTTGAAGCCGTGTCGGTGGATCTTGTCGAGGACCAGTTCGATGTGGCGGATGTGCTGGTCCTCGTCCTCGGATGCGATCAGGATGTCGTCGATGTAGACAAACACAAAATCGTCGATGTATTCGCGGAAGATGTCGTTCATCGCGGCCTGGAACACGGAGGGACTGTTGGCGAGGCCGAAGGGCATCACAAGCCACTCAAAGTGGCCGTACTTGGTCCTGAAGGCCGTCTTGGGGGTGTCGGCGTCGGCAATGCGGATCTGGTGGAATCCGCGTTGCAAGTCGAGCTTGGAGAAGACACGGCACTTGGACAGGCGGTCGATGATCTCACGCATGTTGGGCAGCGCGGTGCGGTCCTTGACGGTGATCTTGTTGAGGGCGCGGAAGTCAAAGACGAGTCGGAACTTGTCGCCCTGCTTGACCCAGAAGATCGGTGCGCCGAAGGGCGAGACGGACTTGCGGATGTGGCCGATTCGGAGCAATCGGTCGAGTTCGTCTTTGAGTCGAGCGAGTTCTTCGGCCGACATTTGGTAGAGCGACGACCAAGTTGGCTTGGCAGAGTCGTCGAGTCGGATGTTCATGTCGATGCCGGGTCGGTGAGGCGGGAGTTCCTTGAGTTCGTTGAAGGCATCGCGGTACTTTGCGATGATGGATCGGTGTTCGGGGGTCAGTGGTTCGAGGACACGTGCGAGTTGGGCAACGGGGTCGTAGGGTTCAACAGCAACTGTATTCAAGTCACTGCTCAGAGTACAAACATACACGGCGCTGGGAGTCGAAGCGAGTGCGTTGATCTGCTGGGTCGACATGTGGTACTGGGATCGGAGTTCGAGGGTCGTGAGTGGCATTCCGGAGTCGGGTCGCGATGCCGTCCAAGTGTGGTGCTTCCCGTCGATCGAGAACTTGATTCGGTTGGAGGGCCAGTCGATCTCGGGGTTGGTCTGGTCGAGCCAGTTCTTGCCGAGGATGACGTCCCAGGTGAGTGGCGCGGTGAAGAGGTTGATGCGGGTGTGGTAGTCGTGGATGGTGAGGTCGACGGGATCGGTGACGGAGGACGGGAAGGACTTGCCGTTGGGCATCGTGACGGCGTTGGCGGTGGTCTTGGTTCGAAGGTCGAGGGTCGAGGCGAGGGTCTCGGAGATGTGCGAGTTGGTCGCACCAGGGTCGATGAGGACGGTGATCGGGGAGCCGTTGAGGGTGGCGTCGATCACAAGCAGTCCCTTGCCGTGGTTGGCGGCAATGCGGTGGGGTTCGTCGATGAGAGAGTTGATCAGGTGAGGTCCGGTGGCGAGAGTCAATAGTTCAGCGTCGGGGGTCGGAGTCGGATGGCGGCAACTCACCGGGTCCTTCAGAGGTCGTAGGATCCAGGGGTTGCCGCCTCGTCGTTTCCCTGATCTTCGTAGAAGGTGGCCTGGTCGGCGGTCTCGACGATGGCGTTGATGCGGGGCTGGTTCAAGGGACACTGCGAGGCGATGTGGCCGAACTTGCGGCAGCGGAAGCAGCCTCCGTTGCGGCGAAGATACTCCTTCTCGCGGTCGGTGAGCTTCTTGATCGGGCGCATGTCGACGTTGTCGAGGTCCATGGCGTTGGGGTCACGTGCGGGAGGCTGGGTCGGCTGGAAGGCGGGACGAGGAGGACGGACCATGGGGCGGAACTGCGGCTGGCCAGGTGGAGCGCGGAAGAGAGGAGGTCGCTGGAACTGGAGCTCGCGGAAGGGTTGATCGCGGAACTGAGTGCGAGCGGGCTGCTGCATCAGGGGTTGCGATTGACCCATAATGGACTCGTATCGCTCGGCGAGGGCCATGGCATCTTCGAGGGTGGCTGTGTTGGAGTCAAGTTTCCATTCGACTTCGATGCGCACCCTGTGCTTGAGCTTGGTGAGGTAGCGCTGCAGGTTCTGGCGGTTGTTGCTGAAGTGGGGCAGCTCGAGGAGGAGATCGCGGAAACGGGAGTTGAACTGCTCGACGGAGCCGGTGTGGCGCAGTGCTTCGAACTCATCCTCGGTGGTGCGCAGCGAGGTGGACGGAAGGAAGGTGTCGCGGACGAGGGACAGGACGGCGGCCGGGGTCAGGTTGTCGAGTTGCTTGCCCTGGGACCAGAGGCGCCACCAGGTCTTAGCCTTGCCCTTGAGGTTCATGGCGACGGTGGCGACAGCGGTGGCGTCATCGAGACTGTGGAAGGCAATGTACTCGGTCATTGAGAAGACAAACTCGTCAACGACAGCAGCCTTACGCTCGCCAGTGAAGGCGTCGGGGAGCGGGATCTTGGGACGCTTGAAACCGGGAGGGACCGTGGGGAGATTCGGCTGGGCGGTCAGGGCGGAGAGGACCAGGGCGCGGTCCTCGAGCGAGAGTTGTTCAAGGGCTTGGAGGCAGGCATTGACGGCGGGATCGTCCGATGCTACCATGTCAGATCACAGGATCAAGAGGAAGTCAAAAGAAGAAGATAGAGAAGGGTTTTATTGATCTTAGCGAGGCTAGGATCTAGAGTCAAGTGTGTCTGGGGTCGATGGTGATGACCAGAAACATGAGCGGGCGAAGGCGGGCTATTTATCTGTCTGGCGGTCTCGGAGGCGAAGCCTGCCGCAGCGGGGGCGAAGCAGCGGAGGCGGCGGGACAGCAGCCAGGCAGCAGCGGCTAACCGGAGAAACATGTGAAAGTCTGACAAATGCTCGGTGGCTGACAAATGCGGGTGACACAGCGTCTGACTAATGCATGGTCGATGACAAATGCAGGGAACACAGAGCGGCGTGTGCAACATGAGAGCAAGGAAAAAGGAAAGGCGTCACAGGACAAAGGAAAAAGAAAGTGTGCGACGCAAACAGTGACACAAGTGCGACGGTGCAGCTAGGCGGGCAGAGGGATCTGTGACATCGTCCCTGGATGGGCGGCACAGACAGAGTCATGGTGTCTTTGGATGATTCTTGCCCTCAGGTCTCCCAGCGGGATGCAGATGCCGCTGGTATCAAAGTACAAGATCTCGTCACGGGTCGTGAAGCGGTGAAACTGGGCTTTCATCCAAGGTTCGAGATCGTGGGTGGACTTGTGGCGGACAGCGTTGAGGATGGGCCGGAGGTTTGGGTCGGTTTGGTCGCTGTTCCGGACTTGATCAAGAAATTCGGAGGGGCTGGGACCGAGATGCAAGATCGAGTTGATGATGGCGACTTGGACTTCCTTCGAAGCAACTGGGGGAGTCTGAGACAGTATGTCGGCGATTTTATTCCATTTGCCAGGTATCCATTGAATTTCCAAGTCGAAATCAAGCATGATGTCGATTGCTCGCTTTTGCCGTTTGTTCAATGAGCCTGAATCGAGGATGTGCTTCAGTGCCTTCTGGTCAGTATGAAGAAACACCTTGCGACCGATCAAGTAGTTCCGAAACTTCCCGAGATGTCTTGTAATGGCCAGGAGCTCGCCATTGTACGGCGAGTAGTTGATTTCCGATCCTTGCAATTTGTTCGAGTTGAAGGCAATTGGTCGGATGTTCCCTGTTCCATCGAGATCTTGCCCGATCCATCCTCCGATGGAAGCACTGGACTCAGACCAGTCAGTGTACATGATGGATGTCCTTGTTGACATCCATCATATGTAACGCCGATGGCGCCAGTTGTCGCAGCTCCTCGAAGCAGTGGAGGGAGTCCTTGTCCCAAGCGACGGGCTTGGTGGAGTTAGCTGAACGGGTGGTGAGCAGGTCTGTGAGCGGCCCGGAAAGCGCGGCGTAGCCCTGGACGAAACTCATGACAGTGTTCGTGAGGCCGATGAAGCTTCGGAGGTCGTGTTCTGTCAGGAACTGGGCAGGGGCAGGACTGAGGAACCGAGGGCAAGAACAAGGAAGCAGGGGCAGGGCTGAACAGGGGCTGGCAAGGAGAGTGATGATCGTTTATTGAGGTGATAATTCACTAGCGTTCATCCAGGAGGGGACGGGGTGTTCTATTTAAGTCTATGCCTCACCCTCCCCTGCTCGCCCTGCGGAGAATATATTCGAGCTCCGACCTATGTTTCCCACGGTCATGAATCACGCCCGAGTGGCCATGCAGCGCGGGTCATGAATGACGCGTCGTATGATCGGCGACCGCGTTCATAACATGTTCTGTGTGGGGTTGAGGGAAGTTGCGGATTGCATCGATGCGAGAGGGGTGAACTTGGATTACTCCCTCACCGACGATGTAACCAAGGTACGTGATGGTACGTTGAAAGAAAGAGCACTTCTCAGGCCGGATCTTGAAGGAGTGCTCCTGGATCTTGCGGAGGACAAGCTCAATGTGGCGGATGTGCTTGTAGGAGATGGTATCTCCGACGCTGTGCTGCGCGTACTGCGCGTACTGCGCGGCGCAGTGGGTCGTGACCTGTGCTGCGCTTTGCGTTTTCACGCACCGCAGGCAGGCCACCGCAGGGTATACCTGCGGGTTGCCCCCGTTCCCCCCGTTTGTCTGGAGTTCGGTTTTATCGTGAATAAACGTAAGTGCTCCCCGAGCTCACCCGTCCGCTAGAGTAGCCTAGCACCGCCCTGTTCTGCCCCGTCCTGTCTTGTCTTGTACCCCCTCCCTCCCCGTCTTGCCCCAACGTCCCAGTAGTGGACGTTACATGGTAGCATCGGAAATCCTCGTCTTGTTTTCGTCCTGTTTGTCCTCTTTCTAGATCCTCAAGCTGGATCCCGCCTCTCTTGCCGACCGACTCTCCTCTCTGTCCCTGGAGCCTGCCCCTGCCATGAGCAACCCCCGCCCACTTCCGGAAGCCTTCCTCAAGACCTTCCGTGCCCCAGTGTTTACTGGGAAGAGCCGCTCCTCCTCGGTGGAGGACTGGCTGCAGCAACTCGAGGACTACCTCGATGCTGCCCAAGTCGCCCCCACCCACCACATCGTCGCCGCCAAGCTCTGCTTAAAGGACCAGGCGTACCGTTGGTACCGCCGCCAAGGGTTCGACGAGCAGAGCGAAGGTGTGTTTGACGACTTCAAGGACCGCCTCCGTCGCCGCTTCGGCAGCCCCAATGCTGAACTCATTGCCCGTGACAAGCTATACTCTCTCGTGCAGCGTGGTTCTGTGACCCGCTACATCGAGGAGTTTGAAGACCTCTCCTCCCAGATTGAGGAGCTGGGCTCTGCTGATGCGATGTACCTCTTCCAGAAGGGCCTCAAGCCCAAGATCAGAGAGTACATCGCCAGCAACCCTGATGCCCGCAAGTCCCTGGACGTGATGATGGACGTTGCCGAGAACCTCGACAACGTCCAGTACCATGGCCGCCAGTTCTACCCGCAGCTGGCAGGCGGCCATCGGTCTCATCACGTCCCAGCCCGTCCGCCTCGCCCGGCCCCGCCCGCAAGACCCATGCCTGAGCCCATGGACGTTGACGTCAACGCCATGGAGGCTCGTGGCCCTCCCCGCTCCCGGTTCCAGCAAGCTGCCACTGTCTCCCCCAAGGACAGACAGAAGCAGGAGGACCTCCGCCATGGTTCCTGCTTCTTCTGTCACCGACCGGGACACCAGGCCAAGGAGTGCCCCATGAAGTCGGGAAACGGCCGACCCTACTAGGTGGCTCTGGAGCCCTAGTAGGAGACCAACGCCGTGGATTGCTCAATGCAGTCCACGCGTCTCCAGAGGAAGTTCACCTCGCCCCCTCCCCCGAAGGAGAAACAAACCAAGTGTTGTGCGTCGTGCGAGAGGTGCATGGTGGCGCAAGCCGCCTGCCTCTCCACGAACGTGAAGAGAAAACCAAAATTGAAAACCAAAACAAAAAAGAAAATCAAGAACCCTTGAGGGACAGGACCGCCTGTGCCCTCACCCCTGTCAAGTCGTGTGTGTCGGATGCTTCCGACATGTGTCCGCAAGCCGTGGACGTCGTGTGCAATGGCGTGCTGACGCCGCAGGCCCCCGCAATGGCCGAACCCTATCCAAAATGTCCGAGTGGCCGTGATGAAGCCAACCAAGACCAAGTGTCGCCCGTTCCCCCAAGTCAAGTCATGGTGCAGGAGGCTGTGCAGGAGGACCATGAAGAGTCCCTGCTGTACCTCCCTGCCACCGTCCAAGGTCACACCGTCCGAATGATGGTGGACTCTGGAGCAAGCTGCAACTTTGTCAGCAGACGCTTGCTCCAGGAGCTCAACATACATGCAACCAAGAAGAAGTCGCCGATGAGTGTGGCGCTTGCAGACGATCGTGTGCAGCAGTGCACACACCAAGTGGTCCTGCGAGTGGCCCTCCATCCCAAGTACCATCCTGTCCTGTTGTTCCAAGTGATCGACACCAAGTTCGATGCCATCCTCGGCATGAGCTGGCTTGCTCGTGCCGAGCCGACTCCAGTCGTCGACTGGAAAGGCCGCACTGTCCGTGTTGGCCCTGACATTGTCCTGCAGGGCATGGCCTCACCCAACATGCCACCTCTCCTCTCAGCCATGCAATTCAAGAGGCTGATCAAGAAGGACACGTCGTTCCTCTGTGTCGTGCGTGAGGTCGACGACACCGACCAAGCCGGTCCCGGTCCCCCGCCTGTGGTGACCAAGCTGCTCGACGAGTACAAGGACGTATTCCCCGACCAGTTGCCACAATGCCTGCCACCCCAACGCACCGTCGATCATCGCATCGACATCGAACCAGGCTCGTCGCCTCCGTCAAGACCGACGTACCAACTGTCGCTGACGGAGATGGACGAACTCAAGCGCCAGTTGGATGACCTCCTCGCCCATGGGTTCATCCGCCCGAGCCAGTCACCGTATGGTGCACCAGTGCTCTTTGTCAAGAAGAAAGAAGGTGATCTCAGGATGTGCGTCGACTATCGCGCACTAAACAAACAGACCATCAAGAACACCTACCCGTTGCCCAGGATCGACGAGTTGATGGATCGTCTGAGTGGAGCAAAGGTCTTTAGCAAGATAGACCTCCGCTCAGGCTACCATCAGATCCGCATCCACGAGGATGATGTCCACAAGACCGCCTTCAGGACTCGCTACGGACTGTACGAGTTCCTAGTGCTGCCGTTCGGATTGACGAACGCACCTGCCACGTTCATGCAGCTGATGAACGATGTGTTCCGCCAAGAGCTCGACAACTCTGTCATCGTGTACCTGGATGATATCCTTGTGTACAGCAAGGATGAAGCGACCCATGAAGGTCATGTCGCCCGCGTGCTGGCCAAGCTACGCGAGCACAAGTTGTATGCCAAACTGTCCAAGTGTGAGTTCTTCAAGAATCAAGTCCCGTTCCTGGGACACGTTGTCTCAGGAAGAGGAATCGAAGTCGACCCCGCCAAGGTCAAGTCTGTGGTCGAGTGGCCGCCGCTCGCATGCGTCTCTGACGTGCAGTCGTTTCTCGGTCTCGTCAACTACTACCGCCGATTCATCCCCGATCTGGCGCGCACTGCCGGTCCACTCACAGACCTACTCCGCAAAGAGTGCCCCTTCGTGTGGGACCACCCACAACGCCAAGCGTTCGAGACCCTCAAGCACGCCTTGACGAACGCTCCTGTCCTCGCTGTGTTCGACCCGAACACGGATGTCTCCGTGCACACCGACGCCTCCGACTTTGCGGTGGGAGCTGTTTTGATGCAGGAGGGAAGGCCCGTTGCCTTCGAGTCGCGCAAACTGTCCCAACACGAGATCAACTATCCCGTGCACGAGAAGGAGCAGCTTGCGATCATCTACGCGCTGCAGAAGTTCCGAGTGTACCTCCACGGTACCGCCAAGCCCTTCAAGATTGTGACGGACCACCAGTCACTGCGTTACCTCGACACCAAGAAGAACCTGAGCCGACGCCAAGCGCGATGGATGGAGTTCCTCGCCGAGTACAACTACGAGGTTGTATACCAGAAAGGCAAACTCAATGTGGTGCCTGACGCACTGTCCCGACGCCCCGACTACCAATTGGCGTCACTGTACGAGTCGACTGTCAGTGTCGACAACACGATGCTGGATGTTGTCCGAGACAACATCGCCAACGACAAACAGTTCGGAGAACTGTTCCGAAAGGTGTCTAAGCTCCCCAAGGACGACGAATCATCCGAGTACACAGTGCGTGATGGCCTGCTCCTCCTGAAGAAGGACAGCCGTGTCTGTGTGCCGGACATTCCGTCGTTGAAGACCAAGTTGCTCCAAGAGGTCCACGACTCGCCCCTCGCTGGACACTTTGGAGTCGAGAAGACATACGACCGACTGGCCAAAGTCGCATACTGGTGTCACAGATCGCTCTGCCCGCCTAGCTGCACCGTCGCACTTGTGTCACTGTTTGCGTCGCACACTTTCCTTTTCCTTTGTCCTGTGACGCCTTTCCTTTTTCCTTGCTCTCATGTTGCACACGCCGCTCTGTTTTCCCTGCATTTGTCATCGACCATGCATTAGTCAGACGCTGTGTCACCCGCATTTGTCAGCCACCGAGCATTTGTCAGACTTTCACATGTTTCTCCGGTTAGCCGTTGCTGCCTGGCTGCTGTCCCGCCGCCTCCGCTGCTTCGCCCCCGCTGCGGCAGGCTTCGCCTCCGGGACCGCCAGACAGATAAATAGCCCGCCTTCACCCGCTCATGTTTCTGGTCATCACCTTCGACCCCAGACACACTTGACTCTAGATCCTAGCCTCGCTAAGATCAATAAAACCCTTCTCTATCTTTTTCTTTTGATCTCCTCTTGATCCCGTGATCTGACATGGTAGCATCGGACGATCCCGCCGTCAATGCCTGTCTCCAGGCCCTTGAACAACTATCGCTCGAGGACCGCGCCCTGGTCCTCTCCGCCCTGACCGCCCAGCCGAATCTCCCCACGGTCCCTCCCGGTTTCAAGCGTCCCAAGATCCCGCTCCCCGACGCCTTCACTGGCGAGCGTAAGGCTGCTGTCGTTGACGAGTTTGTCTTCTCAATGACCGAGTACATTGCCTTCCACAGTCTCGATGACGCCACCGCTGTCGCCACCGTCGCCATGAACCTCAAGGGCAAGGCCAAGACCTGGTGGCGCCTCTGGTCCCAGGGCAAGCAACTCGACAACCTGACCCCGGCCGCCGTCCTGTCCCTCGTCCGCGACACCTTCCTTCCGTCCACCTCGCTGCGCACCACCGAGGATGAGTTCGAAGCACTGCGCCACACCGGCTCCGTCGAGCAGTTCAACTCTCGCTTCCGCGATCTCCTCCTCGAGCTGCCCCACTTCAGCAACAACCGCCAGAACCTGCAGCGCTACCTCACCAAGCTCAAGCACAGGGTGCGCATCGAAGTCGAATGGAAGCTTGACTCCAACACAGCCACCCTCGAAGATGCCATGGCCCTCGCCGAGCGATACGAGTCCATTATGGGTCAATCGCAACCCCTGATGCAGCAGCCCGCTCGCACTCAGTTCCGCGATCAACCCTTCCGCGAGCTCCAGTTCCAGCGACCTCCTCTCTTCCGCGCTCCACCTGGTCAGCCGCAGTTCCGCCCAATGGTCCGTCCTCCTCGTCCCGCCTTCCAGCCGACCCAGCCTCCCGCACGTGACCCCAACGCCATGGACCTCGACAACGTCGACATGCGCCCGATCAAGAAGCTCACCGACCGCGAGAAGGAGTACCTCCGCCGTAACGGAGGCTGCTTCCGCTGCCGCAAGTTCGGCCACATCGCCTCGCAGTGTCCCTTGAACCAGCCCCGCATCAACGCCATCGTCGAGACCGCCGACCAGGCCACCTTCTACGAAGATCAGGGAAACGACGAGGCGGCAACCCCTGGATACTACGACCTCTGAAGGACCCGGCGAGTTGCCGCCATCCGACTCCGACCCCCGACGCTGAACTATTGACTCTCGCCACCGGACCTCACCTGATCAACTCTCTCATCGACGAACCCCACCGCATTGCCGCCAACCACGGCAAGGGACTGCTTGTGATCGACGCCACCCTCAACGGCTCCCCGATCACCGTCCTCATCGACCCTGGTGCGACCAACTCGCACATCTCCGAGACCCTCGCCTCGACCCTCGACCTTCGAACCAAGACCACCGCCAACGCCGTCACGATGCCCAACGGCAAGTCCTTCCCGTCCTCCGTCACCGATCCCGTCGACCTCACCATCCACGACTACCACGCCCGCATCAACCTCTTCACCGCGCCACTCACCTGGGACGTTATCCTCGGCAAGAACTGGCTCGACCAGACCAACCCCGAGATCGACTGGCCCTCCAACCGAATCAAGTTCTCGATCGACGGGAAGCACCACACTTGGACGGCATCGCGACCCGACACCGGAATGCCACTCACGACCCTCGAACTCCGATCCCAGTACCACATGTCGACCCAGCAGATCAACGCACTGGCTTCGACTCCCGGCGCCGTGTATGTTTGTACTCTGAGCAGTGACTTGAATACAGTTGCTGTTGAACCCTACGACCCCGTTGCCCAACTTGCCCGTGTCCTCGAACCACTGACCCCCGAACACCGATCCATCATCGCAAAGTACCGCGATGCCTTCAACGAACTCAAGGAACTCCCGCCTCACCGACCCGGCATCGACATGAACATCCGACTCGACGACTCTGCCAAGCCAACCTGGTCGTCGCTCTACCAAATGTCGGCCGAAGAACTCGCTCGTCTCAAAGACGAACTCGACCGATTGCTCCGGATCGGCCACATCCGCAAGTCCGTCTCGCCCTTCGGCGCACCGATCTTCTGGGTCAAGCAGGGCGACAAGTTCCGACTCGTCTTTGACTTCCGCGCCCTCAACAAGATCACCGTCAAGGACCGCACCGCGCTGCCCAACATGCGCGAGATCATCGACCGCCTGTCCAAGTGCCGTGTCTTCTCCAAGCTCGACTTGCAACGCGGATTCCACCAGATCCGCATTGCCGACGCCGACACCCCCAAGACGGCCTTCAGGACCAAGTACGGCCACTTTGAGTGGCTTGTGATGCCCTTCGGCCTCGCCAACAGTCCCTCCGTGTTCCAAGCCGCGATGAACGACATCTTCCGCGAGTTCATCGACGACTTTGTGTTCGTCTACATCGACGACATCCTGATCGCATCCGAGGACGAGGACCAGCACATCCGCCACATCGAACTGGTCCTCGACAAGATCCACCGACACGGCTTCAAGATCCGACCCGAGAAGTGTTCGTTCTTCAACTCGACCGTCACCTATCTCGGCTTCATCATCGGCGAAGGACGCATCCAAGTGCATCCCTCGCGCATCGACGCCATCAAGAACTACCCGCGACCAACGACCGAACACGAACTCCGCAGCTTCCTCGGCTTGACCAACACCATCATGAGCTTTGTCCCTGGCTACGCTGCCCTCGCCGGTCCACTCTCGACTCTGATCACCACCCGCTCCGCCAACTCGACCAAGTCCGTCGTCTGGGACGACAACGCCATCGCCGCCTTCGAGCAGCTCAAGTTGCTCTCGCCTCAGTCGCTGCACATGGTCAACCCGGACAAGGACATTCACCTCTTCACCGACTGGTCCGAGTCAAGCGCATCGATTGGTGGATGGATCGGGCAGGACATGGACGGATCCGGCACGGTGCGCCCCATCGCTTTCAACTCGCAGAAACTGCACGGATCCGAACTCAACTACTCGCCCTACAACGGCGAGCTGCTGTCGATCACCCGCCACCTCGACAAGTTCAAGAACTACCTCGTCGGCCGCAAAGTCTTCCTCCACACCGACCAGAAGGCGCTCAAGCACATCCTCGACTCCAAGACCCTCAACAAGCGCCAACAGCGAGCCATCGACACGATGCTGGACTTTGACCTCGAGATCCAGTGGATCCCCGGCTCGTGGAACAAGGTCGCCGACGTGCTCTCGCGCACACCGACAGCCATCTCCAAGGCCGTCCAAGTCTCGATCATCAACGCGATTGTCAACCTCGGACCCTCGCCCGACGATCTCTTGGACACCATCCGCACTCAGTACAGCTCCGACCCGATCCTGTCAGCACTGATCTCGGTCCTCCGCGACAACTCGACCGACGGACTCAAGCCGTGGATGAAGGCACAGCTGCACCGCTTCTCACTTCGACACGGGATTCTCTACTTCGACTCGACCCGCATCTGCATCCCCGGCAAGGACCTCCGCATCTCGATCATCAAGGACCACCACGACTCTGTCTGTGCAGCTCACCCCGGCACCAACACGCTCTACAAGGCCATCTCGACACACTACTACTGGCCCGCCATGTCCAAGGACATTGCCGAGTGGGTCTCGCACTGCGACATCTGCCAGCGAGCCAAGATCCGACGACAACAAGCATACGGTCACTTCTCCCGGATCCCTGTGGCCACCCGCAAGATGGACACTGTCGCCCTCGACTTCATCCTCGGACTCCCGCCTGTCACGGACTCACTCTCGGGACGCACCTTCAACTCGATCACGATCTTTGTCGACTCCCTCACCAAGTACGTCGTCCTGGTTCCTGGCAACAAGACCGACTCGGCCGAAGACGTCGCCCGCCAGTACTTCCGCGATGTCTTTGTGCACTTTGGACTCGCCGGCACTTTCATCTCGGATCACGACACACGCTTCCGGTCGGCCTTCTGGACAGGACTTAACACTCTGCTCAAGACCGAACTCCGGATCGCCTTTGCCCACCACCACGAGGCCGCCGGACAAGTCGAACGCTTTGTGGCAACCGTCGCCGAGGCCATCCGCTGTTCGACTCTGGCCCTCGGCTCCCGCTGGATCGATCAAGTGCCATACATCCAGTTCGCGCTCAACTCACACAGCTCAGCTTCGACTGGACATTCGCCCTTCTTCCTGATGCACGGTCAGCATCCTCGCACTCCTGCCAACACCGACATCATCGCCGAGTCCAACCCTGCAGCACAGTCGATCGAGGAGATGCAAGCGACTCTGGACTTGGTCTCGGACAACATCGGCAAGGCCCAGGACCGGGCCCTGTACTACGCCAACCGACATCGACGCGATATCAGCTACGACATTGGCGACCAAGTCCTGATCGACACGACCGCGTATCACTTCAGCACGGACGACGTCACACCCTCCAAGATGCGGATGCCGTACTTGGGACCCTTCAAGATCATCGAGAAGATCGGAACGACTGGATATCGACTTCGACTCCCGAGGACCCTCCGATTTACAACCGAACTCCCCGCTTCCGCCCTCGTCCCCTACAACACACCATCGACCGACCAACTTGTGTTTGATGAACCCGGACCCAACCACAACGACGAATCAGTGTTCGAAGCGATCATTGGACACAGGATCAACCGACGACGTCGACTTCCTGGATATCGACACGAGTTCTTGCTCCGCTGGCAGGGATACGACCCATCTTACGACTCGTGGGCACCACTGGCCGAACTCTTGGATGGAGGACTCGCAGATATCCACGACTTCCTCAGCCGCAACCGCAACCTTCCGGAAATGGACACACTGATCGACCTTTGCCAAGCACAAGTGCAACGCAACTCGGGATCGAAAAATTGATGGTTTGACTTGAGCACAATTTTTCTGGGGGGGATGTCACAGATCGCTCTGCCCGCCTAGCTGCACCGTCGCACTTGTGTCACTGTTTGCGTCGCACACTTTCCTTTTCCTTTGTCCTGTGACGCCTTTCCTTTTTCCTTGCTCTCATGTTGCACACGCCGCTCTGTTTTCCCTGCATTTGTCATCGACCATGCATTAGTCAGACGCTGTGTCACCCGCATTTGTCAGCCACCGAGCATTTGTCAGACTTTCACATGTTTCTCCGGTTAGCCGTTGCTGCCTGGCTGCTGTCCCGCCGCCTCCGCTGCTTCGCCCCCGCTGCGGCAGGCTTCGCCTCCGGGACCGCCAGACAGATAAATAGCCCGCCTTCACCCGCTCATGTTTCTGGTCATCACCTTCGACCCCAGACACACTTGACTCTAGATCCTAGCCTCGCTAAGATCAATAAAACCCTTCTCTATCTTTTTCTTTTGATCTCCTCTTGATCCCGTGATCTGACAACTGGCCTGGAATGAAGCGCACCGTCGAGAAGTACATCGAGTCCTGCCATACCTGCAAGATGGTCAAGTCACGCACGACCCGAGAGCAAGGATTGCTGCAACCCCTGCCTGTTCCCGACCGCCCCTGGACCAGCATGTCCATGGATCTCATCACGCATCTACCGACGACCAAGTTGGACCACGATGCAATCGCTGTCTTTGTCGACAGGTTCAGCAAGATGGCACACTTTGTGCCGTGCCAGACGACATGCTCCGCGCCTGACCTTGCACTGCTGTTCTTCAAGCATGTGTTCAAGCACCACGGCCTCCCAAAGTCCATCGTCAGTGATCGAGACCCCCGATTCACCTCCTTGTTTTGGACAAGTCTGTTCGACCATCTCGGCACCAAGCTGAACATGTCAACCTCGCACCACCAACAAACGGATGGACAGTCCGAGCGGACGATCCGCACCCTCGAGCAATACCTGAGGACATACGCCTCGACCAGCCAAGACGACTGGGACATACAGCTGAGTCATGCAGAGTTTGCATACAACACCGCCAAGTCGAGCACAACTGGCTTGAGCCCCTTTGAGGCGCTCTACGGATTCCAGCCTGATGTTCCCACCTCCTTGACACTGACCGAGTCCACGGCTGGATTGCCTCCCAAACCAAGTGCCTTTGTCAAAGATCATCAAGTCCGACACAAGATGATCGCCGACGCGCTCACGGATGCGCAACAAGTGATGGCGAAGTACTACGACCGCCGACACCAGGATGTCTCCTTTGAAGTTGGAGACCTTGTCTACCTGGACGCCGACAACATCAAGGTCCCCGAAGCCCAGTCAAAGAAGTTGTTGCCCAAGTACCGAGGACCGTTCAAGATAGCGGCCCGACCCAGTCCCCTCAACTACCTGTTGGACTTGCCACCTGGAAGCAAGCTCCATCCTGTCTTCCATGTGTCCAAGCTGCGTCGCCACACGACCCGCAGTCCAGCACAGTTCCCCGACGCCGACGAAGGTGTCCCGGACGACGCACCACTGGAAGACGACCTCGGACAATACTATACTCAAGAATATGAAGTCGAAAGGATCGTGAGGCACAAGAAAGTGGCTGATGGGTCACTTCGGTTTTATGTCAAGTGGGTTGGTTACCCACACTCGGGCAACACATGGCAAACACTGGAGGACTTGTCCCATGCACCCGAGGAGCTGAGTAAATACGGTAAACACCTCGAGGAGCCCCAAATAAAGAGCACACGCAGGGCTCCTCGCAGGAAGCCTTCTTAAGTGTGGGAGTGTAGGAGATGGTATCTCCGACGCTGTGCTGCGCGTACTGCGCGTACTGCGCGGCGCAGTGGGTCGTGACCTGTGCTGCGCTTTGCGTTTTCACGCACCGCAGGCAGGCCACCGCAGGGTATACCTGCGGGTTGCCCCCGTTCCCCCCGTTTGTCTGGAGTTCGGTTTTATCGTGAATAAACGTAAGTGCTCCCCGAGCTCACCCGTCCGCTAGAGTAGCCTAGCACCGCCCTGTTCTGCCCCGTCCTGTCTTGTCTTGTACCCCCTCCCTCCCCGTCTTGCCCCAACGTCCCAGTAGTGGACGTTACAGTGCTGGTCCTCGTCCTCGGATGCGATCAGGATGTTGTCAATGTATACAAAGACGAAATCGTCAATGTATTCACGGAAGATATCATTCATCGCTGCCTGGAAGACCGAGGGGCTGTTGGCAAGGCCGAAGGGCATGACGAGCCACTCGAAGTGGCCATATTTCGTCCGGAATGCGGTCTTGGGGAGTCTTCATCGGTGATGCGGATTTGGTGGAATCCGCGCTGGAGGTCAAGCTTCGAGAAGCTCCGACACTTGGTGAGACGGTCCATGATTTCGCGCATGTTCGGGAGCGCGGTTCGATCCTTGACAGTGATTCGGTTGAGAGCACGGTAGTCGAAGACAAGGCGGAACTTCTCGCCTTGCTTGACCCAGAAGATTGGGGCGCCGAAGGGAGAAACAGACTTGCGTAAATGACCGATCTTCAAGAGACGGGACAGTTCTTCCTTGAGGCGGGCAAGTTCCTCAGCGGACATCTGGTAAAACGACGACCAGGTCGGCTTGGCAGATGGTTCAAGGTCGATCTTCATGTCAAGACCGGGGCGATGCGGAGGAAGTTGGTTCAGGTCCGAGAAGATCGGGCAGAAGTTGTTGATCCTTGCGGTGTATTCGGGGGTTCAGGGGTTTGAGGACTTCGAGGAGGTTCTTGGAGAACTCATCGTCGGTCTCGACAATGTTCAGAGTGCAGAGGAAGACCGGGGTGCTCAGGGCTAGGTTGCTGATCATGGACGTTGATATGTTGTACTGTTTCGCGAGTTCGTGGTCGGTGAGCGTGGGAACGCGGTTGGTATCCGAAGCAGACCACGTGTGCTTGATTCCATGGACGAAGGTTATCTTGTTCTTGGGCCAATCGATGGTTGGATTCACTTGATCGAGCCAGTTCTTCCCCAGTATTACATCCCAGGTGATAGGGGCCGTGAACAGGTGGAGTCTGGCGTGGTAGTCTTGTATCTTGAGGTCGACAAGTTCTGTGATCTTGGAAAGAAAGGATTTGCCGTTGGGCATCTGGACATAGTTCGGAGTGGTCGAAGTCGTGAGTCGAGAATCACGGCCAAGGTGTTCGGAGATATAGGAGCTAGTAGCTCCGGTGTCAATAAGCACAGTGACGGGATAAGAGTTCATGAAGCCATTTATTTTCAGCAAGCCCATTCCATTGTCAACTGCGATCCGGTGGGGTCCGTCAGTGAGAGTGTTAATCAGGTGTGGTTCGGGAGCGGAGTCCAAAGGTGCTTGTTCGTGGCGGGGATCGATTAGGCGACAACTCGGGGGAACCTCTAGTAGGTCCAGGCTGGGTGAGTTGTCGCCTTCTCGTTTCCCTGCTCCTCATATGCGGTGGCTTGGTCGATGGTTTCGACATTGTTAAGCCTGGGGACATTAAGGGGACACTGAGAAGCGATATGTTCAAACTTGCGGCAGCGGAAGCAGCCTCCGTTTTGGCGGAGGAACTCCTTCTCCTTATCGGTCAGCTTACCAATGGGCTTGAGGCTGACATTGTCCAGTTCCATAGCGTTGTGGTCGCGGGTGAGAGGAGGGGTTTGTAAGCCCGCATGGGGGCTTTGAGGAGCCGAGAATGGAGGACGGACCGGTCGGACGAATGTGCGAACGGTTTGCTGCTGGGGTCGGAAGGTGTATTCTCTCTTGAAGGGACGGGGCTCGGGGAGTTCCGAGTGGATGGCCTCGAAGCGCTCCGCGAGGGACATGGCCACGTCGAGAGTGGGTTTCTTGAAACCGTGGAGCTTCCATTCAACTTCACCGCGGTATCGGGGCTTGAGCTTGGACATGTATTGTTGGACGTTGAGCTCGTCGTTCGAGTGCTGCGGGAGCTCCAGGAGGAGCTCACGAAACCTGGCGTTGAAAGCGGACCCGGGTCATGTCTGGCGGAGATTCACAAATTCGTCTTCAAAGGTCCGGACTGAGGTGGCGGGAGTGAAGGCTTCTCGGATCAGATCGAGCATAGCCGTGGGCTTAATGACCGAGACGGCAGTTGGGTTCCTTTGGGCGAAGAGTCTCCACCATGTCCTGGCGCCGTCACGGAGGTTCATGGCAATAGTGGAGACGGCCGTTGAATCTTCGAGCACATAGTACTTGATAAACTCCTCCATGGAGTATGCGAACTCTTCGACAACAGCAGCCTTTCGTTCGCCGGAGTAGGCTGGGGGAGGAGGCATCTTGGGGCGCTCAGGGGTCGTCAGGGCTGGAGATGGTGTGGGTGGTCCATTTACCTGCACGATCACCTGAGGGCGTTGCTCGAGGGAGAGGTCAACTGATATACACCATCGATGTTCCTCTCCTCACGCGGTTCAGACGCGTACCTCCCGCTGAAGCCAGGTGATTCGGGAAAGGACCCGGGCTGTTCCCGAGTCCCGTGTTTGCAACCGCGCCAGACTGCAACGGTCCCTCGCCGACGTCGGTTCGCCTGCCTGCGCCGAGACTAGTCGCAGGCATATAAACCCGGCAGACGAGCCTCCCCCTTTGAGCTCGTCTTGGCCCTTGTATTTCCCCGTTGTGTTTCTCATATCGAATATATTTGGCATTTCCGTCTTCACCTCTCCCCTCCCGCTGCCAAGTCCTTGACATTAGGCAAGACCTTCAACCACCCCCCCTGTCAGATCACGGGATCAAGAGGAGATCAAAAGAAAAAGATAGAGAAGGGTTTTATTGATCTTAGCGAGGCTAGGATCTAGAGTCAAGTGTGTCTGGGGTCGAAGGTGATGACCAGAAACATGAGCGGGTGAAGGCGGGCTATTTATCTGTCTGGCGGTCCCGGAGGCGAAGCCTGCCGCAGCGGGGGCGAAGCAGTGGAGGCGGCGGGACAGCAGCCAGGCAGCAACGGCTAACCGGAGAAACATGTGAAAGTCTGACAAATGCTCGGTGGCTGACAAATGCGGGTGACACAGCGTCTGACTAATGCATGGTCGATGACAAATGCAGGGAAAACAGAGCGGCGTGTGCAACATGAGAGCAAGGAAAAAGGAAAGGCGTCACAGGACAAAGGAAAAGGAAAGTGTGCGACGCAAACAGTGACACAAGTGCGACGGTGCAGCTAGGCGGGCAGAGCGATCTGTGACATCCCCCCCAGAAAAATTGTGCTCAAGTCAAACCATCAATTTTTCGATCCCGAGTTGCGTTGCACTTGTGCTTGGCAAAGGTCGATCAGTGTGTCCATTTCCGGAAGGTTGCGGTTGCGGCTGAGGAAGTCGTGGATATCTGCGAGTCCTCCATCCAAGAGTTCGGCCAGTGGTGCCCACGAGTCGTAAGATGGGTCGTATCCCTGCCAGCGGAGCAAGAACTCGTGTCGATATCCAGGAAGTCGACGTCGTCGGTTGATCCTGTGTCCAATGATCGCTTCGAACACTGATTCGTCGTTGTGGTTGGGTCCGGGTTCATCAAACACAAGTTGGTCGGTCGATGGTGTGTTGTAGGGGACGAGGGCGGAAGCGGGGAGTTCGGTTGTAAATCGGAGGGTCCTCGGGAGTCGAAGTCGATATCCAGTCGTTCCGATCTTCTCGATGATCTTGAAGGGTCCCAAGTACGGCATCCGCATCTTGGAGGGTGTGACGTCGTCCGTGCTGAAGTGATACGCGGTCGTGTCGATCAGGACTTGGTCGCCAATGTCGTAGCTGATATCGCGTCGATGTCGGTTGGCGTAGTACAGGGCCCGGTCCTGGGCCTTGCCGATGTTGTCCGAGACCAAGTCCAGAGTCGCTTGCATCTCCTCGATCGACTGTGCTGCAGGGTTGGACTCGGCGATGATGTCGGTGTTGGCAGGAGTGCGAGGATGCTGACCGTGCATCAGGAAGAAGGGCGAATGTCCAGTCGAAGCTGAGCTGTGTGAGTTGAGCGCGAACTGGATGTATGGCACTTGATCGATCCAGCGGGAGCCGAGGGCCAGAGTCGAACAGCGGATGGCCTCGGCGACGGTTGCCACAAAGCGTTCGACTTGTCCGGCGGCCTCGTGGTGGTGGGCAAAGGCGATCCGGAGTTCGGTCTTGAGCAGAGTGTTAAGTCCTGTCCAGAAGGCCGACCGGAAGCGTGTGTCGTGATCCGAGATGAAAGTGCCGGCGAGTCCAAAGTGCACAAAGACATCGCGGAAGTACTGGCGGGCGACGTCTTCGGCCGAGTCGGTCTTGTTGCCAGGAACCAGGACGACGTACTTGGTGAGGGAGTCGACAAAGATCGTGATCGAGTTGAAGGTGCGTCCCGAGAGTGAGTCCGTGACAGGCGGGAGTCCGAGGATGAAGTCGAGGGCGACAGTGTCCATCTTGCGGGTGGCCACAGGGATCCGGGAGAAGTGACCGTATGCTTGTTGTCGTCGGATCTTGGCTCGCTGGCAGATGTCGCAGTGCGAGACCCACTCGGCAATGTCCTTGGACATGGCGGGCCAGTAGTAGTGTGTCGAGATGGCTTTGTAGAGCGTGTTGGTGCCGGGGTGAGCTGCACAGACAGAGTCGTGGTGGTCCTTGATGATCGAGATGCGGAGGTCCTTGCCGGGGATGCAGATGCGGGTCGAGTCGAAGTAGAGAATCCCGTGTCGAAGTGAGAAGCGGTGCAGCTGTGCCTTCATCCACGGCTTGAGTCCGTCGGTCGAGTTGTCGCGGAGGACCGAGATCAGTGCTGACAGGATCGGGTCGGAGCTGTACTGAGTGCGGATGGTGTCCAAGAGATCGTCGGGCGAGGGTCCGAGGTTGACAATCGCGTTGATGATCGAGACTTGGACGGCCTTGGAGATGGCTGTCGGTGTGCGCGAGAGCACGTCGGCGACCTTGTTCCACGAGCCGGGGATCCACTGGATCTCGAGGTCAAAGTCCAGCATCGTGTCGATGGCTCGCTGTTGGCGCTTGTTGAGGGTCTTGGAGTCGAGGATGTGCTTGAGCGCCTTCTGGTCGGTGTGGAGGAAGACTTTGCGGCCGACGAGGTAGTTCTTGAACTTGTCGAGGTGGCGGGTGATCGACAGCAGCTCGCCGTTGTAGGGCGAGTAGTTGAGTTCGGATCCGTGCAGTTTCTGCGAGTTGAAAGCGATGGGGCGCACCGTGCCGGATCCGTCCATGTCCTGCCCGATCCATCCACCAATCGATGCGCTTGACTCGGACCAGTCGGTGAAGAGGTGAATGTCCTTGTCCGGGTTGACCATGTGCAGCGACTGAGGCGAGAGCAACTTGAGCTGCTCGAAGGCGGCGATGGCGTTGTCGTCCCAGACGACGGACTTGGTCGAGTTGGCGGAGCGGGTGGTGATCAGAGTCGAGAGTGGACCGGCGAGGGCAGCGTAGCCAGGGACAAAGCTCATGATGGTGTTGGTCAAGCCGAGGAAGCTGCGGAGTTCGTGTTCGGTCGTTGGTCGCGGGTAGTTCTTGATGGCGTCGATGCGCGAGGGATGCACTTGGATGCGTCCTTCGCCGATGATGAAGCCGAGATAGGTGACGGTCGAGTTGAAGAACGAACACTTCTCGGGTCGGATCTTGAAGCCGTGTCGGTGGATCTTGTCGAGGACCAGTTCGATGTGGCGGATGTGCTGGTCCTCGTCCTCGGATGCGATCAGGATGTCGTCGATGTAGACGAACACAAAGTCGTCGATGAACTCGCGGAAGATGTCGTTCATCGCGGCTTGGAACACGGAGGGACTGTTGGCGAGGCCGAAGGGCATCACAAGCCACTCAAAGTGGCCGTACTTGGTCCTGAAGGCCGTCTTGGGGGTGTCGGCGTCGGCAATGCGGATCTGGTGGAATCCGCGTTGCAAGTCGAGCTTGGAGAAGACACGGCACTTGGACAGGCGGTCGATGATCTCGCGCATGTTGGGCAGCGCGGTGCGGTCCTTGACGGTGATCTTGTTGAGGGCGCGGAAGTCAAAGACGAGTCGGAACTTGTCGCCCTGCTTGACCCAGAAGATCGGTGCGCCGAAGGGCGAGACGGACTTGCGGATGTGGCCGATCCGGAGCAATCGGTCGAGTTCGTCTTTGAGACGAGCGAGTTCTTCGGCCGACATTTGGTAGAGCGACGACCAGGTTGGCTTGGCAGAGTCGTCGAGTTGGATGTTCATGTCGATGCCGGGTCGGTGAGGCGGGAGTTCCTTGAGTTCGTTGAAGGCATCGCGGTACTTTGCGATGATGGATCGGTGTTCGGGGGTCAGTGGTTCGAGGACACGGGCAAGTTGGGCAACGGGGTCGTAGGGTTCAACAGCAACTGTATTCAAGTCACTGCTCAGAGTACAAACATACACGGCGCCGGGAGTCGAAGCCAGTGCGTTGATCTGCTGGGTCGACATGTGGTACTGGGATCGGAGTTCGAGGGTCGTGAGTGGCATTCCGGTGTCGGGTCGCGATGCCGTCCAAGTGTGGTGCTTCCCGTCGATCGAGAACTTGATTCGGTTGGAGGGCCAGTCGATCTCGGGGTTGGTCTGGTCGAGCCAGTTCTTGCCGAGGATAACGTCCCAGGTGAGTGGCGCGGTGAAGAGGTTGATGCGGGCGTGGTAGTCGTGGATGGTGAGGTCGACGGGATCGGTGACGGAGGACGGGAAGGACTTGCCGTTGGGCATCGTGACGGCGTTGGCGGTGGTCTTGGTTCGAAGGTCGAGGGTCGAGGCGAGGGTCTCGGAGATGTGCGAGTTGGTCGCACCAGGGTCGATGAGGACGGTGATCGGGGAGCCGTTGAGGGTGGCGTCGATCACAAGCAGTCCCTTGCCGTGGTTGGCGGCAATGCGGTGGGGTTCGTCGATGAGAGAGTTGATCAGGTGAGGTCCGGTGGCGAGAGTCAATAGTTCAGCGTCGGGGGTCGGAGTCGGATGGCGGCAACTCGCCGGGTCCTTCAGAGGTCGTAGTATCCAGGGGTTGCCGCCTCGTCGTTTCCCTGATCTTCGTAGAAGGTGGCCTGGTCGGCGGTCTCGACGATGGCGTTGATGCGGGGCTGGTTCAAGGGACACTGCGAGGCGATGTGGCCGAACTTGCGGCAGCGGAAGCAGCCTCCGTTACGGCGGAGGTACTCCTTCTCGCGGTCGGTGAGCTTCTTGATCGGGCGCATGTCGACGTTGTCGAGGTCCATGGCGTTGGGGTCACGTGCGGGAGGCTGGGTCGGCTGGAAGGCGGGACGAGGAGGACGGACCATTGGGCGGAACTGCGGCTGACCAGGTGGAGCGCGGAAGAGAGGAGGTCGCTGGAACTGGAGCTCGCGGAAGGGTTGATCGCGGAACTGAGTGCGAGCGGGCTGCTGCATCAGGGGTTGCGATTGACCCATAATGGACTCGTATCGCTCGGCGAGGGCCATGGCATCTTCGAGGGTGGCTGTGTTGGAGTCAAGCTTCCATTCGACTTCGATGCGCACCCTGTGCTTGAGCTTGGTGAGGTAGCGCTGCAGGTTCTGGCGGTTGTTGCTGAAGTGGGGCAGCTCGAGGAGGAGATCGCGGAAGCGAGAGTTGAACTGCTCGACGGAGCCGGTGTGGCGCAGTGCTTCGAACTCATCCTCGGTGGTGCGCAGCGAGGTGGACGGAAGGAAGGTGTCGCGGACGAGGGACAGGACGGCGGCCGGGGTCAGGTTGTCGAGTTGCTTGCCCTGGGACCAGAGGCGCCACCAGGTCTTGGCCTTGCCCTTGAGGTTCATGGCGACGGTGGCGACAGCGGTGGCGTCATCGAGACTGTGGAAGGCAATGTACTCGGTCATTGAGAAGACAAACTCGTCAACGACAGCAGCCTTACGCTCGCCAGTGAAGGCGTCGGGGAGCGGGATCTTGGGACGCTTGAAACCGGGAGGGACCGTGGGGAGATTCGGCTGGGCAGTCAGGGCGGAGAGGACCAGGGCGCGGTCCTCGAGCGATAGTTGTTCAAGGGCCTGGAGACAGGCATTGACGGCGGGATCGACCGATGCTACCATGTCAGATCACGGGATCAAGAGGAGATCAAAAGAAAAAGATAGAGAAGGGTTTTATTGATCTTAGCGAGGCTAGGATCTAGAGTCAAGTGTGTCTGGGGTCGAAGGTGATGACCAGAAACATGAGCGGGTGAAGGCGGGCTATTTATCTGTCTGGCGGTCCCGGAGGCGAAGCCTGCCGCAGCGGGGGCGAAGCAGTGGAGGCGGCGGGACAGCAGCCAGGCAGCAACGGCTAACCGGAGAAACATGTGAAAGTCTGACAAATGCTCGGTGGCTGACAAATGCGGGTGACACAGCGTCTGACTAATGCATGGTCGATGACAAATGCAGGGAAAACAGAGCGGCGTGTGCAACATGAGAGCAAGGAAAAAGGAAAGGCGTCACAGGACAAAGGAAAAGGAAAGTGTGCGACGCAAACAGTGACACAAGTGCGACGGTGCAGCTAGGCGGGCAGAGCGATCTGTGACACCCCCCCTCTTGCCCTGACCTTTCCTATCATGTCTGGCCCCTCCATCACCGAACATGATGCCGCCACCCTCAAGGCAACCGTCAGCCGTGTCGACGAGCACACTCAGGTGCTCGACCGAATCTCAACTCAGCTGACCACTCAAGGGGCCGCTTTCAACGACCTTCGTGCCCTCGTCGCTTAAGACCAAGCCCAACGCCGTGCCGAGCTCAACGACGCCATAGCCCTTGGGGTCCACGAGGCTCTTCAAGCCCTTCGAGCCGCCCCTGGTCCTGCCCCTGTTGACCGCTACCAAGACGAAGCCGAGCCCCAAGCGCAACAAGGTCGTCCCGTTCGCCCTGCCCGTCAGATCCGGCCGGCTCTTGGCGTTGCCGCAAGGATGGGCCCTCCAGAACGCTTCTCGGGCAAGGATCCAAGCCGCCTCAACGCCTTCCTGGCCCACTGTCGTCTCGTCTTCGCCTCCAATCCCCCGGACTACCCAACTGGAGTCGACAAGGTCTTCTACGCTCTCTCCTACCTTGATGGCACGGCCGCCGACTACATGGCGCCGTTCATCGAAAAGATAGAAGCCCCTTGGGAGGAGCAACCCGAGGTCATCAACAACTTCGAAGCCTTCTCCGAGGCCCTCCGCACCGCCTTCGGCCGAGTCCAACCTGCTGTTGCCGCCGCCCGTGACCTCGTCAAGCTCTCTCAAACCGGCTCCGCTGCCACTTATGCCTCCGAATTCCGTCGCCTCCGTATCCACCTTGCTGATTGGGGAGACAAGGCGCTCATGTTCCACTACGAGCACAATCTCAAGCCGTCGGTTCAGGAAGAGTTGTCCCGTCAAGAGTTCGACTCCCTCGAAGAGCTCATCAGCGCCTCAATCCTGATTGACAACCGACAGGAGGACCAACGCTCGCGCCGTTCGGCCCACCGCCCCTCGGCCCTCGGCCCCTGGGCCACGCCAAGTCCCACGCCCAGTTTTCCAAGCTCCCCGTCCCCTCACCCCTGGTCCGCAGCCCATGGACTTGGGCCAGACGGGTGCCCGCCGACTGACTCCTGAGGAGAGGGAAGCCCTCCGACTGGCCGGGAAGTGCTACTACTACAAGAAGGAAGGACATGTCGCCCTCCGCTGTCCCCTCAAGCTTGCCCCTCGCACTTCTCTTGTCCCCGCTCCCCTCGCCTCCGTGGATGCCAATAAACTCTCCGACCAGGAAAACTTCTCTGCCTAGAAAAGGTCAGAGGAGCTTTCCTAGGCGAGTCGTTTACACCACAATCTCCTCCTGCCCCCGCTGTGCCGTGCCATCTTGCTCCCGTTACCGTTTCTTTCTCCCCTACCATGCAACCTTGTCCTGATCCTGTCATAGAACCCCAACCTTCCATTGATATTCTCATACTGCACAACTCGGAGTCCATTGCCGCGACAGCTATGATTGACACTGGCGCGGTCACTTCCTTTATGGACTCTGAGTTTGCAGCACGGCATAACCTTCCCACGTTTGCTTCTTCATTCCTGATAACTCTTGCTGATGGCTCTGCTCTGAAGTCCAGTCACAGTGTTTGTGTCCCGATGATCGCCGGCGACAATCACTACGAACAAGCTTCGTTCGCACTGATTGAGCTGGCGTCCCACCCCATCATTCTGGGAATGGACTGGATTTCGAAGCACAAACCCCATTTTGATTGGTACCACAATTCTGTCTTTCTCCCGTGCACGCCAATCCACTCCATGTCCTCCGTCTCCGAATCTCCGCGTGAATCTTGTCCTCCCGTGCCTGAGTCCGAGTCCGAGTCCGAATCCGAGTCCGAGTTCGAGTCCGAGTCCGAGTCCGAGTCGTCCCCAGTTGAACCCCAGCCTTGCTCTGCCGTGCCAGAGACCTGCTGTCACAGATCGCTCTGCCCGCCTAGCTGCACCGTCGCACTTGTGTCACTGTTTGCGTCGCACACTTTCCTTTTCCTTTGTCCTGTGACGCCTTTCCTTTTTCCTTGCTCTCATGTTGCACACGCCGCTCTGTTTTCCCTGCATTTGTCATCGACCATGCATTAGTCAGACGCTGTGTCACCCGCATTTGTCAGCCACCGAGCATTTGTCAGACTTTCACATGTTTCTCCGGTTAGCCGTTGCTGCCTGGCTGCTGTCCCGCCGCCTCCGCTGCTTCGCCCCCGCTGCGGCAGGCTTCGCCTCCGGGACCGCCAGACAGATAAATAGCCCGCCTTCACCCGCTCATGTTTCTGGTCATCACCTTCGACCCCAGACACACTTGACTCTAGATCCTAGCCTCGCTAAGATCAATAAAACCCTTCTCTATCTTTTTCTTTTGATCTCCTCTTGATCCCGTGATCTGACATGGTAGCATCGGTCGATCCCGCCGTCAATGCCTGTCTCCAGGCCCTTGAACAACTATCGCTCGAGGACCGCGCCCTGGTCCTCTCCGCCCTGACTGCCCAGCCGAATCTCCCCACGGTCCCTCCCGGTTTCAAGCGTCCCAAGATCCCGCTCCCCGACGCCTTCACTGGCGAGCGTAAGGCTGCTGTCGTTGACGAGTTTGTCTTCTCAATGACCGAGTACATTGCTTTCCACAGTCTCGATGACGCCACCGCTGTCGCCACCGTCGCCATGAACCTCAAGGGCAAGGCCAAGACCTGGTGGCGCCTCTGGTCCCAGGGCAAGCAACTCGACAACCTGACCCCGGCCGCCGTCCTGTCCCTCGTCCGCGACACCTTCCTTCCGTCCACCTCGCTGCGCACCACCGAGGATGAGTTCGAAGCACTGCGCCACACCGGCTCCGTCGAGCAGTTCAACTCTCGCTTCCGCGATCTCCTCCTCGAGCTGCCCCACTTCAGCAACAACCGCCAGAACCTGCAGCGCTACCTCACCAAGCTCAAGCACAGGGTGCGCATCGAAGTCGAATGGAAGCTTGACTCCAACACAGCCACCCTCGAAGATGCCATGGCCCTCGCCGAGCGATACGAGTCCATTATGGGTCAATCGCAACCCCTGATGCAGCAGCCCGCTCGCACTCAGTTCCGCGATCAACCCTTCCGCGAGCTCCAGTTCCAGCGACCTCCTCTCTTCCGCGCTCCACCTGGTCAGCCGCAGTTCCGCCCAATGGTCCGTCCTCCTCGTCCCGCCTTCCAGCCGACCCAGCCTCCCGCACGTGACCCCAACGCCATGGACCTCGACAACGTCGACATGCGCCCGATCAAGAAGCTCACCGACCGCGAGAAGGAGTACCTCCGCCGTAACGGAGGCTGCTTCCGCTGCCGCAAGTTCGGCCACATCGCCTCGCAGTGTCCCTTGAACCAGCCCCGCATCAACGCCATCGTCGAGACCGCCGACCAGGCCACCTTCTACGAAGATCAGGGAAACGACGAGGCGGCAACCCCTGGATACTACGACCTCTGAAGGACCCGGCGAGTTGCCGCCATCCGACTCCGACCCCCGACGCTGAACTATTGACTCTCGCCACCGGACCTCACCTGATCAACTCTCTCATCGACGAACCCCACCGCATTGCCGCCAACCACGGCAAGGGACTGCTTGTGATCGACGCCACCCTCAACGGCTCCCCGATCACCGTCCTCATCGACCCTGGTGCGACCAACTCGCACATCTCCGAGACCCTCGCCTCGACCCTCGACCTTCGAACCAAGACCACCGCCAACGCCGTCACGATGCCCAACGGCAAGTCCTTCCCGTCCTCCGTCACCGATCCCGTCGACCTCACCATCCACGACTACCACGCCCGCATCAACCTCTTCACCGCGCCACTCACCTGGGACGTTATCCTCGGCAAGAACTGGCTCGACCAGACCAACCCCGAGATCGACTGGCCCTCCAACCGAATCAAGTTCTCGATCGACGGGAAGCACCACACTTGGACGGCATCGCGACCCGACACCGGAATGCCACTCACGACCCTCGAACTCCGATCCCAGTACCACATGTCGACCCAGCAGATCAACGCACTGGCTTCGACTCCCGGCGCCGTGTATGTTTGTACTCTGAGCAGTGACTTGAATACAGTTGCTGTTGAACCCTACGACCCCGTTGCCCAACTTGCCCGTGTCCTCGAACCACTGACCCCCGAACACCGATCCATCATCGCAAAGTACCGCGATGCCTTCAACGAACTCAAGGAACTCCCGCCTCACCGACCCGGCATCGACATGAACATCCAACTCGACGACTCTGCCAAGCCAACCTGGTCGTCGCTCTACCAAATGTCGGCCGAAGAACTCGCTCGTCTCAAAGACGAACTCGACCGATTGCTCCGGATCGGCCACATCCGCAAGTCCGTCTCGCCCTTCGGCGCACCGATCTTCTGGGTCAAGCAGGGCGACAAGTTCCGACTCGTCTTTGACTTCCGCGCCCTCAACAAGATCACCGTCAAGGACCGCACCGCGCTGCCCAACATGCGCGAGATCATCGACCGCCTGTCCAAGTGCCGTGTCTTCTCCAAGCTCGACTTGCAACGCGGATTCCACCAGATCCGCATTGCCGACGCCGACACCCCCAAGACGGCCTTCAGGACCAAGTACGGCCACTTTGAGTGGCTTGTGATGCCCTTCGGCCTCGCCAACAGTCCCTCCGTGTTCCAAGCCGCGATGAACGACATCTTCCGCGAGTTCATCGACGACTTTGTGTTCGTCTACATCGACGACATCCTGATCGCATCCGAGGACGAGGACCAGCACATCCGCCACATCGAACTGGTCCTCGACAAGATCCACCGACACGGCTTCAAGATCCGACCCGAGAAGTGTTCGTTCTTCAACTCGACCGTCACCTATCTCGGCTTCATCATCGGCGAAGGACGCATCCAAGTGCATCCCTCGCGCATCGACGCCATCAAGAACTACCCGCGACCAACGACCGAACACGAACTCCGCAGCTTCCTCGGCTTGACCAACACCATCATGAGCTTTGTCCCTGGCTACGCTGCCCTCGCCGGTCCACTCTCGACTCTGATCACCACCCGCTCCGCCAACTCGACCAAGTCCGTCGTCTGGGACGACAACGCCATCGCCGCCTTCGAGCAGCTCAAGTTGCTCTCGCCTCAGTCGCTGCACATGGTCAACCCGGACAAGGACATTCACCTCTTCACCGACTGGTCCGAGTCAAGCGCATCGATTGGTGGATGGATCGGGCAGGACATGGACGGATCCGGCACGGTGCGCCCCATCGCTTTCAACTCGCAGAAACTGCACGGATCCGAACTCAACTACTCGCCCTACAACGGCGAGCTGCTGTCGATCACCCGCCACCTCGACAAGTTCAAGAACTACCTCGTCGGCCGCAAAGTCTTCCTCCACACCGACCAGAAGGCGCTCAAGCACATCCTCGACTCCAAGACCCTCAACAAGCGCCAACAGCGAGCCATCGACACGATGCTGGACTTTGACCTCGAGATCCAGTGGATCCCCGGCTCGTGGAACAAGGTCGCCGACGTGCTCTCGCGCACACCGACAGCCATCTCCAAGGCCGTCCAAGTCTCGATCATCAACGCGATTGTCAACCTCGGACCCTCGCCCGACGATCTCTTGGACACCATCCGCACTCAGTACAGCTCCGACCCGATCCTGTCAGCACTGATCTCGGTCCTCCGCGACAACTCGACCGACGGACTCAAGCCGTGGATGAAGGCACAGCTGCACCGCTTCTCACTTCGACACGGGATTCTCTACTTCGACTCGACCCGCATCTGCATCCCCGGCAAGGACCTCCGCATCTCGATCATCAAGGACCACCACGACTCTGTCTGTGCAGCTCACCCCGGCACCAACACGCTCTACAAGGCCATCTCGACACACTACTACTGGCCCGCCATGTCCAAGGACATTGCCGAGTGGGTCTCGCACTGCGACATCTGCCAGCGAGCCAAGATCCGACGACAACAAGCATACGGTCACTTCTCCCGGATCCCTGTGGCCACCCGCAAGATGGACACTGTCGCCCTCGACTTCATCCTCGGACTCCCGCCTGTCACGGACTCACTCTCGGGACGCACCTTCAACTCGATCACGATCTTTGTCGACTCCCTCACCAAGTACGTCGTCCTGGTTCCTGGCAACAAGACCGACTCGGCCGAAGACGTCGCCCGCCAGTACTTCCGCGATGTCTTTGTGCACTTTGGACTCGCCGGCACTTTCATCTCGGATCACGACACACGCTTCCGGTCGGCCTTCTGGACAGGACTTAACACTCTGCTCAAGACCGAACTCCGGATCGCCTTTGCCCACCACCACGAGGCCGCCGGACAAGTCGAACGCTTTGTGGCAACCGTCGCCGAGGCCATCCGCTGTTCGACTCTGGCCCTCGGCTCCCGCTGGATCGATCAAGTGCCATACATCCAGTTCGCGCTCAACTCACACAGCTCAGCTTCGACTGGACATTCGCCCTTCTTCCTGATGCACGGTCAGCATCCTCGCACTCCTGCCAACACCGACATCATCGCCGAGTCCAACCCTGCAGCACAGTCGATCGAGGAGATGCAAGCGACTCTGGACTTGGTCTCGGACAACATCGGCAAGGCCCAGGACCGGGCCCTGTACTACGCCAACCGACATCGACGCGATATCAGCTACGACATTGGCGACCAAGTCCTGATCGACACGACCGCGTATCACTTCAGCACGGACGACGTCACACCCTCCAAGATGCGGATGCCGTACTTGGGACCCTTCAAGATCATCGAGAAGATCGGAACGACTGGATATCGACTTCGACTCCCGAGGACCCTCCGATTTACAACCGAACTCCCCGCTTCCGCCCTCGTCCCCTACAACACACCATCGACCGACCAACTTGTGTTTGATGAACCCGGACCCAACCACAACGACGAATCAGTGTTCGAAGCGATCATTGGACACAGGATCAACCGACGACGTCGACTTCCTGGATATCGACACGAGTTCTTGCTCCGCTGGCAGGGATACGACCCATCTTACGACTCGTGGGCACCACTGGCCGAACTCTTGGATGGAGGACTCGCAGATATCCACGACTTCCTCAGCCGCAACCGCAACCTTCCGGAAATGGACACACTGATCGACCTTTGCCAAGCACAAGTGCAACGCAACTCGGGATCGAAAAATTGATGGTTTGACTTGAGCACAATTTTTCTGGGGGGGATGTCACAGATCGCTCTGCCCGCCTAGCTGCACCGTCGCACTTGTGTCACTGTTTGCGTCGCACACTTTCCTTTTCCTTTGTCCTGTGACGCCTTTCCTTTTTCCTTGCTCTCATGTTGCACACGCCGCTCTGTTTTCCCTGCATTTGTCATCGACCATGCATTAGTCAGACGCTGTGTCACCCGCATTTGTCAGCCACCGAGCATTTGTCAGACTTTCACATGTTTCTCCGGTTAGCCGTTGCTGCCTGGCTGCTGTCCCGCCGCCTCCGCTGCTTCGCCCCCGCTGCGGCAGGCTTCGCCTCCGGGACCGCCAGACAGATAAATAGCCCGCCTTCACCCGCTCATGTTTCTGGTCATCACCTTCGACCCCAGACACACTTGACTCTAGATCCTAGCCTCGCTAAGATCAATAAAACCCTTCTCTATCTTTTTCTTTTGATCTCCTCTTGATCCCGTGATCTGACACAAGCCGAGCCCTCGCCCGAGTGTGAGCCTGGTTGGTGGCATCCCATTCTGTCACGCAATCAAGAACGAGAACCTTGAAGTATTCTTGCTGGATGCTGCCCCTCTTGTTTCCCTGTGCTCTGTGGGGAGTCGCAGGTCACCACCCCCGTCGAGAAACCTCAGCCAGAGGTGCCGTCCAAGTACTCCGAGTTCTCGTCCGTGTTCTCCAAGGTCGAGGCGGACAAGCTTCCCCCACATCGCCCCTACGACCACAAGATTTCCTTGGTCGAGGGCGCCTCTCCCTCGTTCGGCCCAGTGTACAACCTGTCCAAGCTCGAAATGGAGGCCCTGCATGACTATGTCCAAGAAAACCTGTCGAAGGGGTTTATCCGACGTTCCGAGTCCCCGGCTGGCGCTCCTGTTTTGTTCGTGAAGAAGCGTGATGGCTCACTTCGTCTGTGTGTTGATTACAGGGCCCTCAACAAGATCACGATTCCGAATCGCTGTCCGCTCTCGTTGATCTCTGAGACCTTCGACAACCTCGGAAAGGCAAAGGTCTCTACGAAGCTCGAAATGCGAGGCGCGTACAACTTGCTGCGCATCGCTGAGGGCGAAGAGTGGAAAACCGCCTTCCGTTGTCGTTATGGTCATTTTGAGTACACGGTGATGCCCTTCGGTTTGATGAATGCCCCGGCCACCTTCCAGTCCTTTGTCAATGACGTTCTTCGGGAGTACTTGGATCAGTTTGTTGTCGTCTATCTTGACGACATCCTGATATACTCTAGTAATCCCGAAGAACACGAAGCCCACGTCCGCAAGGTCATGTCCAAGCTCCACGAGGCCAAGCTCTCACTCAAGCTCGAGAAATGCGAGTTCGACCGCACATCCGTGACCTTCCTGGGTTTTGTGATCTCCCCAGAAGGAATCTCAATGGACCCTGAAAAGGTCCAGGCAATCCAGGAATGGGAAACTCCGAAATCCGCCCATGATATCCAAGTGTTTTTAGGCCTCTCAAATTTCTACCGCCGTTTTGTCAAGGATTATTCCAAAATCGCCTCCCCACTCACTGGCCTCCTCAAGAAGGACTGCAAGTTTGCCTGGTCCGCACCTGCTGAAGCCGCCTTCTCCCGACTCAAGAACGCCTTGAGCACTGGTCCTATCCTGCGACACTACGATCCCGATCGCCAATGCGTCCTGGAGTCGGACGCGTCAGACTACGCCCTGGGCGCGGTACTGAGCCAGCGTGACGACGAGGGTCAACTTGACCCCGTCGCATACTACTCCCGCAAGCTTTTGCCCGCCGAAATGAATTATCAAGTTTACGATAAGGAGCTTTTGGCAATTGTGGTTGCCTTTAAGCATTGGCGCCACTATCTCGAGTACTCTCCCCAGGTCGCCGAAGTTGTCACGGATCACAAAAATCTCGAGTACTTCAACACGTCCCGCAATCTCAGCCGCCGCCAAGTCCGTTGGTCGGAAATCCTAGGCGACTTTCACTTCGTGATCCGCTACCGCCCTGGAACACTCAACTCTGCCGCCGACGCCTTGTTGTGAGGACCACGACAAGCAACGACACTGGACGACCAGGTGCTTGGCGAACAACGATAAGCTATATTACGACTTATCAGATAACAACAAGTGTTGTTCGAACTGCAGATACAAAATGGGTGCAAGAAAGGAGGGGCTTTATAGCCAAGAGGGAAACCGAAGGGCGAAAGTGGGCGAGAAGGGTGGAGCGACAAACGATGGACGAGAAGGGGGTGCGAGGGAGGCGGAGCATCCAGCGAGAGGGGCGAAGCACAGCGCAGTCGGAGGCGAAGTAAGAGTCATCGGCGCCAGCCAATCAGGGAATACACGCCAAGACAAACAAACATGACTCACGGTGCATCACGCGCAGCAGTCCACACGTGTTCCCAACGTGCATGATCATCACATCATCCCCTCCCCAAACTACGGCCACTCCTGCGAACAATAAGTCCAGGCTTGTCGGGGTACCGGCGGTGGAAGTCGGCTATCTTGTCGGGAGCGTTAACGTAGTTGGCGGGCTCCCAGCTGCGATGATCAGTCGAGTAGCCCTTCCAATCAACGAAATAGCTCAACTTACCGCGGACCAGCTTGGAGTCGAGGATCTCCTGAACTTCATACTCCAAGTGGTCGTCGACGCGGACTGGCGGAGGAGGGTCTTGGATGCGGCCGGGGAGGGTGTTCGACTTGTGGGGCTCGAGGAGGGAGACATGGAACACCGGATGGATCTTGAGATCCTTGGGAAGGTCGAGGCGGAAGGCGAGGGAACCGATGGCTTCGACGATCTTGTAGGGTCCGATGCGCTGGTAGTCCAACTTCTTGCTTGGACGGGTGGTCTTGATGTTGCGTGTTAGGACCCAGACTTGATCGCCAGGAGCGAACTTGGGAGCGTCGGACTTGTGGGCATCCGCAAAGCGCTTGTAGTCCGCCTTGGCCTTCTCGAGGTTCTCCTTCAACAACGCCAAGTTGTGCTGAAGGTGTTCGACTCGGTCGGTCGCGGAGGGGACATCGAGGCTGGAAGGAAGGACCGGAGACTCGAATCGGGGGTTGAAGCCGTAAGTCGCCAGGAACGGGGAGGCCTTGGTCGAGGTGTGCTCGAGGTTGTTGTATGAGAACTCGGCGAGCGGGAGCAGCATCGCCCAGTCATCCTGCTGGTACGAGGTGTAGCAGCGGAGATGCTGGTTGATGACTTGGTTGACCCGCTCAGTCTGTCCATCGGTTTGGGGATGGAACGCCGTGGACAGACTGGTCTTGATGCCGAGTTCCGAGCACAGGGCCTGCCAGAACCGCGAGGTGAACTGGCTTCCTCGGTCCGAGACGATGTTGTCCGGGAGACCGTGGAGGCGGAAGATGTTGTCGAGGAACAGCGACGCTGTTTCCTCGGCACTTGGGAGGGACCGACAGGGAAGGAAGTGGGCCATCTTGGTCAGGCTATCGACGACGACAAAGATGCAAGTCTTGCCGTTGGACTCGGGGAGGTCGGTGATAAAGTCCATCGTCACCAGAGACCAGGGTCGCGATGCCGTCGGGAGGGGCTTGCAAGTATCCAAACGGCTTATGTCGAGGGACTTTCGAGCGTGCACAAGTGTCGCACGTCGAGACATAAGCCTGGACATCCTTGCGGATCGAGGGCCACCAGAACTGCCTCGAGATCAGTGCCCGAGTCCGCCGAATGCCAGGGTGTCCAACAGCGACAGGATCGTGGCATGACTTGAGGACGGGGACTCGACACGACTCGGGCACAACGATCTTGTCCATGAAGGTGAGGAGACCATCCTTCAGGACATACTTGGGATCGTTGCGGAGCTGGTCCAGGGACGGGTCCTTTGGTTGCTCCTCGGCAATGAGCTTGAGCAAGTCCACAGGGCGAGTGGAACTTGCATCCGAGGAGCGACGGACGGCACAGGCGAACGACGAAGGTGGCAGCAACGGGGGAGGCTCCTTGGACACAGGTGCGGACGGAGGGACATAGTCCGGGCGGCGGGAGAGAGCGTCGGCCTTGCCGTTCTTTGGACCGGGGAGGTACTGGATCCGGAGGTCGAACCGAGACAGGAACTGCGACCACCGGGCGTGTCGCTGGTTGAGGATGCGGGCCGACGCCAGGTATTCCAAGTTCTTGTGGTCGGTAAGAACTTGGACTGGGTGTTGGGCGCCTTCGAGGTAGTGTCGCCAGACCTCGAAGGCCTCCTTGATGGCCAAGAGTTCCTTCTCATAGATGCTGTAGTTGCGTTCAGCATCCATGAGCGTGCGGGAGTGGAAGGAGCACGGGTGCAGGTGGCCATCGGAGCCGCGCTGAGACAGGACGCATCCGATCGCAAAGTCTGAGGCATCAGACTCCACGACAAAGGGCTTGGATGGGTCGGGGTGCGCAAGGACGGGCTCGGAGACGAAGGCTTCCTTGAGGGACTGGAAGGCCTTGTGGGCGTCGGGGGACCAGCGGAAGACCTGGGACTTCTTGAACAGGAGCGTGAGCGGACCGGCGATCTTGGCATATCCGTCGATGAAGCGACGGTAAAAGTTCGAGAACCCAATGAAGGAGCGAAGGTCGGAGACGTTGCGGGGGACGGGCCAGTCGACAATGGCGGAGAGCTTTGCTCGTTCCATCTCGATACCCTTGGGCGAGATGACGTAGCCGAGGAACGAGACCTTGTCCTTGGAGAACTCGCACTTCTCCAGCTTGCAGTACAACTTTGCAGCCTGGAGCTTGGCCAGGACCTGCTTGACGTGATTTGCATGCTGAGTGAGGTCAGCGCTGTAAATCAAAATGTCGTCAAGGTAGGCAATCGCAAAGTTGTCCAGTTCATCACGAAGGACATCGTTGATGAAGTGCTGGAAGGTGGCCGGAGCATTGGTGAGTCCAAAGGGCATCACCAAGTACTCGAACTGGCCGTAACGAGTGCGAAAGGCCGTCTTCCACTCGTCGCCTGCGCGGATACGCAGCAGGTTGTAGGCCCCGCGGAGGTCCAGCTTCGTGAACACCTTCGCGTCCCGAACTCGGTCCAGCATCTCGTTGATCAACGGTAAGGGATAACGATTCTTGACCGTGATCGTGTTCAATGCGCGATAGTCCACGCAGAGACGCAGAGAGCCGTCCTTCTTCTTGACGAAAAGGATCGGGGAACCGGCGGGAGAGGACGAAGGACGGATGAACCCTTTGACGAGGTTGTCGTCGAGGTATTCACGAAGGGCCTTGAGTTCGGGCTCTGACAGGGAGTAGAGCGGTCCGAACTTGGGGGTCTTGCCGGGCTCCAGGTCGATCGGGCAGTCGTACGTCCGGTGCGGGGGCAACGAGTCGGCTTCCTGCTTCGAGAAGACAGAGCCAAACGACTTGTACTCCTCGGGGATCGACGTCGTGAGGGGCGTCGGATCCGGATCGGTGGCAGGAAGGACGAGGACTTGGAACACAGTCAGGGGGTCGGGGCTAGACTGTGTGTCGAGGACGGACTGCTCCAACGACTTGTACCTGATCGCTTGGACACGGACAGGAGCGGGACTGGAAGCAACGGGACCGGGGAGACCAGGACGGGAAGCACAGGAACAGGGCACCTCACTCGGAACACAATCAGAATAACGTTGAGCGATCACTTTATTCTGATCATCTTCGCGAGTACAAACGGTGCGAGGCGAAGAAGCGAGCACCACAGTGGTGTCGGTAGAGGCACGAGGGAAAACATTGGGTGTGTCGCCAACAAGAGGAAGGGGAGAAGGAGAAACGGAAGAAACGGAAGGGAGGGAAGAGGCATCCACAACCTTGAGGATGTGGTTTGCAGGACGGGGAAGGCAAAGGAGTCCACGAGCCCAGTGGAACCTGGGTTCGATGGACTGCATCCAGGGATAGCCAAGGATAACAGGTTGGTGGGGAGACTTAATGACATCAAAGGAAAGGTGTTGAGTGTAGTCCCCAAGAACAATCTTGAGGGGTTCCGTCTCAAAAGTGATGGGGCCGGAAGAAAGTGGCTGGCCATCGACACCTTGGACAGGGAGGGGAGTGGATTTGGAAACGAGGGGGACCGAGAAGCGGTCAACAAAGCTCTCGTCGATGAAGTTGCCGGAGGCACCAGAATCGACGAGAAGTTGGCAAGAGAGGGAGCGACCAGAAGGGAGAACAAGAGAAGCGGAAAAAACGGGAGAAGAAGAAGAAATCGAAGAAACGCACGAAGAAGGCTCGGAGCAGAGATCAGTGTCGGCAGCATGGTTCGAGCAGATGACCAAGTTCGCAGGTGGTGTGGAGATCGGGAGCTCTGTCAAAGACATCTGGGAGCCAGATGTGCCCTTAGAAGAGGCGGGTTTGACAGAGTGCGATCCACCACCGACTACATTGATCATTCCACACATAGCCATGCGCTCGACACTTACCTCATGCTCCTTACCATCGACGCTTGCTTCTGGAGGAAGGGGGGACGGCTCCAGATCTAAGCCTCCACTTAGATCTGGGCCTGGTCGTTTCCCGACTCGAAGTGTTCCTCCTCACCATCATCGTAGACGATGGTTCGGACAACCTTCGAACGGGGACGGGAGCCGGGAGCCTGAGGACGGGAGCCAGGGAAGCGGGAACCAGAGGCGGGAGCACGGGAGCCGGACTTGAGGGGGCAGGACTTGGCGACGTGGCCGGGCTTGCCACAACGGAAGCAGAGGCGCTCCTGGAAGCGGCGATTCTTCTCCTCGGGGGTCAGGCGGCTGACGACGGCGGCGTCGATCTGCATCGGCTCGGAGTACAGGACCGGAGGCTCCTGGGCGGGCGGCTGGAAGGACGGGGTGCGGGAGTGGAAGGCCTGGGTGCCGAAGGAAACAGGGCCGGTGTTTCGGAGCTCGTTGTTGAGCTCGATGATGCGTGCGTCGATCTTGAGGCAACGCTCGACGAACGGGACCAGGCGGAGAGGGAGAGGGTCAATGAAGGAGAGACGCTGCTTGATCTCCCTCGACAGGCCACGGCGGAAGGCGGATATCTTGGCTTCGTCGTTCCAGGGAAGGTCGGCGGCAACGCGGAGGAACTCTGAGGCATAATCCATGCACGAGCGGTTGCCCTGTGCCATGGAGGAAAGGAGCAGCTCGGCAGTATGGGTGCGGTCGGGATCGTCAAACGCTTGGCGAAAGCGTTCCATGAACGAGTCGAACGAGTGCAGGATTTGATCGTTCGACTCGATCAAGGGAGTCGCCCACTGGAGGGCCGGACCAGTGAGCAAACTCAAGACGTAACCCACCTTGACTTGCTCGGACGGGAACCTGGATGCCTGGAGCATCATGAGCAGGCGGCTGTAGGAGATGGTATCTCCGACGCTGTGCTGCGCGTACTGCGCGTACTGCGCGGCGCAGTGGGTCGTGACCTGTGCTGCGCTTTGCGTTTTCACGCACCGCAGGCAGGCCACCGCAGGGTATACCTGCGGGTTGCCCCCGTTCCCCCCGTTTGTCTGGAGTTCGGTTTTATCGTGAATAAACGTAAGTGCTCCCCGAGCTCACCCGTCCGCTAGTGTCAGATCACGGGATCAAGAGGAGATCAAAAGAAAAAGATAGAGAAGGGTTTTATTGATCTTAGCGAGGCTAGGATCTAGAGTCAAGTGTGTCTGGGGTCGAAGGTGATGACCAGAAACATGAGCGGGTGAAGGCGGGCTATTTATCTGTCTGGCGGTCCCGGAGGCGAAGCCTGCCGCAGCGGGGGCGAAGCAGCGGAGGCGGCGGGACAGCAGCCAGGCAGCAACGGCTAACCGGAGAAACATGTGAAAGTCTGACAAATGCTCGGTGGCTGACAAATGCGGGTGACACAGCGTCTGACTAATGCATGGTCGATGACAAATGCAGGGAAAACAGAGCGGCGTGTGCAACATGAGAGCAAGGAAAAAGGAAAGGCGTCACAGGACAAAGGAAAAGGAAAGTGTGCGACGCAAACAGTGACACAAGTGCGACGGTGCAGCTAGGCGGGCAGAGCGATCTGTGACATCCCCCCCAGAAAAATTGTGCTCAAGTCAAACCATCAATTTTTCGATCCCGAGTTGCGTTGCACTTGTGCTTGGCAAAGGTCGATCAGTGTGTCCATTTCCGGAAGGTTGCGGTTGCGGCTGAGGAAGTCGTGGATATCTGCGAGTCCTCCATCCAAGAGTTCGGCCAGTGGTGCCCACGAGTCGTAAGATGGGTCGTATCCCTGCCAGCGGAGCAAGAACTCGTGTCGATATCCAGGAAGTCGACGTCGTCGGTTGATCCTGTGTCCAATGATCGCTTCGAACACTGATTCGTCGTTGTGGTTGGGTCCGGGTTCATCAAACACAAGTTGGTCGGTCGATGGTGTGTTGTAGGGGACGAGGGCGGAAGCGGGGAGTTCGGTTGTAAATCGGAGGGTCCTCGGGAGTCGAAGTCGATATCCAGTCGTTCCGATCTTCTCGATGATCTTGAAGGGTCCCAAGTACGGCATCCGCATCTTGGAGGGTGTGACGTCGTCCGTGCTGAAGTGATACGCGGTCGTGTCGATCAGGACTTGGTCGCCAATGTCGTAGCTGATATCGCGTCGATGTCGGTTGGCGTAGTACAGGGCCCGGTCCTGGGCCTTGCCGATGTTGTCCGAGACCAAGTCCAGAGTCGCTTGCATCTCCTCGATCGACTGTGCTGCAGGGTTGGACTCGGCGATGATGTCGGTGTTGGCAGGAGTGCGAGGATGCTGACCGTGCATCAGGAAGAAGGGCGAATGTCCAGTCGAAGCTGAGCTGTGTGAGTTGAGCGCGAACTGGATGTATGGCACTTGATCGATCCAGCGGGAGCCGAGGGCCAGAGTCGAACAGCGGATGGCCTCGGCGACGGTTGCCACAAAGCGTTCGACTTGTCCGGCGGCCTCGTGGTGGTGGGCAAAGGCGATCCGGAGTTCGGTCTTGAGCAGAGTGTTAAGTCCTGTCCAGAAGGCCGACCGGAAGCGTGTGTCGTGATCCGAGATGAAAGTGCCGGCGAGTCCAAAGTGCACAAAGACATCGCGGAAGTACTGGCGGGCGACGTCTTCGGCCGAGTCGGTCTTGTTGCCAGGAACCAGGACGACGTACTTGGTGAGGGAGTCGACAAAGATCGTGATCGAGTTGAAGGTGCGTCCCGAGAGTGAGTCCGTGACAGGCGGGAGTCCGAGGATGAAGTCGAGGGCGACAGTGTCCATCTTGCGGGTGGCCACAGGGATCCGGGAGAAGTGACCGTATGCTTGTTGTCGTCGGATCTTGGCTCGCTGGCAGATGTCGCAGTGCGAGACCCACTCGGCAATGTCCTTGGACATGGCGGGCCAGTAGTAGTGTGTCGAGATGGCCTTGTAGAGCGTGTTGGTGCCGGGGTGAGCTGCACAGACAGAGTCGTGGTGGTCCTTGATGATCGAGATGCGGAGGTCCTTGCCGGGGATGCAGATGCGGGTCGAGTCGAAGTAGAGAATCCCGTGTCGAAGTGAGAAGCGGTGCAGCTGTGCCTTCATCCACGGCTTGAGTCCGTCGGTCGAGTTGTCGCGGAGGACCGAGATCAGTGCTGACAGGATCGGGTCGGAGCTGTACTGAGTGCGGATGGTGTCCAAGAGATCGTCGGGCGAGGGTCCGAGGTTGACAATCGCGTTGATGATCGAGACTTGGACGGCCTTGGAGATGGCTGTCGGTGTGCGCGAGAGCACGTCGGCGACCTTGTTCCACGAGCCGGGGATCCACTGGATCTCGAGGTCAAAGTCCAGCATCGTGTCGATGGCTCGCTGTTGGCGCTTGTTGAGGGTCTTGGAGTCGAGGATGTGCTTGAGCGCCTTCTGGTCGGTGTGGAGGAAGACTTTGCGGCCGACGAGGTAGTTCTTGAACTTGTCGAGGTGGCGGGTGATCGACAGCAGCTCGCCGTTGTAGGGCGAGTAGTTGAGTTCGGATCCGTGCAGTTTCTGCGAGTTGAAAGCGATGGGGCGCACCGTGCCGGATCCGTCCATGTCCTGCCCGATCCATCCACCAATCGATGCGCTTGACTCGGACCAGTCGGTGAAGAGGTGAATGTCCTTGTCCGGGTTGACCATGTGCAGCGACTGAGGCGAGAGCAACTTGAGCTGCTCGAAGGCGGCGATGGCGTTGTCGTCCCAGACGACGGACTTGGTCGAGTTGGCGGAGCGGGTGGTGATCAGAGTCGAGAGTGGACCGGCGAGGGCAGCGTAGCCAGGGACAAAGCTCATGATGGTGTTGGTCAAGCCGAGGAAGCTGCGGAGTTCGTGTTCGGTCGTTGGTCGCGGGTAGTTCTTGATGGCGTCGATGCGCGAGGGATGCACTTGGATGCGTCCTTCGCCGATGATGAAGCCGAGATAGGTGACGGTCGAGTTGAAGAACGAACACTTCTCGGGTCGGATCTTGAAGCCGTGTCGGTGGATCTTGTCGAGGACCAGTTCGATGTGGCGGATGTGCTGGTCCTCGTCCTCGGATGCGATCAGGATGTCGTCGATGTAGACGAACACAAAGTCGTCGATGAACTCGCGGAAGATGTCGTTCATCGCGGCTTGGAACACGGAGGGACTGTTGGCGAGGCCGAAGGGCATCACAAGCCACTCAAAGTGGCCGTACTTGGTCCTGAAGGCCGTCTTGGGGGTGTCGGCGTCGGCAATGCGGATCTGGTGGAATCCGCGTTGCAAGTCGAGCTTGGAGAAGACACGGCACTTGGACAGGCGGTCGATGATCTCGCGCATGTTGGGCAGCGCGGTGCGGTCCTTGACGGTGATCTTGTTGAGGGCGCGGAAGTCAAAGACGAGTCGGAACTTGTCGCCCTGCTTGACCCAGAAGATCGGTGCGCCGAAGGGCGAGACGGACTTGCGGATGTGGCCGATCCGGAGCAATCGGTCGAGTTCGTCTTTGAGACGAGCGAGTTCTTCGGCCGACATTTGGTAGAGCGACGACCAGGTTGGCTTGGCAGAGTCGTCGAGTCGGATGTTCATGTCGATGCCGGGTCGGTGAGGCGGGAGTTCCTTGAGTTCGTTGAAGGCATCGCGGTACTTTGCGATGATGGATCGGTGTTCGGGGGTCAGTGGTTCGAGGACACGGGCAAGTTGGGCAACGGGGTCGTAGGGTTCAACAGCAACTGTATTCAAGTCACTGCTCAGAGTACAAACATACACGGCGCCGGGAGTCGAAGCCAGTGCGTTGATCTGCTGGGTCGACATGTGGTACTGGGATCGGAGTTCGAGGGTCGTGAGTGGCATTCCGGTGTCGGGTCGCGATGCCGTCCAAGTGTGGTGCTTCCCGTCGATCGAGAACTTGATTCGGTTGGAGGGCCAGTCGATCTCGGGGTTGGTCTGGTCGAGCCAGTTCTTGCCGAGGATAACGTCCCAGGTGAGTGGCGCGGTGAAGAGGTTGATGCGGGCGTGGTAGTCGTGGATGGTGAGGTCGACGGGATCGGTGACGGAGGACGGGAAGGACTTGCCGTTGGGCATCGTGACGGCGTTGGCGGTGGTCTTGGTTCGAAGGTCGAGGGTCGAGGCGAGGGTCTCGGAGATGTGCGAGTTGGTCGCACCAGGGTCGATGAGGACGGTGATCGGGGAGCCGTTGAGGGTGGCGTCGATCACAAGCAGTCCCTTGCCGTGGTTGGCGGCAATGCGGTGGGGTTCGTCGATGAGAGAGTTGATCAGGTGAGGTCCGGTGGTGTTAGAGTCCAAAGGGGACTCAACGGCAAAAGAAGAAGTGAGCTCGAAGTGAGCTCAGGGAAAGCAAGGGTAGAGTCCGAAGTGGACTCGGAGAGGGAGCGAGGGAAGCAAAGATCCGTTCAAGATAAGACTTGTCTCGAAATGAGACGTGAGGAACACTCAGAGAATAAAGTAGAAGGCACTTTATTTAGTCCTATTTTGAACGCTAAGGTTCGACTACACATCGCGGGGGTCAGGCTATTTATAGACAAGTCCGGACTTGGCAGCGAAGGGCGGCCAAGGGAGGGAAAAGTGGGCGATCGAGCAGGGCGAAGGGGGCGATGCACGAACGAGGGCCGAGAAGGACCACCGAGACAGGCAGAGAACCAAAGCGAGAGAGGCGCAAGCAAAAGCGAAGCACCTGGCAGGAGAAACGTGCAAAGGCGAAGCAATGTGACTCAACGTCCAAGAAGCGGATTGGTCAAGTATAAGGTTGGGGCAAATGCATGCGAGATGAACAAGAGATCGGGGCGGTCAGGCAGGTCATGAGTCACCGGTGGGGGGACACATGACCGGCAGCCGAATTGCAACCAATCGCAGCAAGGCGCGTGCACAAACAAACCGGCGCGTGCGAAGAAGACAAAGGAAGCGGAGCAGCGCGGGAAAACGGAAGTGCGGAAGGAGCGGAAAAGACAGGCAAAAGGCGGAAAATCGGAGGGGAACTGCAAGGCTACACACAAACAAACAGAAAGGCAAAAGAATAGCCAAGTGTGCAGTCAAAGTGGAGAACAAGCAGGAGCTATCCCTAACATCATCCCCTTCCTTAGCGACGAACTCCGGACGTCGCCTTCGGCTTTGAGGGATAGCGAAGGTGGAAGTCAGCAACAAGATCAGTGGCGTGGGAAACATTGGCAGCGGGCTCCCAAGACCGGTCAGTCTCGGAATAGCCCTTCCACTGAACCAAGTACTGTAAGCGACCACGGAAGAGCCGAGAATCGAGAACAGTCTCGACCTCAAACTCTTCCTGGGAGTTAACAAGAATGGGAGGTGGTTCTGGTTGGGTGAACTCGGGAACAATGTCCTTCGTTCGGGGTTCAAGGAGGGATACATGGAAAACGGGGTGAACTTTAAGTGTGGAAGGGAGTTTAAGCTCAAAGGCAACGGGGTTGATGCGGCGAAGAACTTTAAAGGGGCCAAGCTTTTTCTGGTCAAGCTTGTTGGAGGGACGAAGGGTGCGAATGTGGCGACGATCCAGAAAAACGAGGTCGCCAACGGAGATGTCGGGAGTGGGGAGACGGGATTTGTTGGCCTGCACAGTGTAGGACTCTTGGGCAACCCGGAGGTTGGCCTTGAGATCCTCGAGAACGGTCTGAAGTCGGTCGACACGTTCTTCGGCAGAGGGCACAACAGAGGGATCACGAATGATAGAGGGATCGAAAATGGGGTGATGGCCATGGACTGCAAAGAAGGGAGTCATGCCAGTGGAGGTGTTTTCCGAGTTGTTGTAAGTGAACTCGGCAAGGGGAAGGCGAAGGGTCCAGTCGTCTTGCAGGTAATTGCAATGGATACGCAAATACTGCTCGATGACCTGGTTGAGAACCTCGGTCGAACCGTCGGTCTCGGGGTGGAAGGCAGAAGAAAGGGAAATCTTCGTCTTCAGAAGCTCATTGAAGCGCCTCCAGAAGGCCGAAGTAAACTGAGTTCCTCGGTCCGAAACAATAGACCGGGGACAACCATGCAAGCGGAAGATGTGGGAGAGGAAGAGTTCGGCGGTTTGCTCGCCTGTAACCGTCTTCGTGGTGGGCACAAAGTGTGCTTGTTTGGACAGGCGGTCCTTAACCACGAAGATCGAGTCAAAACCGTTCGAAGGTGGGAGATCCGTGATGAAGTCCATCGACAGGTCCCACCAACGTTCGGAAGGAACGGGGAGAGGATGAAGTAAACCATAAGGGGAGTGACGGGACGGCTTGGCTCGCTGGCACGCTTCACAATTAGCAATGAAGCGACGCACAGACTTACGAAGCCGGGGCCAGTGAAAGTCCCGGGAGACGAGCTCAACGGTCTTGGCAAGACCAAAGTGACCAGCGGCAGCGGAGCAGTGACGTTGCTCAAACACTTTGAGCTGGAGCTCGGGGGAAGGGACAACGATCAGGTCTTTAAAGTAAAGGAGACCGTCACGGAAGGAGTAATCGCCATCAAGACGTTTGGCGTTAAAGTCAGAAAGGAGGGAACAAGAAAGGGTGGCAGCTCGAATCTCGGAAAGAAAGTCGGGATTCGAGCCGATAACAGTGATGCTGTCGAGAGAAATAGACTCGAACAGCTGAAGGAAGTTGGTGGAGTGGAGGGAGTCACCAGGCTTTATCTCAAAGTCAGAACGGCGACTGAGAGCATCGGCTTTGGTGTTGAGACGACCAGGGCGGTGGTAAATGCGAAAAGCAAAGTCAGAAAGGAATTGGGCCCACCGGAACTGGCGGCGAGAAAGTTGAGAAGCGGCAGTGAACCGGGTAAGGTTCTGATGATCAGAGAAAACAAGAGTGGGAATATCAGGGTCGGCAGCCATCAAGTAATGACGCCAGGCGGTAAAGGAATCGACAATGGCGAGGAGCTCTTTGTCGTGAGTGTCATAATTCACCTCGGCGGGACGGAATTGCCGAGAGTGAAAAGCAACGGGGTGAAGAGCGCCGTCAGGGTCAAACTGAGAAAGGACGGCACCCAAAGCAAAGTCAGAAGCATCGGGCTCGATGACAGCGGGTTTAGAGAAATCAAAGTATCGAAGAATAGGTGCGGAAGTGAAGGAAAGTTTAAGAGAATCAAAAGCCTCTTGGGCCTCGGGAGACCAAGAGAAGGTGGAGGATTTGGTAGTGAGGGAAGTCAAAGGACGAGCAAGTGCGGAAAAGTCCTTGACGAAGCGGCGGTAAAAGTTTGCGAAACCAATAAAGACTTGGATATCGCGAGCAGAAGAGGGAACAGGCCAAAGGGAAACGGCCTCGACCTTGGCAGGGTCCATTTTGATGCCATCGGCAGAAATGATCATGCCGAGAAAGTCAACTTCAGAAAGGTCAAAAGAACACTTGGCCGGATTGACCTTAAGGGAGTGTTCACGAAGGCGAGAGAGAACAAGCTTAACATGCTCCTCATGCTCCTGGGGATCTTTTGAGAAGATCAGGATGTCGTCAAGATAAATGACAACACAGACACCAAGGAGGTCCGAGAAGATGTCGTTCATAAAAAACTGAAAAGCAGCGGGGGCATTCGAAAGACCAAAGGGGATAACATTGTACTCAAATGAGCCAGATTTGCAAACAAAAGCAGTCTTCCACTCATCGCCCTTCTTGACACGAACCAAGTGGTAAGCATCAGGAAGGTCGAGGTGTGAGAAGACGCGGGCAGAAGGAAGTTTATCCAGAAGATCCTGGAAGAGGGGAAGTGGGTAACGGTTCTTCTTCGTGATGGCATTGAGGCCTCGGTAGTCGACGCAAAGGCGAAGACCACCATTGGGCTTCTTCACGAAGAAGCAGGGAGCACCAACGGGAGAAGAGGATTTGGAGATCCAACCACGTGCGAGGGCGTTGGTCAGATACTCCGAAAGAGCAGATTCCTCGGCCGGGGACAAAGGATAGACTTTCCCCGGCTTTGGCAAACGAGGTTCCTTTCCATCCTCGGTCCGTACAAACTCAATGGACAAGTCATACGGACGCTGAGGAGGCAAGGAAGAAGGAGGGTCAGACTTGAGGCTGAAAACGTCGCCAAACTCATTGTATGTGATGATCATGCACGTTGGGAACACGTGTGGACTGCTGCGCGTGATGCACCGTGAGTCATGTTTGTTTGTCTTGGCGTGTATTCCCTGATTGGCTGGCGCCGATGACTCTTACTTCGCCTCCGACTGCGCTGTGCTTCGCCCCTCTCTCTAGCAGCTCCGCCTCCCTCGCACCCCCATCTCGTCCCTCGTTTGTCGCTCCACCCCTCTCGCCCACTTTCGCCCTTCGGTTTCCCTCTTGGCTATAAAGCCCCTCCTTTCTTGCACCCATTTTGTATCTGCAGTTCGAACAACACTTGTTGTTATCTGATAAGTCGTAATATAGCTTATCGTTGTTCGCCAAGCACCTGGTCGTCCAGTGTCGTTGCTTGTCGTGGTCCTCACATATTGTTCGAACTCCCTCCTCCTGTCTGACCACCTGCTTGGCTGAGGCTTCGTTGCTGCCCTCATCCTTCTATTCTCTGTTGTCTTCCCCTGCAATCCAATCCTCGCCTCCCCACTTTCAAAGCCCACATGACCAACTCCAGGCCCAAATCGTTGCCCTCCAGGAGGAACTGGTTCTCCTCCGGACCACACATTCTTCGTCCGCCGCCCCACAGCTCCCGCACATGCCGACCCCTGCAAGTTCGACGGCACCAGGTCAAAGTTCCGCCACTTCGTCAACACAGTTGCCGCCTGCTCATGATGCTCCAGGCATCCAGGTCCCGTCCGAGCAAGTCAGGTGGGTTACGTCTTGAGTTTGCTCACTGGTCCGCCCTCCAGTGGGCGACTCCCTTGATCGAGTTCGAACGATCAAATCCTGCACTCGTTCGACTCGTTCATGGAACGCTTTCGCCAACGTTTGACGATCCCGACCGCACCCCACTGCCGAGCTGCCTTCCTTCCTCCTCCATGGCACAGGGCAACCGCTCGTGCATGGATTATGCTCCGAGTTCCTCCCGCGTTGCCGCCGACCTTCCCTGGAACGACGAAGCCAAGATATCCGCCTTCCGCCGTGGCCTGTCGAGGGAGATCAAGCAGCGCCTCTCCTTCATCCGACCCTCTCCCTCTCCGCTTGGTCCCGTTGCGTCGAGCGTTGCCTCAAGATCGATGCACGCATCATCGAGCTCAACAACGAGCTCCGAAACACTGGCCCTGTTTCCTTCGGCACCCAGGCCTTCACTCCCGCACCCCGTCCTTCCAGCCGCCCGCCCAGGAGCCTCCGGTTCTCTACTCCGAGCCGATGCAGATCGACGCCCGCCGTCGTCAGCCGCCTGACCCCCGAGGAGAAGAACCGCCGCTTCCAGGAGCGCCTCTGCTTCCGCTGGTGGCAAGCCCGGCCACGTCGCCAAGTCCTGCCCCCTCAAGTCCGGCTCCCGTGCTCCCGCCTCTGGTTCCCCGCTTCCCCGGCTCCCGTCCTCAGCTCCCGGCTTCCCGTCCCCGTTCGAAGGTTGTCCGAACCATCGTCTACGATGATGGTGAGGAGGAACACTTCGAGTCGGGAAACGACCAGGCCCAGATCTAAGTGGAGGCTTAGATCTGGAGCCGTCTCCCCTTCCTCCAGAAGCAAGCGTCGATGGTAAGGAGCATGAGGTAAGTGTCGAACGCATGGCTATGTGTGGAATGATCAATGTAGTCGGTGGTGGATCGCACTCTGTCAAACCCGCCTCTTCTAAGGGCACATCTGGCTCCCAGATGTCTTTGACAGAGCTCCCGATCTCCACACCACCTGCGAACTTGGTCATCTGCTCGAACCATGCTGCCGACACTGATCTCTGCTCCGAGCCTTCTTCGTGCGTCTCGTCGATTTCTTCGTCTTCTCCCGTTTTCTCCGCTTCTCTTGTTCTCCCTTCTGGTCGCTCCCTCTCTTGCCAACTTCTCGTCGATTCTGGTGCCTCCGGCAACTTCATCGACGAGAGCTTTGTTGACCGCTTCTCGGTCCCCCTCGTTTCCAAATCCACTCCCCTCCCTGTCCAAGGTGTCGATGGCCAGCCACTTTCTTCCGGCCCCATCACTTTTGAGACGGAACCCCTCAAGATTGTTTCTTGGGACTACACTCAACACCTTTCCTTTGATGTCATTAAGTCTCCCCACCAACCTGTTATCCTTGGCTATCCCTGGCTGCAGTCCATCGAACCCAGGTTCCACTGGGCTCGTGGACTCCTTTGCCTTCCCCGTCCTGCAAACCACATCCTCAAGGTTGTGGATGCCTCTTCCCTCCCTTCCGTTTCTTCCGTTTCTCCTTCTCCCCTTCCTCTTGTTGGCGACACACCCAATGTTTTCCCTCGTGCCTCTACCGACACCACTGTGGTGCTCGCTTCTTCGCCTCGCACCGTTTGTACTCGCGAAGATGATCAGAATAAAGTGATCGCTCAACGTTATTCTGATTGTGTTCCGAGTGAGGTGCCCTGTTCCTGTGCTGCTCGTCCTGGTCCCTCCGGTCTCGTCTCCGTCCGTCCTGGTCTCCCCGGTCCCGTTGCTCCCAGCCCCGCTCCTGTCCGTGTCCAAGCGATCAGGTACAAGTCGTTGGAGCAGTCCCGTCCTCGACACACAGTCTAGCCCCGACCCCCTGACTGTGTTCCAAGTCCTCGTCCTTCCTGCCACCGATCCGGATCCGACGCCCCTCTCGACGTCGATCCCCGAGGAGTACAAGTCGTTTGGCTCAGTCTTCTCGAAGCAGGAAGCCGATTCGTTGCCCCCGCACCGGACGTACGACTGCCCGATCGACCTGGAGCCCGGCAAGACCCCCAAGTTCGGACCAGCTCTACTCCCTGTCAGAGCCCGAACTCAAGGCCCTTCGTGAATACCTCGACGACAACCTCGTCAAAGGGTTCATCCGTCCTTCGTCCTCTCCCGCCGGTTCTCCGATCCTTTTCGTCAAGAAGAAGGACGGCTCTCTGCGTCTCTGCGTGGACTATCGCGCATTGAACACGATCACGGTCAAGAATCGTTACCCTTACCGTTGATCAATGAGATGCTGGACCGAGTCCGGGACGCGAAGGTGTTCACGAAGCTGGACCTCCGCGGGGCCTACAACCTGCTGCGTATCCGCGCAGGCGACGAGTGGAAGACGGCCTTTCGCACTCGTTACGGCCAGTTCGAGTACTTGGTGATGCCCTTTGGACTCACCAATGCTCCGGCCACCTTCCAGCACTTCATCAACGATGTCCTTCGTGATGAACTGGACAACTTTGCGATTGCCTACCTTGACGACATTTGATTTACAGCGCTGACCCCACTCAGCATGCAAATCACGTCAAGCAGGTCCTGGCCAAGCTCCAGGCTGCAAAGTTGTACTGCAAGCTGGAGAAGTGCGAGTTCTCCAAGGACAAGGTCTCATTCCTCGGCTACGTCATCTCGCCCAAGGGTATCGAGATGGAACGAGCAAAGCTCTCCGCCATTGTCGACTGGCCCGTCCCCCGCAATGTCTCCGACCTTCGCTCCTTCATTGGGTTCTCGAACTTTTACCGTCGCTTCATTGACGGATATGCCAAGATCGCCGGTCCGCTCACGCTCCTGTTCAAGAAGTCCCAGGTCTTCCGCTGGTCCCCCGACGCCCACAAGGCTTTCCAGTCCCTCAAGGAAGCCTTCGTCTCCGAGCCCGTCCTTGCGCACCCCGACCCATCCAAGCCCTTTGTCGTGGAGTCTGATGCCTCAGACTTTGCGATCGGATGCGTCCTGTCCCAGCGCGGCTCCGATGGCCACCTGCACCCGTGCTCCTTCCACTCCCGCACGCTCATGGATGCTGAACGCAACTACAGCATCTATGAGAAGGAGCTCTTGGCCATCAAGGAGGCTTTCGAGGTCTGGCGACACTACCTCGAAGGTGCCCAACACCCAGTCCAAGTCCTTACCGACCACAAGAACTTGGAATACCTGGCGTCGGCCCGCATCCTCAACCAGCGACACGCCCGGTGGTCGCAGTTCCTGTCTCGGTTCGACCTCCGGATCAAGTACCTCCCCGGTCCAAAGAACGGCAAGGCCGACGCTCTCTCCCGCCGCCCGGACTACGTCCCTCCGTCCGCACCTGTGTCCAAGGAGCCTCCCCCGTTGCTGCCACCTTCGTCGTTCGCCTGTGCCGTCCGTCGCTCCTCGGATGCAAGTTCCACTCGCCCTGTGGACTTGCTCAAGCTCATTGCCGAGGAGCAACCAAGGACCCGTCCCTGGACCAGCTCCGCAACGATCCCAAGTATGTCCTGAAGGATGAGTCTCCTCACCTTCATGGACAAGATCGTTGTGCCGAGTCGTGTCGAGTCCCCGTCCTCAAGTCATGCCACGATCCTGTCGCTGTTGGACATCCTGGCATTCGGCGGACTCGGGCACTGATCTCGAGGCAGTTCTGGTGGCCCTCAATCCGCAAGGATGTCCAGGCTTATGTCTCGACGTGCGACACTTGTGCACGCTCGAAAGTCCCTCGACATAAGCCGTTTGGATACTTGCAGCCCCTCCCGACGGCATCGCGACCCTGGTCTCTGGTGACGATGGACTTTATCACCGACCTCCCCGAGTCCAACGGCAAGACTTGCATCTTTGTCGTCGTCGATAGCCTGACCAAGATGGCCCACTTCCTTCCCTGTCGGTCCCTCCCAAGTGCCGAGGAAACAGCGTCGCTGTTCCTCGACAACATCTTCCGTCTCCACGGTCTCCCGGACAACATCGTCTCGGACCGAGGAAGCCAGTTCACCTCGCGGTTCTGGCAGGCCCTGTGCTCAGAACTCGGCATCAAGACCAGTCTGTCCACGGCGTTCCACCCCCAAACCGATGGACAGACTGAGCGGGTCAACCAAGTCATCAACCAGCATCTCCGCTGCTACACCTCGTACCAGCAGGATGACTGGGCGATGCTGCTCCCGCTCGCCGAGTTCTCATACAACAACCTCGAGCACACCTCGACCAAGGCCTCCCCGTTCCTGGCGACTTACGGCTTCAACCCTCGATTCGAGTCTCCGGTCCTTCCTTCCAGCCTCGATGTCCCCTCCGCGACCGACCGAGTCGAACACCTTCAGCACAACTTGGCGTTGCTGAAGGAGAACCTCGAGAAGGCCAAGGCGGACTACAAGCGCTTTGCGGATGCCCACAAGTCCGACGCTCCCAAGTTCGCTCCTGGCGATCAAGTCTGGGTCCTAACACGCAACATCAAGACCACCCGTCCAAGCAAGAAGTTGGACTACCAGCGCATCGGACCCTACAAGATCGTCGAAGCCATCGGTTCCCTCGCCTTCCGCCTCGACCTTCCCAAGGATCTCAAGATCCATCCGGTGTTCCATGTCTCCCTCCTTGAGCCCCACAAGTCGAACACCCTCCCCGGCCGCATCCAAGACCCTCCTCCGCCAGTCCGCGTCGACGACCACTTGGAGTATGAAGTCCAGGAGATCCTCGACTCCAAGCTGGTCCGCGGTAAGTTGAGCTATTTCGTTGATTGGAAGGGCTACTCGACTGATCATCGCAGCTGGGAGCCCGCCAACTACGTTAACGCTCCCGACAAGATAGCCGACTTCCACCGCCGGTACCCCGACAAGCCTGGACTTATTGTTCGCTAGGAGTGGCCGTAGTTTGGGGGAGGGGATGATGTGATGATCATGCACGTTGGGAACACGTGTGGACTGCTGCGCGTGATGCACCGTGAGTCATGTTTGTTTGTCTTGGCGTGTATTCCCTGATTGGCTGGCGCCGATGACTCTTACTTCGCCTCCGACTGCGCTGTGCTTCGCCCCTCTCTCTAGCAGCTCCGCCTCCCTCGCACCCCCATTCTCGTCCCTCGTTTGTCGCTCCACCCCTCTCGCCCACTTTCGCCCTTCGGTTTCCCTCTTGGCTATAAAGCCCCTCCTTTCTTGCACCCATTTTGTATCTGCAGTTCGAACAACACTTGTTGTTATCTGATAAGTCGTAATATAGCTTATCGTTGTTCGCCAAGCACCTGGTCGTCCAGTGTCGTTGCTTGTCGTGGTCCTCACAGTGTATTTGAGTGGGACGCCTCGAGAGTCAACAGGGGTGCCAGACTCGGCATACACCTTCGTCGTGAGCACGGACCTTATCGACACCGTAGGATACGTCTCCGGCGAAGGAGGACGGATATCCATTGGGCAGCGAAAATGTCGAGCTTGTCTTCCCGTGCAAGACGGAGAGAAGACTCGCCGCATTAACGAGCTCAATGTCGGGTGAAGATAAAGCCGTTGGCTCTTCAGAAAGCGAAGCAGAGTCAAGGCGGGAAGAAAGGGAAGGGGCGAAGTGCCAAAGGAGGGAACCGGTGTAAGGGAAGGACCGGAGGGAGGAGGAGTCAAAGGCGAAGTGCCCGAAGGGGGAGGCGAGGAGCCGGAAGCGGACGGAGTGTCCAAGGAAGAAGCAGAGACATCCGCGAGGATGTGTCCATCAGCAAGGCAAGAGGGATCGGAGAATGAAAGGGAGAGGGACTTCCAATTAACAACTGGATTATGCAAGCGCATCCAGGGAAGACCAAGAGTGATGGGAGTGGTGGAGAGTCGAGTCACAAGAAAAGAAATCGACTCGGTGTGGGAACCAATGGTCAGAGTCAAAGGCGCGGTTGGAAACGAATGAAACCGGCCGAAGAACCATCAGCAAGGGAAACGGAGTAAGGAGTAGAAAGAGGATAAGAGAGAGTTTATGGAGATCGGCAAAGGCAGGATCAATGAGGGCAAGAGCGGAACATCCATCATCAATAAAAACAGAAAGGGAGATGGAGACCGGGCCAGAAAGACTCATGACGATAAGAGTGGCCGGAAGAAGAAGCTTATCGTCCGATAGTGACGAGTCAGAGGGGGAAGATGTTCGTATCGCCGAACAGACACCTCGCTTACTTGCGAGGTGCTGCTCGGCTGTGAGCATTTCCGAGTTCCGTTTGACCAGAACCGGGCACTGCTGAACATCGCGACTGCCGGGACAAGACTTTTCCCCGCAGTACAAGCAGAGACCCTGCTCACGACGTCGCTTTTTCTCGACGTCGGAGAGCTTAGCAGGGCGGACCGAGACAGAGTCAAGGTCCATGGGAGTGGGTGCAGAAGAGGAGGAAGAAGAAACATGCGGGGGGAGAATGGTGGTGATGGGGAGCAGAGCGAAGAAGAGGAGGAGGAGGAGGTTGGGAAGGGAGGAGACCTTGAGACGATGGAGGGCATCGTCGTACTCGACCGCTGCCTTGATCAACTCGGGCAAAGGAAGCGGGAGCGGGGCGGAGACCGATGAGAGGTGGAACTTGACCTCAGACTTCAAACCCTCCTTGAAGAAGTGCATCTTGGTGGGTTCGTCAGTCTGGACGCGGGGGAGCTGGAGAAGCGGGTGGCGAAGGCTTGGCAGGACTGAGCTGGACCAAGCGTTGAGGTCGTTCAAGGCCTTATCTTGCGAGGAGGCCGTGTCCTCACCGAAGGTCGACTTGAGGGCAACTTCAAAATCCGCGAAGGAAGCCGGGAAGCGGTTGGCCATATAAAAGGCGGATCGTACCATTTGAAAGCTTCGCCGCGGAGGAAGGAGGTGGCATAAAGGACCTTCTGGCGCTCGGGCGCAAAGAAGGCAGGATCGGCGAGGAAGACGAGGGCTTGGCATGGGCGAGGGAA